>NW_026250407.1:1185000-1709495 GCF_024521635.1 Tricharina praecox
GAACGAGTTCCAACGCGCCGGCACTCCGCCGTCGGGCAGTCCCGCCGGGCAGTGCTCTCGCTTTCGCGTCTCCGATTTTATCCCTTATCCCTCGGCTTCGGCCCCGGGCGGCAGCGCGGACGGGCAACAGCAACCTCAGCAACAACATCAGCTTACGCAACAACACCACCAACAACAGCAACAGCATCACCAGCAACAGCAGCAGTCACACATTAACGGTGTTGCACAATCACCACAGCAACAACAGCAACAGGGCACGGGAACAAATATATCCGCGTCGCCGCGGATACAACCGAGACAACAGCAGCAGCCTCCCGGTGCCGGCGGCGGCAGCGGTGGGAGTTATTCGGTGTTGCATATGGACATCGACGCAGCACCACCGGCACAGCAGACCAGCACTATGGTCGCAAGTCTCAGTGGGAGAGGGATACTACAGAAGGTTCCGGTGAGGCCACCATCCGCAGCAAATGTATGCAATTTACTCCCTATTTCATAATCATTCCGATCTCACCACCATTCACACCCCACCCACAACGGCACGAAGAAGATGGGGGGAAAAAAAGAGAAGAAAAAAAACTTGGACCGGAACTGATCTGATTGGTGGTGGTGTTTACAGCTCCAATCGCCTATGAACGGTCAACAGCCACGTCCGATCGTCCCCGCACCGACGCCCATGTCGGCTGTACCGCCTCCGGTCGTCAAATTCGACCCATCACAGTACCCCGAAGATGTTCGGTGGGAGCTCGCGCGCGTCGTCGCTAACATTCAAACGAACCCTGCTGGTTTCGCCGGCCTAGTGGTGAACGCACTTCTAACCGCTCCCTCGTTTCAAGACAACAGCCTCCTACGGCATATCGGTGCTCTTTACCCCCAGCTGCCTCCGCCGGCGACGACACAACCAGAAGTCGATCCGGAGAAGCCGGTAAAGCGAAAGCGTGGAAGGCCGCCCACCAAGAATAAACCGCCGCCAACGCCCACGCCGACGCCAACTGCTACCGCCGCCGCACAACCAGGGGGCTCGCAGAACTCTATGTCCGCTCCATTGATTACGGTGATACCCTCTCGCAAGGACAAGGATACGATGCAGACGTGCACTCGGTGCCTTAAGGCCTTCAACCCCGCCTGGCGACCCACACCTGCGTCCGATCCGTCATCCGAAGCGACATGTGCCGTGCGACATCCCTACCCCGACTTTGCTTCGGGGCTTGTGGTCAGCCTGCCGGCGCGCAAGCGAAACAACTACAAGACCACCTGGCGATGGCGATGCTGTGGCCGTGAGATCCAGAGCGCTAGTGACGAGCTGCTCATGTGGCCCAGAAAGGAAGACGACAAAACGGGCGGTTGGTGCTTCGTGGGAAAGCATACGACCGAGGTTGGGGTTCGGGAAAAGTTTGGGCTCAAGCCTGGCAAGGGAAAGACGATCGATGAGGTGGCCGACATTTCGGACACCGCCGAGGTCATGCGGAAGAAGGCGAAGCTCGAAGATGGTAATGGCGCCACTGTTGCTGCTGCCGCCGTAAATGGGAACGCTATGGCTGCACCTGCGACCTCGAGTCCCACGATGACTAGGACACGTACTATCGAGCAAACGCAGCTCCAACAGCATGTCCAGCAATGGCCGCAGGGTGCGTTTGCGCACAACCCACAACCCCCTCAACAAGTGCCAGCGCCACCGCCGGAACCGTCCCCGGTGCAGTCCGAGCCGACACCACCCGAGGAACCGGTCAAGCGTAAGCGTGGCCGACCCAAGGGCTCGAAATCGAAGAACAAGCTCGCTGGACTGGGTCTCACGCCGACTGCTGGAACGTCGTCGAGCGCTACGGCACAGACGTCGCCAGGTTCTCAGCTTCTCGCGGAAGCCTCGCAGAAGCAACATACCAGCGATATGCACGGTGGCGCGGCGGGTAACAACCACCTCTGGTCACTCTACGGCGACCATAACATGCCCGACCTTGCCGACGGCGATGCTGAGCACGAGGAGGACGATGTCCAGCACGTGGATGCGATGGGAATGAGCCAGGCGGAGCTGGGGATGCTGGTCCACGCGACAGCAGCAATGGGCGGTCAAAGCACGAACATGACGCCGCAGACATCGACCGAGTCGGCGACCCCCGTAAAGAGGGGAAGAGGACGGCCGAAGGGAGTCAAGAATGGTGCTGGAAAGGCTGCGCTCGAGAAGAGGCGTCTAGAAGAGGAGGCGGCTCGGCAACAGCAGCAGCAACAACAACAGCAGCAACAGCAACAGCAGCAACAACAGCAACAGCAGCAACAACAGCAACAACAGCAGCAACAGCAGCAACAACAACACCAGCAGCAGCAACACCAACGCCAGCAGCAGCAACACCAACAACACCAGCAGCAGCAACACCACCAGCAGCAGCAACACCATCAGCACCAACAGCAACAGCAGCACCGCCAGGAGGATAACGATCTTCAGTCAGATCCTGTGGTTGTTCCTGCCGGCGCCGGAGGAGGGTGGTTTCCGGGCGACGATCCACCGTGGACTGGGATTTTGTAAGGCACGAGGATGGGGTGGCGTGAAGGAGGCTAGGATATTCGGATTCGATCGAGGAGTGCTACATCGTGTTGCCAGTTGTGTGGAGTATCTGCTCATTCTTTTCCCCTTCGATTTCGTGTTTTTTTTTTGCATCACTAGTTTTTCTTTCGTCTGTCTACTCTATGGGGGCTATCAACCGGCGTTACTGTGTGTTCTTGGTTTCGGTTTCTATCTCTTTGCTCTCGGGTCCGCTCTATCACCGTTTGTGGATTATGTTTTTCGTTTTCGCGCTGCACTGTTTGTTTTGTCGCGGGCTATGGCTATGGCTGTATATTCTGCAACCCGTTGTGTCGATATTGATATTATCTTGTCATGTTTTGCAAAAGCGGGGTTTCCATATCATATTGTGTGTTTCGCTAAGCCTATGGTCAGGCAGGTTAGGGGAATGGATATTGTTATTCAGGAGGTCATACAACGAGAATTCGGGAGAGCTTTTATTCGATGATGCTATGGCTGCATGAGATGGTGCAGGCTGTGTGACTTGAGACGGAATATCCCGTCCACGAGGGTGTCACGTGATGCGGCTAATAGTGAAGGCGCTAGTCAAGAGGTACAAGGTTTTCTTCTTGAAGACTTCTTCTCCCTCTTCTTTCCTCTCCTCACACCCACCACCGTCCACCACATCACCGACCACCACGAAAACAACGACAACGACGACAACGACGAACGACCACCACGGCTATTATCACAGTGTATTCCATAGCAACGAATAGAACAATTATTCCCACCTCTCCCCACGTCCCGTTCCATCCGCCCATCCATCGCCTCCTCCCCGTCCCTCCCCCTCTCATCCCCCCACCTCCCCCCTTTGCCAAACCGTGATTCAATTCAACACCGCGCTACTTAAGTTGTCCTTCCCCCGCCCGCACCTTTCGAGGCTACGGCGGGACTTTCATCCAATGGAAGGTTGATTAGTCAATGCGCGCACAGCGATGGTTTCTCCATGCACCCTCCCCCTCTATACTTGGTGTTTCCCCGCCGTTATGGTTGTGGGATCGCTTTCTGGTGGGGGAGGGTAGGGGAACGGCGGTCGTCCTCCTGTATTTGGTCTACTCCGGGAGGTTCTTACCTTCTGACCCTGGAATGTGCGGCTGGCGCGGATTGGCAAGGCAAGGCTCGGTTGAAAGATCGGGGCTAAGTCGCGCGGTTTTGCGTCGGTGCCACATGGGGTGTGGAGTGGATATGGGAGGGGGCCGGATATACCTGTGTTTTATGTAGTTGTATGTAGTGTTGGGCTGGAGTGGCCTGAAGGAGTGAATACGAAGTTTTGGATATTCAATTCAATTCACACGTCTCATCTCCATCTCCATCTCCATCTCCGCACCTCCTCCCCCTCCCTTTTCCTCGGCAGTGAGCATTCTAGCGCAAACCTCAATATACCTCTTCACCTTGTCCCCCTCCCCCTCATTGCCCCCCTCCCGCTCTCCACCATCCACCTGATCAATCACCCTCGCCCCCATTTCACAAACCGCCACCCTCCCCAAGCTCGCCTCTCCAAAAGTCGCATGCTTAAACTCGTCCAGCACACTTGAAAAATCCACCTTCCCCTTCCCCTCCCCCTTCCCCTCCTCCTGCAGCTTCTCCACCTGCTTCTCCTGCAGCTTCTCCGCCTGCTCCTCCCGCAGCTTTCCCACCTGCTTCTCCCGCAACCTCCCCGCCAGCTTCTCCGCCCGCTTCTGCCCCCTCCCCCTCCTTGAGCCACCACTGCCGCCGGGGATGTACCGCGTATTAACCAGCGTAACATGCAGCTTCAGCGGGCGCTCGGCGTCCTCGAACTGCACGCCGGCGTCTAAGAGGTGCTGGCGGAGTGAGGTGGCGAAGGCGTGGAGGTCGTGCTGGCTGTCTGCGGCGGGGGAGGAGAGGGTGGGGACCGTGGGGACGGGGATGGTGTAGAGTACCCCACTCCCGCTGCCGCTGGGGGACATGGTGTGTAGTCCGCGGAGGGTTACGGTCATAGGTGATGCTGGGAGTGGGAGTGGGAGGTTAGCGAGCACGGCTGTAACATCACGCAGCGTGCTGGACGTGCTGGACGTGCTGGGCGTGCTGGAGGTGCGGGAGGTGAGTGAGAGCACGCCCAGGGTTATGTGCAGCCGTTCTGGGGGGATGAGTGCCGCACTTAGGTGCGGGTAGGTGGTCAGGAGGGTTGTGTAGAGTGCTGCGAGGGCGGGGGGTACCGGTAGTGGGGGGGAGGACGCGGTGAAGGGTGGCTGCAAGGGGAGGGAGAGGAAGTGTGTTAAGGGGGGCTTTTTCGGTTTCGGTTTCGGCGAGGGGCCGGTGGTATGCTCGCCGCCGCTGGTGACATTCTCGGCAGCTTCGGGGCCTGTTCGTGGCTTGCGGTTGCGGTTGCGGGTCCTCTGCGGTTTGCGGCGAGATGGGTCGGCGGGCTCGGCTGTGGGCTCAGCTGTGGGTTCAGCTGTGGGCTCCGAGGATACCGGTGTAGGCTCAGTTGTAGGCTCAGTTGTAGGCTCAGTTGTAGATTCAGTTGCCGGATGTAGTAGAACTCCTCCTCCGCCTGCGGTGCTACTGTCACTGCCACTGCTGAAGACGATCTCGGCCGACATTGATGCAGTTTGAATTCCGATGGTGAGGTTGGTTATGTAGTGTAGTGAGTGGTGTGACGTTGAGACTCGAGAAACTGTAGAAATGTAGCTCCCTGGTCAGTGATGTCGAAGCCGTTTCCACCACGACTAGCGCCGGGATCCGCACGCAACAGCTCACTATGCCGCTTATGTGCAAGGTATGCACACACTGACGACTTTATCCCGACCCCACGCAACCAAACATTTTCCCCACCATCAACCACAGCACACTCCACACAATGTCCAGGCTCCCCCGCCTCCTCCCACGGCTCCCCCGCCTCCTCCCACGGCTCCCCATGCGCCTCCCGGGTCTCCCGCAGCGCCGAAGCTACGCCAGCAACCGCCTCGCGAAGCCGACGAAGTTCACGCCGCCGTCGCACCCCTCGCGGCGCCCTCTCAAAGACCCTGTGCACTACCCGGGGCCCCCCTTACCCACCTCCGCCACCCCCAAGTTCTACCCCGAGACCCTGCCACCACCCAACACGCTCTCGCACCGCCTGCTGACCTCACGGCGGCTGCACTTCTACCTCTCGCTCGGCATCCTGTCCCTCCTCGCCGGCAGCGTGACACTCAGCAATTTCGTGCGCACGTCGCCGCACGCGCGCGAGATCGAGTGGAGCTGGAGTGCGCCCGGCCAGGGCGTGCGGCAGCTGGTGGGGGCGTGGAGGACGAGTGTCGATGAGGAGACGAGGAGGGTTAGTGAGAAGAGGCGTAGGGCCCTGGAGGATGTAGAGAAGAGAGGCGAGTATAGGAAACATCATGGGCTTGAGGAGACGGGTGATCAGGGCGGGTTTGGAGGGTTTGGGTTGAAGAAGAAGGCCGCGACGCCGGAATTGGCTGAGTTGGAGGGGTTGGAGGGGGCAGGGGGACAGGGAAAGGAGCAGTGGGTTGAGGAAGAGCTTGCTAAGTTGGAGAGGGAGGCTGTGGGCGTGGTATTGCCGGTTAGGGAGGAGAAGAAGAAGGGTGGGTGGTGGTAGCGGGGGCGGGTCGAAGGGATGGTGGGGTGGGTGGAAGGGTGGGATGATTGTCACTGCCGTTGCTACTGCTGTACAATACGAGCTTCAAAGCGTTGGAGCGATACAAGTTTCGTCTATTCCACTGTCGTAAACAAGACGCAGCAGAGGAAACCCTTCTCCAAACCATCACAAACAAGACGCAACAGGAAAACCTTCTTCAACCATCGCAAACAAGACGCAGCAGAAGAAACCCTTCTCCAGCGTATCACAAACAAGACGCAACAGGAAAGCCTTCTCCCAACCATTACAAACAAGACGCAGCATGAAACCATTCTCCGAGCTATCGCATTCGCTCAGGCCATCTTCTCGACAAATCTACTACCCCAACCTCCCATGTAGAAGAGAAGTGCCAGAAAGATGAAAGACAAGGTAAGAAAACGTGCAAGCCGAAAAGAAAAGGCCGAAAAGAAAAAGCCGAAAAGAAATAGACGAGGGAGAACGAGACAGCAATCCCTTAGTCCCAATCCTCGTCTTCGGCGTCCGAGATGGTAGCCGGCTTCTTGTTCTTCCTCGCGGAGTTCCTCTTGTTGGCATCACGACGGTTGGTGAGATCGCGCGCGTAGTTATCCCACTCGTCCGACTCCTGTACAGCGACGGTCTTAGGGACCCTGTTCCAACCGCCCCTGGTCGCTGCAGGCTGCTGACCCTGGGTGCGGACCACCGTTCCAGCGGGCTGCTGACCGGAGGTGCGGACCATAGCTCCTGCAGGCTGCTGGGTTGGGGCGCGAGCCAAAGGTCCTGGGGTGTAGGAGGGGTGGGTGTACTCCGGAAGGGCGTACTCCCTCTTCTGGGGGTAGTTGCCAGCAGCGGTGACAGGCTGCCAACCCTCGTCAGCAGCAGGATCAGCAGAAACCATGCTGGAGGTATCGCCGAAGCTGGTGACAGCCGAGTTCTCATCGTTGAACATCCCGGCGTTGGCGGCGGCGGAGCGGCGGACAAGCGGCTTCTTCTCGGTGGGCTTTGCGCCGTCAAAGTCGCTCTGAATTCGACCCCGACATTAGTGACCACGGAAACCTCGAGCAAGAGAATGGGTGGGTAGCCAAACCAGTTCGCGCTCACTGTCATCCTGGTCGGTGTCGTCGTCGCCGTCAGAAAACTCGTCGCCGGACCCAGCACCAAGGCCGCGCTGAACACACTTCATGCAGCGGGCGGCGTCGGGGTTCTTGCGTTGGTTCTTGGCGAAGTGCGTGAGTCCCTTGGTTTTCTCACAATTGCAGCAGGTGAGCTCGGTCACTTGCTGGGGAGTGCAGGTCTTGCAGGTGGTTTTAGGATCGGTGAGGGTACGGCCGGCCGGAGCGTAGACTAGAACAAAAATACAAATATTAATTCTACCATCCATCCAACGAAGAGAGGTCTATGAGCTTACCGTTACAGATGGTGTCGGCGAACCTCTGGATCTGGCGATTGGCGTACTGAGACTTCGGCTTCTTTTTCTTGCAGACGTAGCAGGTGATCTCGTTGGGCACACCTCCGCCGCTGAGAGAACGTGAGCGAACCCGCCCTTATCGCATTGACCACGGGGAGGAAATGACTGACCTGTTACCAACATTGACACCCTTCTGGCGTTGGTTGACCAAGTTGCGGCCGACCGGGGGAAGATACGAGGGCGGCATTATCTTGAAGTTGATGGTGTAGAATTGTTTAAAGGGTAGAGAGAGGTTCAGTCTGGGTGGAGTAGTAAAGAAGGTAGTGGAGGGAGAGAAGGAGGTTGTCGCGGGTATTGAGGTTGTCGCGGTTGTCGTGGGTTGTGGAGGGAGAATAGAAGGTGAGCACGTCAGAAGCCAAGCCCTTGTTGTTCAAAGGAACCGAGCACGTTTTCCCCGCAACCGCCTTCGACGGTCCGCTCCATCGGTACCTCGCCGCACTAATGCACGGCGGGGATGTGAGACAAAGAAACCCAAGTTTAGAATGGTCATCATACTTATGCATTTAATTTATGCACAACTGCAGCGGTTTTGGGTAGGGCTTGACCCGTCCCTCACCCCCGTAGCTAACTGCCGGCGATCGGTCGCTGGTGAACCGATTCAATCAACACCCAGTGACCACACTGCACAGCCCAAGATACCTATTACATCATACCAGGCCTCAATGCATGATGTTTAAATTCCATGTCTAGTACGGTACATACCGGTACTGCCGGTACACGGCTAATTGACCACGATCATTCCCGCTCACTCTGTGACTAGCCCCGGCGACAGATCACGATCATTCAAGCTCGCTCTGTGAGTAACCTCGGCGACACACGATATTCAGTTTCTCACAATGTTGGACCTTCGCCATAGTCTAGATAGGCTGTATGCGAAATAAACTGAAGATCTCTCTCCCTCTCTCCCTCCCTCTCTCTCTCTTCCTCCCTCTCCCTCCCTCTCCCTCTCTCCCTCTGTCTCTCCCCCCTCTCTCTCCCTCTCCCCCCCTCTCTCTCTTGATGTTGGTTAGGCAGCGGGGCCACATCATGCAAGCTGGTAGTGGGATCTCCACCCCTCCCGGCCTGAGTGGGCAGGAAAGGAGTGCGACGGTTCGCCATAGTCTAGATGGGCTGCACGCGAAACAAACTGAAGATCTCTCTCTCTCACGATGTTGGACGGAAGTGTGTCGGTTAATGATCCATTGCAGCAATTAGAAAGGGAAATCGATATCACTATTCCGCTTGCTCCATCTCTACTAGTAGTTTAGAGCATCCCTCGTTGATACGCAGATTCCTACGAGCCATCTTACACATTCCTCGTTGATATGCAGATTCCTATGCGCCATTTTACACTTCCCTCTCCGCAAAGCTCTTGATCAGCCCCTCCAGGGAGGCCTCATACTCGACTAACTTCACCTCTCCATTCACCAGTTTCGTATTCGCCTGCACAAACTGCTTCCGCGGCAACTTCTTTCTCATCACGACCTCCCTGTACTTGGCCATATGCTCGTTCACGGTGCACATCTCGGCGTACAATTTCTCTCCTGCGGCAAAGTCGGCAGTGCTCTTGAAGACGTGCAGCTTCTGGAGGTATTTGCCGATGGCGGGAATGCCGTGGCTGCGGATCTTGGTGCGGTCCAGAGCTATAACCAGGTCGTTGTGATCGGCGGCGGAAGACTCGAGGGTTACGAAGTTGTCGCCAGCCTGGAGCATGGTCTGAAGGATCGAGTAGCGCGCTTGCATGTGCCCTTGACCCCACTTCTTGTATTCGGGATCCCAGAATTCGAGGGCGAGGAGACCGGCGCGCGCCATTTGGAGGTATTCGATGTACAGGACTGTGTGGGTTAGCCCGCGACTCATGCAGCATGGTGGGAGGGAGTGTAAGTACCATCGTCGGCCTTCTTCTCACTATCATCCGTGAACCCGAATATCTTCAACAAATCTTTTTCACCACCAAGGTACATCGCCACACACTCAGCTCTACACTCCTCGTAACTCGCCGCAATACTACCAAACACGCCACCCCACGTCTCACCTACTCCGTACCACGTCTTCACCTTCTCCCCAGTGACGGGACTGACGGGAGGGTTGTCGATATCGAAGTTGTATTTCCCCTTCTCGACCTCCTGCAAGAGTTTTCCGGTACCATGCCCGAGAAGCTCGTGGACGCCGACCTGCACTTCGAAAGCGGAGCCCTTGAGACCCTCGAAGAGAGCGAGGTCACTGTCCTTGACGAAGGTTACCTTCTCGTTCGGCGCTTTGGCGGAGAGAATATTTCCCAGTGAGACGTTCTTGAATCCGTGGTTCTGGCGGATATCGTCGTAGTTCGGAATATTGATTCCCGCCGGAATGCCGCTCGTACAGAAGCTTAGAACCTCCAAACTCGTGAAATCCGGCTTCAGGAACGTATCCTTCTCGAACTCATCTGCCCATGGCAGTCTCGGAATGAATTCCGAGGCCCTGGCCACCAGCTCTCCAAACTTTTTTGTCTGTTCCTGATTAACCATCGCCACGAACCCCTCCCACTCGGCGCGGATCCCATGTGGATCCCGGTAGCTCTCGATGAATCCCAGATCCGACTCCACCTTCGGGCCCTTATCCTGCACCCACAGCTTCTGCGACTCCTTGTGTGCGTTGATGGAGCCAGTCTTGAAAGACTCGGAATACTTCTTGAACATATCCCTCTGCGTATCATTGAGCGCCGCCTCCGCCGCTGCATCACACTCCGCCACGATCTTCGCCATCACATCTTTGTGGTCACCGAACACCACTTCCACCTCACCCACCATCTCCCTCCCCTCATCCGCACTCGCCACGAGCAGTTCGAATTTTTCCTTTCCATCCACCGCCGTCTTCCTGAGCCTCGTGTTCTCCGGCGAGAACTTTCCACTCGTCTCGGCATGAACCTTCGCAATGTCCTCCTTCGTGATCCCGGGCGAGCCTGGATAATACTGCGACACATGACCATCCTGGGGGTAACCCAGCAGTGTCTTCGCCGCAGGCGCAAAGCTATAAATGCCCTCCGCACACATTTCGAACAGCCCCTTCAGCTGATCGTTGTACGCCATGAGCTCCTCCAACTTCTCCTTCGGGACACGCGGGACAAACTTCTGGTCGCCGAACGACTTGTAGTTCCCGCAGTTGCCGAGGAACTGTGCCGCGTACTCGATCCAGTACTGTACCGCCTCCGTGTCCGACGAGAGCTTCAACCAGTCCCCCGAAACGGCTTTGTACGCGGCAAGGATCAGGTCGTATATCGCCTCGGATTCGGGCGAGATCTGTCGTAGCACTATCCGTGTGCCTAGGAAGGAGGCCCGCGAGATGTGGTGCGCGTACAGTTTCTCCGTCGCCGTGAGCGCGTTGAAGTGCGGCGCAATCTCGAGGAGGCAGATCGTCGGTGGGGAGTCGGCGAGGACTGGGAAGTAGGTTGGTCAGTACGTCACGCAGGCACGCGGGAAGGGATGCGGATTACGGTTGCTGGGAGTTGCCATGGTGATGCGGATGCGGTTGATGGTGGAATTGATGATGGTGCTGAGCTTGGGTTTGATGATCGACGGGATGAACGAGGCGGGAAGGGATGGAAGATATCTGTCAGATTGCGGGGTAGCTAAGTGAGTACTGTAGGTTCATGCCAAGGTTCAAGCTGCAGGAGCTGGAGCTTTGAATGCATAAAGCCCCACATATATAGTTAACCATGGCATTCAGCAGCATTTGGGATCCTGCCAAAGAGTCGGAAAGTAATATGGAACTAGAACTAGCGTGAACCACGAAACAGATGCCAATTCGATAGATATTTTTATTCACGAACACATACAAAGTCTGAGCATGCAATTAATCAATCGATCTGAGAAGTTAGAACCATCCATATAGAGCAAATATCATCCCCAGCCATAAACCCACCCCATCCTACGCCTTAACCAACCAGCCCCAAGAACTCGGAATTGTACACCATCTTGACTCTCCCTTGATCTTCTCCAGCTGCACCTCTTTCCACCCCTCCAGCTCCCCCTCCCCAGTGAATCCCATGAAAACAGGATCAACCAGCAGTTTATCCGTCGGCCGTGAGAGCTCACATCCAGCGAACGGAATATGCCACACGAAGTCGTAAAACCACTGCAGCCATGCCGTCGTGGAATCGTGGGAGCGTATGTGCTCGAAGATCCGCAGCTC
This sequence comes from Tricharina praecox, assembly GCF_024521635.1. Taxonomy (NCBI): domain Eukaryota; kingdom Fungi; phylum Ascomycota; class Pezizomycetes; order Pezizales; family Pyronemataceae; genus Tricharina; species Tricharina praecox. Next base: position 1,196,728 of record NW_026250407.1, read on the forward strand.
CCCGCCGCGCTTAAGACGGCGGTGGAGAGCTGGGAGGTGGATGGAGGGATCGGGAATGCTGCAAAGGACCTATGGAAGTCAGCCACTGCTGGAAGATCCAGAGGAGAGATGCACACCTGAATGGAAACGAGACAATCCACGCCCTCCTTCGGCACGCCCTCCTTCGCCAGCTCCTGGGCATCCTCAATTCCACAAGCCACCACTTTACACCTCCCCTCCCAGCCATATTTCACCACCGCCTCCTTCAGCTCCGTATGCATTGCCCTGTTCGGCTCGACCAGATACAAACTATCCACCTTGTCTTTATCATACCACTGCAGAGTATTTCCCAATCCCGGGCCGATCTCTATAACCACTCCATGTGCGCCAGCAATGATCCGCCGCTTTTCTTCGGAGAAGTCCACTGGAAGCGAGGCCCAGATCCGAGAGAAGAACGTGTCGGTGAATGGCGCGGGGCCGGTGAGCGTGTGGTAGATTGTGGAGGGTAGGTATGCGAGGCTGTAGAGAAGGTATTGCGCGGGCAAGAGGTATTCGCCTGCCCGGGTGGTGGGCGGTAGGACGGTTAGACCGTGAGATGCCATTGTGGTTCGGAGAGCGTTGGTGAATAGGTCTTCCGAGAAAGTGGCGGCGACGTTTTTATTACCCATCGGATTCTCTGCCGCGGGGGATTGAATCTGCCCGAGCCATTGGCCGCTCCGTGCGCGGACTCGATTCCAATTCTGTAAATAGGAGTAAATCCTCCAGTAATGCATTTGCAATGTGCATCTTCAACTGATCCCCATTCATCGCTGGAATGGGCTACCTAACTTTCCCAGCAATACGGTGTTTGCCTTCACAGCTATTCACACCATCAAACTCGGTCTTTAAATCTCAATGTTAGCCACGTGCATTGCAGAATAACCCCCGATATATTGCCGTGATCTAGATAGGTCACATGCAATTGAGTAACGCGTGAGTTATTCCGACCCGTTACAAATTGCCCATCCTTCCATATTACAAATTAAGCTCATCGGCTGCATAAGAGATCTAGGAACCAACTTACCAAGCGATGGAAACGCTTTGGAATGCATGATGTGTCTCGAGATTAAGCTAACGACATCGACCATGAGATGGCATCGGAACATATCTGGATACAGATGTTTGGATGAACTCCCGACCCTGCACAATGTGAGTTTTGCACTGAGGGCGTGTGGCTGTATCGTGTCGTCATGAGTGCCGGCTAACTTAGAAGCTACCATTTCAATTATCGTCCGCCTAGATACATAACTACTCCGAACCGAAGCACCAGCAAACTCTCTAATTGATTAGACAACACTCAAGTAGAATAGGGGCCCGTAGTGGTGATGTGAGGTGACATGTTCTCTAAGTGATTCTAAACGCAAGGGGAATCAACGCCTAGAGCGGTAGATTTCTCAAAGCTGGCTGTGTCCGGACACAGCCAGACAAATATCTTCATACAAGACTCCTCTCAGCTCTCCACAAAAAATGTAGTCATACAATCAGGTACCAACACCCCTCTCCCTCTCTCTCTCCCTTCCTACCTGCCCATCTCCCTATCTCCCCAGCTAGAAATCCGTAGCCCGTCCATTATACGTCCACTCCCCATGCCTCAGCGGATCATTTTTCGGCCCGCCGACTTCGCCGGTGACCGGATTCTTGTCTCCCTCGAACTCTGGCTTCGCGCCCCGTCGCAAATCCTTATGCAGCTCGCTCTCGCTGATATCCACCTCATCGGCCTTGACTGTGTGTGAGGTCTGGAATGCTCCCGTCGACTCCTTCTGAAGCCGCTCGTATTCTTCTTGCTCTGCTGCTGGCAGGCGTGGTGGCGAGGGGCGGTCGCGGAGGTTGAACACGGCGGACGTGCGGGCGGTGGTGGACAGGGGGCGCGCAAGACGCGGGAGGACGCGAGGTGTAATGAAGTGGCGTGGCATCGTGTGCTGTTTCTGTTGTGTTGTGTTGTGTAGACCGTTTCGTGGGTTCGTTCGTTGGTTGGTTCGTTCTTGAGAAAGTTGCGAGATGGCGATCAATCCCCGGGCACTCCCGGCATTATTTATATCACGCTCCCCCAGCACCCATGATTCAGCGTGTTCGGCCCGAACATGGTGGCGGCAAATCCCGTTGCGTAAGCGCAGAACCTAGAACTTTGCCCCACCATCTTCATCCCGCCTACACCCCCGCCACGCATCCTCGAGATTCACCACGAAATGCCTGCGGATACAGAACCCACAGATATTGCTCCCGACGCTGCGCCGGCGACAACGAGACAGCCGCGAAAGCGGTTTATCGGGAAGAAAACGGCCGAGACGTTGCGGCAGCAGAAGACGGATGGTGCTGGTGCTGGTGCTGAGGGGGACAGTGGAAGTATCGAGGATGCGAGTAGCAAGCTCCAAGGTGCGCATCACCAGCTTCGAGAGGAGTGGGAGCTTTATGGATTGATATGTAGAGAACAGTGGCCGCCTCACGCCCCCTCCGGGCACCCCGCGCCGTGACGACCATACCCGCCTCGATCCTCGAAGACGCCGACCTGAATGCGGCAATCTCCACTCTCCTCCCCAAAAACTACAACTTTGAAATCCACAAGACGGTGCACGCGATCCGTCGGCACTCCTCGAAACGCGTCGCGCTGCAGATGCCGGAAGGCCTGCTCCTCTTCGCCACAACCATCGCCGACATCCTCGAGACGTTCTGCTCGGGCGTCGAGACCGTGATCATGGGTGACGTGACATACGGCGCGTGCTGCATCGACGACTTCACCGCACGGGCGCTGGAATGCGATCTCCTGGTACACTACGCGCACAGCTGCCTGATCCCGGTGGACGTGACAGCGATCAAGACGCTGTACGTATTCGTCACGATCGGGATCGACCCGGAGCACCTTCTCGCGACGATGGAGCGCAACTTCGTGGCCGGCAAGACACTCGCGCTGGTGGGCACGATCCAATTCAACGCGGCGATCCAGCGGCTCAAGCCGCGGCTCGAGGCTGCCGGCTACAACGTGCACATCCCGCAGATCTTCCCGCTGAGCAAGGGCGAGATTCTGGGATGCACCAGCCCCGTCATCGACACCGCCCAGGTCGACGCGCTGGTCTACGTCGGCGACGGCCGCTTCCACCTCGAGAGCGCCATGATCCAGAATCCGCGCCTGGCCGCCTACCGCTACGATCCGTATTCGCGGAAGTTCACGCGGGAAGGGTACAACCACACAGAGCTGCACACGCTGCGCAGGGACGCCATCGCTGCTGCGCGGAGGGCAAAGAAGTTTGGATTGATCCTGGGCACCCTGGGGAGACAGGGGAACCCGAATACCCTCGATCACCTCGAGAAGCGGCTCAAGGAAATGGGCATCGATTATGTGCTCCTGCTGCTGAGCGAGATCTTCCCCGGGAAGCTGAAAATGTTCGAGGATGTCGAGTGCTGGGTGCAGGTCGCGTGTCCGCGGCTCAGCATCGACTGGGGATATGCGTTTCCGCGGCCGTTGCTGAGCCCGTACGAGGCGACCATCGCGCTGGGACTCAGGGAGGAGAGCTGGGATGAGACAAAGGGGTATAGGATGGACTTTTATGCGAAAGAGGGACTGGGAAGGACAAAGAGGGGAGGTACGCTACCGGGCTTGGAGAGTTGATGTTGCAGACATCGAGTGAGAGGGTGTGAATACACGCGTTTTGCTGGTCACTCGGACTCTCATGGTGAATCGTGCTTGTTTCCAGTAAAGATTCCGCCGCTCTCAACATCCGTAAGTCCATTCATCAATCCATCCATCCATCCATCTATGTACCCACCCACCCAGAAAATAGATAACTCGCACATGCGACATCCGAAAAACAAGTTCTTCTCAGCGCAGCAAATGGTAAAAAAAAAAGAGAAAAAAAAAACGCCCTCGTGATATACGGTACAAAAAATAATACTGAAAAAAATGCCGTGTATTTTGGCCTGATCCGCACAAGAAAAAAAGATACCGCCGAGTCTCAATACGATCTGATTCAAATCATCTCTAAGATGAGTTTCCCATTATCCCAAATGGCCCCCCACGAAAAAAAAATCTCTCACATCAGTCAGTCAGGTCGAAAACCCGAATCACCGCTCGAAAGTCTGGACCCGCGTACCGTCTTATGTGTATCATGAGATTAACCTCGACCGCGACGAAACGTTCGATTCAGCACTTACGAAGCCTTCCAGATGAAGAATCCCTCTTTGCGATCCTGCAACTCGCGCTCGGTATTGGCGCGGACCTCGAAAAAGTTGATGCTCAGGCTATCGTATTTAGCCTGGTAGGTTTTCAAACTCATGGTCTTGCGGTTGCCGCAACCTCCGCCATGATCGATATCCGCCATGAGGCTTTCGATAACCTCCAGTAGGGTCTTCATCTCTGCGCGACGTTTCTCGTCCATCTCCTTCTCCATCACGCAGGCCGAGCAGTGTTCCTGCCTTCCGGCACGGAGTAGCGTCCTGTGGAATCGGTCGCAGACGAACTCGTGCTTGTTGAAGCACGTGCGCTTGAACTTCTCGCTCGTGGTCTTGGAATAGCATACGCCGCAGGTATGCGCCATGGGCTCCCATTTGGGGTGATGCTTCTTGACGGGGGTGGGGAATTTCTTGAAACCCGGGGATGAGTGGTTCTGGTTCGGCGTCGGCGAGGACATTTCCGCATCGTCTCGAAGAAGGGGCTCCAGCTCGTGGGTGTCAGGGCCATTGTGCCAACCGGTTCTACCGCGTCGGCGCTTTCCCGAAGAATTGAGGCTGCTGCCGCCGCCGTTCTTGCTCTTGCTCTTAGCCACAGGCGGTTTACGTTTTCCGAACGTCTTCGCCATCTTGATGTGTTCGAGGTTCGTCGGCTCGTTCGGTCGAGCTGCGGGGTTGTGTGGGGTTTCGGCCGTAGGAGGTGTCAGACCTTGGTCCGTATCCCGTCAAAACGGCAAGCCTCGTGTTGCTACCGGTTGATGATGGTGGTGTATATTGTGGTCTCGTGATCGTCTCGATGTGTTGCTCGATATCTCGTAGTATTGCTCCCTTCTTTCGTCAGTTATGTGTTCTTGCAGTGTTCCGGGGAAAGAATGGGAGCAAACCCAATCCGACCGAAGCGAAATCTTATGCTCAAGCTTTCGTTGTGCTCTGATGGATTGCGAGAGAGACTTTAAAGCCGGCGCACACCTTCTTCTATGACGCGGTCGGAGGGCGACTTTCAATTGTCTGGCCGGGAGGAAGAGAATTGGATCGTGTTGAGTGAGGCGATGGACCGAACGTCTGCTCCTTCCAATTAGCTGCTGCTGCTGCATGGTGGTTGGTTGTGGTTGTATATAGAAAGGAAGAAAAGGCTCGCATGCATGGGAAGCAGCCGTGCATATAACCTGGCGCAGGCTCGGATTTTGGTATGTAGGAGATATGCACCTGCACGTTCGAAGATATGTCGACACCCGCGCGCCGCCGCGATGCTGTGTAGCTTCTTTGCACTCTATTCTCCACGCTGTGTGTAGGGTGTCGATATATGAGTATGTGCTTTGTTGTAGGGGTCTCTGCGATAGGTAATTCGACTGGGTGTGGAGCTGTAGCTTGCGTCAACAATTTGAGGTAGTGAAGTGGGACCAAAATGATGTCGCGATGGTGGATGGCCCAACCCCTTCTTTCCTTCCTTCCTTGCTCCTAGACTCACGACTAATTAGTGAAGTGAAAACTAAGGCAGTTGAGAGAGAAATTTCCAACCAGGTGCATGAGTAGAGTTTGAATGAAGACATCATCGCAGATGTTCTTGGCTGAACTTCTGAGACCATCGAGTGAGAATTTATGACGCAATAGTCTGTTTTTTAAGGTTGAGATGAATGGTCATGGGTGCTGAGTAGTACAGTGTCGAGAGTGAAGTCAGTAAGAAAAGAGGGATCTCGAAACGATGAATGTTTTTGTACCTCTGGGGAACCCTTCAACGAAAGCCACCGTAATCTTCCTTCATTAAACACACCCCGGAACACCTCCTTGAATAGTTAGTATTATGCACTAGGTAGTACTTCCCTTGAAGAATCTCGGACACCCGCTATGGAGATAACTCGTGAATTGTCACCTGCAGAAGACTATGGTCTTCCAAGGATGGTGATATGCACTCGGAGCTGGAAACCGACGCCGTCTGCACAGCGGCCTCGTACAGTACGTATGTGCGTGAATGAAGCGAGAACTGCAGAAAGACGCAGTCTTAGACACGACCAAATGTGAACAACCCGCGCAGCGGTAAACTTTCGTTGCGAACTTCCGCTGCGAACTTTATCGTTTCCAAGCTCCCAGTTCTTCTTCGCATTGCATATCGATGCTGACTGTTGAGACTCCTGCACTTGGACCGATGCGATGAGTCTAGTGATGGATTGGTAAGAACTACAAGAGAGTCCGCTCCTTCGCTACTCGTCTCCTCCCACAATCCCAAGCAGATCCTCAACGGTCGACTTCCCATCTGGGCAATCCCCTCCGCAATGCTGGCTGTAACCCCTCACAATGCTGACTGTCCGGTTATGTAGGTTGCAGCGACCGTACTCGGGGATGTACCGTATACACTTGTTCACGGCGGTATCACTCGAAACCCATGCGCTCGACACCACGCTGTCACTCAGGCCGCACGTGCAGGCGGCGTTAGGTATCGCCCACAAGCTTTTTCACGTGCATGGGATCACTATCACGATCACAACAATCCCTCTCCGGCCCCCACGACACTTCGTCACATACTCACGTCTTCTGCCGTCTGCATGCGCGATGCCGCCTCCCTTGCCCTTGCCCCGCACTTCCGTTCCATTCGAGACGATAAGCGTCCGCCGTTTTCTGGCATACCGCACCGGCAAGCCTTATGTGGCAGCTGTCAGTGGATATACCCATGCAGCCGACTGCGAATCTGTGATGCGATGCGACACTTCTCTCCGGCACGATCACGGGTCAACACTCGCGGGAAGCTACATACATACATGGCCGGCCCGAACTCCATGTTAGCTAGGGAGATATATGAAGGTGTGCCGCAATATAGGTAGTAGGTAAGTACTCTATCTACCTATGTACAGCTGTGGTCGAACTGAGAGAATCTTCTGGTCCCATACCATAACTATTTTCCTATGACCTGGATGGATGGATGGTTCTGGAAGTTGTGCGTACACACATATGAAGGTCCTGTACCGGAAAACTTACCCCGCACGGCCCAGGCCATGTTCCGGGGCGGAAGTCATTCAATCCTGCCGAGAGTTAGCAAAAGGGCGGCGGATACAAGTTCCTGCTTGCTGGTTACCGGTACATAAGTTCAGCTGTGGATGGAGGTACTAAGGAAGCCGAGGAATCCGAAGCACGGAACTACCTACTGCGATGGAAGGCGAAGGAAGTCACAGACACAACGAAACCTGCGGACGATAGTTAAGGAAGGAACGGATGATGTCAGTTGCGGATTCCCGCGTCGTGGTATCTACCTGCATAACTACATCATAGATAATCTCAATTCCAAACGCGAGAACTCACCTATCGACCGAACGGAAATACAAGCACATTTCCTCTACGGTGCATGCACATGCCGTTAGGTTTGTGGAGAAGGAAGGAAGGAAGGGGTGAAGGCAAATGTCAAAGTCAAGGTCAAACGTGCTGCACAAGCAAGGGAACGTCGTCGGTCCCTGATCATCAGTTCCTAGTTCCAAGTTCCTGCGTCCCGGTAACTGGTATGTATGATGAGTATCATACTACTCAATTCAAAACGGGTGATCCGGAATTACTGGGGACTGAGCGATCATCGAACGATGGTAGATGAAGCGGGCTAGCCTGCTCCGCCCCCTCCCCTCCCTTCCCTCCGCCCATCATTGCAAGTTGTAACCTGAAAGCTGATATGTATCGGTGGCGCCGCACAGACCGTGAGCCATAGCCCAAGCCCAAACCCGAGCCCGAAACCAAGGAGCCGGCCCCTCGGGCATGTCAGACTGACGGACTCAAACGTTGTGGCAACGAAAGTCTCCTTTTTTGCACGCCACTACTGCCCACTGCCTGCTTTCCGTACCTATGATTATAACTAACGTTGAGACAATAAAAATAAAAAGGAAAAAGGGAAAAGGAAAAGGAAAAGGAACATGACTTGTTTGGTAAGTGAAGGGGAAATTGTGATCGGCCCGCACTCATACCCGCACGCTGTGGATCCACTCGAAACATGGCAGATAGAATGGGATGGGATGGGATGATCCGTGCGTCCGTCCGTGTAGAGTACGACTGTGTGTGTGTGTGTGTGTGTGTGTGTGTGTGTGTGTGTGTGTGTGTGTGTGTGTGTGTGTGTGTGTGTGAGCGCGGGATGTTAACAGGTTAGTTATCGGAGGGCGATGTTGATTCGATGTTTGGTGTGAGGATTCTGGGGGTTTGGTTGGCCGGTGGGCTTCGGGCGAGCTTGGAGTCTAGCTAGCGCCTTTGGTCTTGTTTCAACAGACGGACCGCTACACAAGTTGTCAACAACGTCGCCGGTGGGTGTCTTGGGTTCGAGCCCGCCGGCTGTGGAGGAAAACTCTGGCCCGCCCTGGCGCCCGCCATCACATACCGGTACACTTCGCAAGGACAGCCCGGCCGAAAGTGCCAGCTCGGCCGAAAGTGCCAGCCCGGCCGACCACCGATTACGGGCCGACTGGGCAGCCGGTCTTCTCGGTAGAAAACCCGAACACGCACCGCGGCGGCGTCCCACATGCCTCGCGCCGCGAAGACCACACGGCACGCGCCACTCGGCACTCTGCGCCAAGCCGCTCTCGCATTGACCTGAGGACTCAGCCCCAGTGCCCCACTCACTCACTATCTATGGATCGATAGATACGCGAGCTGCAGGCTACGTAGGCAGGAATGTATATGTAAATATGAGTAAACCCGCCTCTCCAGAGTCCAGAGGGGGGGGGGGGGGGGTTCATCTTCATTTCCATCTCCATGCTCGTCCGTCGTCGTCGTCGCCGCACTCCTTCCGCTGGACTACTAGGTAGGTAAGTACGGTACTTCCTCATGCTCGCTGTCTGCCTCCGAGCGAGCAAGTCAACCAGTCCACAGTCCACCAGTTCGCAGGCGGAGGATCCGCTTCTTTTTGCCGTTCGGATGAGTGTGGCTTAGGCATCACCAAAGCCATCTATAGAGTAGCTGGAGAAGCCTGAAGGAATGTTGAGGAGCGGGCCAACGAGGTTACGAGGATTCGAGGAAGGCGGTGCGCCACTGCACTGCGCCTTATATGTACCTACTCTGGTATGTAGCTGGAGCCTGGGAGCCTGGGAGGCGACTCGGTTCGTGGCCCGGTTCATCGGTCATCACTGGAACGGTGGGCACCTGCGAATGGGGGGGGGGATAGGTTCAAATACGTCTGGATTCTGGGTGTCGGCCATACTCTACTCTACTGTAGCGATGCCCGTTCCGAATCTGTCTTATCGGATCACTCGCTGTACTGTGCAGCCGATCTGGGAGCCGTATTGTCGGGCTTACATCCGGCTTGTAAGTTGTTTCCATGACCCCGGCGTTGCTGACTGTACTCCACCTACGGTGCTCCAGTCTCCCATGTCCTGTGGGAGAAGGTTCGAACTTCGTGTAAAGTACTCTATTATCCTTTCTATGTTCCGCTACACACGGATGTTTACGCGGCTGAATTCGATTCGATTCGATTCGGTGTTTATGATGGATTCGTACGTAGCATCTGGTGATGCTTCGAACAGCCTACAGGTCTGAGGTCGTCGTCTTGACTCTTGACGGATTTGCAATATGAGCCTTGAGCCTTGAAGGTGCGTAGAGTGGACGAGATCACGAACAGTTCAACCGTATATATTTACTCTCCTCTCCCAAGACCAAAATCTGAGGTACTATACTTTGATAGAGTGACTATATGAGCCGCCGTTGCGAACTTGCGCTAGGTATCTACACCACCAAGGTAGGTAGGTAGGGGGGCGCAGCACGCAGCACGCAGCATGTCAAATCTCAAATCTCCCTCCCCCCTCCCCCATTCGGGTATTTCCCCATCTCCCATCTCCCAGCTTTCCAGCTTCCAAGAAGAAGAAGATGACTATTTTCCGACCCCCCCACCACCAAGCACCATCCATCTACCATCCATCCAGAGCCCACCGTAGAGTACGGTAGGTAGAGTAGAGTAGAGTAGAGTATTTGCCGTGAAACGCTCGGGTCGTGTCCACCACCAGTGTCGACCACCACCACCCTCTTCGGCAATTCGTGCCACAGCACTTACTTCTTCCTTGGTATCTACTCCTCTACATACCGTATCTAGATGTGCTACCCAAGTGGGTGAAGCCTTTGTTTACTTGTTTGTTTTGTTTTGTTTCTGTTTTTACTTTTTGTTCTTTTGTTTACAACACGTCTGAAAGAGAGAGAGAGACTGAGAGAGCTCGGGAAGGTGACGCGTGTGCACACTCGAAACTCCTGCCTGCCTGCTTGAATGCTTGCTTGCCCAGTGCTTGCCGGCCTGCCTGCAGTGATCGGCCGTTACGATGTGTGGATGTGTGGAGTACTTACCCTATGTATCGATGTAGGTAGCATTCTCAGCGTTAACCCCCGTCCCTCCCGCGGTCGGCGGGCGCGGTGGCAAGTTATCTAGAATACATGGTGTAGATACATGGTGTAGATACATGGTGTACTCTAGATACATGGAGTGGAGTACCTAGAGGCTAGAGAAGAGTAGAAGAGAAGTGGACCAGCCTCCCTCCGCGCCCGGAGCTGAGCTGTGCTGAGCTGAGCTGAGATGGAGCATTGGAGCATTGGAGGATGATCAACCACCGGTCTGGTCCCGAGTATGTAACTGGTATTTATGCCTAGCGTTTGTTGGATTCTCTAGAGGACTATCACAGCCAGCCAGCCATCAGTGCATCCAGTGCATCGCTCACTCGAGCACGAGTGCTATCTATTGGCAGAGCAAGTATCTACCGTATGCGCTGCGCGAAGGTCCAACGTCGGCTGCATCGATGCATCCACCATCCACCCCTCCATCCACCCGTCCATCCATCGGAAGCAAGCAAGCGGTGTGCTGTGGGTGGTGGTGGGCATGGAGAGTCGGCGAGCAACCAACCGAGGAGCACTGATTCGTTTGAACTTTGGGCTGCTGCCGGAGATGCTTGCTGGGGGAATGGGCTTGGCATGTTGGCGACCTACGCAGCTACGCTTAACTTTATGTATGCGCATGCTATGTAGAGCATGTGTGTATGTGTGCTGACCGTGGGCTGACTCGTCATATTCATGCAGCAGCAGAGCGGTTTGTATGTATGTGGGGATGTAGGTATGTGTGTAGTCCTCAGGGTGTTTGGAGGCTGGTGGGTGTAGTATAAGAGGGGGGAAGAGTAGGAGGAATAGGAGGAGGGTGAGGAGGATGAATAGGAGGAGGAGGGTGTATTGAGTCAGCGAGGGATTAGTAAGAATTTGGCTGATGAGTGCTTTGGAATCCTAAGGAAGAGGCGGCTCGCAGGCTCGAAGGATTTCATGCGCATGAAGAATTATAATAGAGTGCTATGTATGTGCCGCCCTGAAGGTTCGCAAGGTTCGCAGAAGGTGCGCGGGAACGATTCGGGCATGTTTTCCGCCCTCCAGGCCCGCCACCGCGCAGAGAGAGGCCTGGCCCCGCAAGCAAGCTCTCTTCGGCCATGGGACCACCTTGCCATGGTATTTCGATATCGCCACCCACCAGCCCACTCACACACCCGTTGAGCTCCCTCCGAGCTCTCCAGCTTGAGCTTTCGGAGCTTCCTTCGACTGCATGCCAGACACGTGCGTGAGATCGGATTATCTGGTGTCGTAAGTCTTCATGGAGGACCCTTTCTTTCTTTCCCCCTCACCATCGAATTCAAGTTCTGGTTGAGCTCCATGGATAACCCTTCCAAACGTTTGGAATCCGCCGCGCCAATCCCAGTCGCGGGTCACAAACGTTTTACAGACCGCGCGCACCCACCCCTCCCTCCCTCCCTCCCTCCGCAATCCTCAGCGCTTCAGCAGGACTTCAGACTTCCTCTGCGGGCGTGTATGCGGCCAGTCATAGAATACCGCACGGCATATCGGCCAATCATAGGATCCCGTACAGCAGCGTATCGACTCCTCTTTTTTCTTTTCTTTTTCCTTCATCTTCTTCGGGTTCTTAGGTAGAGTACATAACCATGTGCTTTCCTACTTACCTCCCCAGGTGATCAAGGTCTGAGGGGAGAGTGGGTTGCGACCCTTTTTTTTTCTGTCGGGAAGTGCTAACTAGCTCGAGTAGGGGGAAACAGGCTAGGACCGAAGTTGCAGTTGTCTCCTTTTGGTCTTTTAGCGGTTGGTTCCGAGTCGCTTTCACCGACGCGATGCATGCGACTGTCTGTGGGCTTGCATCTCAACGTTAGATAACTCCTTAGAGTTGGTGGTGGTTGTGGAGGAGAGGACTCGTGAGGCACTGGGGCATGCAGAGTTATGTACGGAATGGACTCTGCGAGTCCCCCCCATCGCGACTCGCGAGCAAGCCGCAACATCCGATGATGATGAGCAGCATCGCAGCTTGTTGCTCCACCTGCTCTGCTGTGCTGTGCCTCTTGGGTATTCTTCTGCGCCTTCTTCCTCTCCTTCCGTGCTTCTTCTTCGTGTGTTGTGATTGAAGGACCAGTGCGCCGGCCGGCATTAACTAATTGGCTGGCTAGGGGGGGGGATGATGGAGACAATCTAACACGGCCCGAAAAAGGAAACCTGGGCGAACCACGTGAAGGGATGGAGGCGCCACAGCGAGCATCAGATACTCTAGAGTACTTCGCCGGCCGATGAGTGGAGGAAGTGAAGGAGAGGATATACTCTAGTAGAGTACCTAGGCGATGGAGATAGAGGGGCCAACTATGCAGAATATAGTAGAGTGGAGTAGATATCTCGAGGCCGCACATTCGACTGGAGGGATGAGGTCTTGGGACCATCTCTCTCCCCACCCACCCGCCAGGCCCCTCGCCCCTCCCTCTCCCCTCGCCCCTCCTTCGTCCCCCCCTCCCCCACCCACCCACCTACCGCTGACCTCACAGTGCGGCCATCTCGCTCTGCAAGTCTGCAAGCCAGCGGTGTAGGTGTCTGTCCGCAGATTTGTCGCTCTGCACGCTACCGGGCAGTACGGTAGCACTTGGATCTGTCCGCAGACTTGTCGCTCTGTAGTTGGCACTTGTATGTAGACATCTGTCCGCAGACTTCACCTTTGAAGTTGCTCGAGCCTCTCGATTCGGCCTCCCCCTCCTCCTCTCTCCTCCTCTCCTCTCATATCCTCTCCGCTCATCTTCTCCCCTCTCCTCTCCAATCCTTTCCCTCATCGTGCCCGCCGCCCTTCGGTGCTGCCTTTCCCATACTTCGAGCCAATGATGAAGAACACTCGACAGAAGCCGGCTGGCTGGACATGGAGGTACATACCATACTTACCGGACTTGTGGAGGTTTGGTACTTTGAAAAAGCAAAAGGCAGGCATCCTGTCGCTTTCCTGACAGGGGTAGCACAAGTCCAGTCCATGTCGACGGTCAGTTCGCTCGTTCGCTCGTTCACTGGTTCGGTCGCTCGCTCGCTCGCTCGCCAACCACCTGAGCCCGCTCCGCTCCGCTCCCTTGCCGGCTCGTGTCCCTCGAGTGGGCTCTCCTCCTTGGCCTATGATGAGTGGGGTGTGACTTGTGGCTCTGTTCGAGACAAAAAAAAGTCCTTGCCGCCGCCGCCCGCCCTGCTGCACTGCCCAACTGTGATGCCGTGATGCTGCTGTGATGAATGCTACCCAACAGCTTGGCCACTGCTCCATCACCGTACCCAGAAGTGTGCCCGACGAATTCTTCGGCTTCTGCTTCTTCTTCTCCTTGGAGCCGATACAGCCACCACAGCGGGCGGCGATCGACACCAACATCCAACGGGATCCTCGAAAACACTCTGCCCCCCCTCTCCCCTCCCCCCCCTCTTCCCCCATCCAGCCGTCTCTGCCCCTTCACTTCATCCCGCACTTGTAGAATAGTTACATATCATCTTCTCTGATATACTCACTTACACACACATATCAGCCCCCTCTCATGCCCCCCGCCCCCCATTCAACGAGCCCACCAACCCGCTGCGTGAACCTCGAGCTGTGCGTGCAACCAACATCCTACCCTACCGACATATTCCATTTCTACAGCTTCTTGGAGCCTTGTACTCCTCCACTCTCCATTCTCCTCTCCATCCTCCATCGCTCAACTCAACTCAACTCTGCTCAACTCACCCCCAACTCACACACACCTCCACCAAAATCCCTTACCATAAACCACCCCCCACCCAACCAGAGATTCGGTTCCATTCAATCCCTGCCGCACGGACCTGAGACACCCCTATAGGAGACCCGTTCCTCTTCATCAACTAATCCCAAGTAACAGCTTACTCTAACTCAACTTACTCAACTGCCTTATCCTGCGCAAGCAGCTGCAACTTGTTTTCTCGGCTTCCCGTCGCCTACTTACCCTCAGCCAGCCAGGAAACCCTTTCACTCATACTCGTCCCTTTTCTTGAACACTCACTCATCCCCCCCCTCCCCCAACAACAACACCTAAACCCACTCCTACCACCGCCATCACAACCGTCAGCTTCTCAACACCACCACCACCACTACCACCACCACATTCTCTCCCAAAACTGCCGCCAAAGCTGGACTCACCCGCATCTTCAATTCTACGGTCTCCACCACCTCACACCCAACAATCCACTACCAACTACTCTACTTCGCGCGGGTCCTTCGTAACGGACCTAGGGACACTGTAGTCCCCCCTCCCCCGAGCTCGAACGAACACAACACTGCATGCGATTCCCTCTTCGCTTTCGGCCGGATCATCCTCCCACTGCTGGATTGGAAACACGGCGTTTGCTGATACTCTGAGGACGGGCGACATCGACAATAACCCATAATCGACCTAACCCTCATTTTGCGTCGTCGTTGAAATCCCGGATTTTTTCCTTTCCTTTTCCATTTCAATTTCCAGTTTTTTATTTTTTTTATTTTTTAATCACCGGAGTTTGTGCTTGGACGTTGCATTGTAGAGATCGTTCGGCGTTTGACGCGTTGGAAAGTCGCATTGATCACATTTAGAAGTTAATATTTCAAGGTTAGTTGCTCCTTGTGGGAAGAGAAAGAGAAAAAGCCAGTCCTCGCGCGACGTCGGGAGAGAGCGAGAGGGCCGGAAACCGACAGAGTTAGGCGGAGGTTCCGATCGAGAAGCAAAACCTAGAAACTGACGATCTTTCTCCGGCGTACAGAATCTAGTTTTCCGAATCTCCTATTCTACCCTCGCAAGTTAGCTATAATGCCCGAAATGGCGAACAGTTCCCTCGGTTACGCGTCCTCGTCAAATCTGCCGTTAACAGATCGCTTCGAGATAATCAAAGAAGTCGGCGATGGGAGTTTCGGGAGTGTCGTTTTGGCGAAGGTCCGGACAGCGGGGGCGAACGTAGCTCGGAGAGGTAGCGTGGTAGGTTTTTCTCGTTTCTCGTGACGAACGTCCGATCCAACCCGTCGGAAGGCTGCGATTTCACGATCACGGGCACTTCGCTAATCTATGTGTTCGTCTGAAAAATTAGGTAGCGATCAAGACGATGAAGAAGAATTTCGAGTCGTTCGCGCCGTGTTTGGAACTCCGCGAGGTGATATTCCTCAGGCAACTGCCGATACACGCACATCTGGTTCCGGCGTTGGATATCTTCCTCGACCCGCACACGAAAAAGCTACACATCGCGATGGAGTACATGGATGGCAATCTCTACCAGTTGATGAAGGCCCGGGAGGGAAAGCTTCTGGAAGGAAGCGTTGTCAAGAGCATACTGTGGGTCACCTTGATATCCGCAAGAGAAAAAACGAAGGGAGAAAAATGTCCGACAGCTTGTGCTGAACAGATCTTAGGTTTCAGATTCTCTCCGGCCTCGAGCACATCCACGCAAATGGTTTCTTCCATCGTGACATCAAGCCGGAAAACATCCTAGTATCGACATCGGCGACGAACCTTAACGATACCGGCTCGTTCCGGAAGTATTCGGCGATGGTCACGCCTCCGTCCACTCCTCCCGTGTACTCCGTCAAGATTGCAGATTTCGGTCTCGCGAGGGAAACGTCGTCCAAGATGCCCTACACTACCTACGTTTCTACCCGGTGGTACAGGGCCCCTGAGGTCCTTCTCCGTGCTGGGGAGTACAGCGCGCCGGTCGACATCTGGGCGGTGGGCGCCATGGCCGTTGAGGTCGCAACACTGAAGCCGTTGTTCCCTGGAGGAAACGAGGTTGACCAGGTCTGGAGAGTATGCGAGGTGATGGGCTCTCCAGGACAGTGGGTTGGACGTAGCGGCAAGAAGATGGGTGGAGGCGAGTGGAGGGAGGGAACACGGTTAGCCGGACGGCTGGGTTTTAGCTTTCCAAGAGTGAGTTATACATCCGCGCATCGTTCCTAAAAAAAGATGATGGACAATCTAACGGGATCGTAGATGGCTCCTGTTCCCATGGAGTCGATCCTCGCGACTCCGACATGGCCCACATCGCTGGCCCATTTCGTCACCTGGTGTCTTATGTGGGATCCCCGGAGCCGGCCAACATCGGTGCAGGCAATACAGCACGAATACTTCAAGGACGCCGTGGATCCGCTATTGCCCAGGACTTCGACGCCCTCGCGGATAGTCAAGAAGACTTCCGAACTCACGATGAAACCATCGCGTGACTCGATGACCGATAGTATTCCTACTCTCGAGAAGAAAGGTTCGTGGTTCCGCAAGTCGTTTATGGTTTCGCCTCCTCCCACGACGAATCCCGAGACGAGACCGAGACCGGAGAAGAGAAGCACGTGGCACGCGCCAAAAGTTTCGTCTGGCGATGGCCAGGTCAACAATGGGGCTCCGATGATGATCCTGCCGTCGATACGGCCAGTTTCGCCACTGAGCGATGCCGTGAGCGTACAGGCGGCTCGCGGCGAGAACGGAACATCCTCGAGCAAGGAGCGCCGAAGCAAGGAGGAAAAGGCGGTGAAGAAGATTGGAAGGCAGCTATCGGTGGCGTCCAAGAAGTCTCACGAGAACGATGGATACACCAACGGCGTGCAGCAGGCGGTGGACAAGCTGAACGGCAACGTTCCAGGGGGAGGTTCACTCACTTCGCCGGTCGGTCGGGGGGAAAGCTTTTTCAGCCACCTGCGCAAGCGTGCGCGACGACTATCGTCCCGAACGTCGGGTCTGCCTCCTTCGCCCGAAGACGACGATCTGGAGACGGGTGTGGGCTGTGGAATGTGGGGCGCAAAGGATTCAGGGAGTAACCGGAGTAGCATGTTGGTCGACTCACCTGGGGATGTATCAGGAATTGACAAAGCTATCAAGGAGGTTGACGCAGCGTTGGTCGATTCCAACGGTGTTTATCGATCGAACTCGGCGAATATGCGACGGAACCTCAGTTTTCCTCCCACTCCGAATGCCTCACGAGCTGGTGAGACTGTCGTCAATGGCGTTGCTCAGACACCCACTTTTCCCCGCACACGGCGGAGCGTTCGGAATACGAAGCAGCGATACGAGACTCCCGACGAGCAAGATGAAATCGCCGATGAGGTGCTTGCTGCCGCATCCTGTGGATACAGCAGTCGACAGACCTCCCAGACATACGAAGCACCAACTCACAAAAGTTCCAACAAGGATCTGGGACATGTGTCTGCTACGAACGGCTATCCTACACCGAGTACCCAGGCAGGTAACCAATACTACGCCAAAGGGATGGACATCAGTGGAAAGATGCGGAGAGATGATGAGATGATGGACCCCAAATGGCCGACTCCTCCAAGCGAGGGAGACGCCGGCTGGGGTCAGAGCATCTACTCGCGGCGGTAGAAGATATTGGTATGTATGATGTACAATTGTCCTTTTTTCTTCTTTTCCTTTTCATCTTTCGGACTTTGTGCTTGTTCTGGATTGTAATCGTTACAATTGGGTTGGGGTGTTTTTTTTTCTTTCTTTTTTTTTGTTTATTTCCTTCCTTTTCTCTCATACAGTGGGCTACCAAAAATTTGCCGGGTTCCAGGAGTTTGTCGATTTTGTTTCGTTCAATGTATGTGCATTTGGCTGTGCAATGGTCTCTTTCTTTTTCTGGCCTGTCCATTCACAATCTGCGTCCTGCTCTCCCATGGTTAAGTTGAGCTTGTCCAGTATCTACCGGTTTCTATGTTTGTTGTTTCCTCTCTACACAACTCACTCTCTCTCTCTGCCTCGCCAGCGTTTTTTTCTCGAGCAACAATTTTCCTTTGTCCTCCTTTGTTACCTTTTTTGTTTTTTGTTCTGGAATTCACATCCTGATACCACCTCTCAGTTGCTACTGAACGTCACACACTCTCTCTGCTTTCTATAAAACGCTGCCTTGCTTGCTTGCTTTGCTATTTTTATTCCGTTTTTTTTCCTATCTTGTGTTTCTGTTTCCGTTTCGTGCTTCAGTATTTTTTGTTTTTTTGTTTTGGGGAGGGGCTGTTTGGGGGGTTGTTTGGGGCAGGCGGCTTGTTGATTTTCTTTTTCCCTTCTTTTTTCTTTTTGTTTTTACTTGACTTGAGACTTTACTTTCTACTGTAATATTATCCGGTGCGGATGCCGGTGGTGGCCAAACTTTTTTTTTTCAACTTCGATTCTGATCTCTCTTTGTTCTTTTACTTTTACCTTACTTTGGTGATAGTGGTGCCGGTAGTGGGTGGTGGTGCTGGTAGTACGGTGGTCGTGGTGCTGGTGGTGACGGTGGTGGTGAAGGGGATTATTACGGGGGAACAGATCAATTCGATGGTTCTGGTTTTTTTTCCGTGCGTGATAATTGTGCCTGGTGCTTGCGCTGTGAGGACGGACGGTGAAGTTTCCTTTGTATGTTTGTATTGTATTTTACTCATGGTATGGCTCGGTGAGAACTTGGGTACAAACTACAGACTGCGGATAGATGGGTGTTTCGTTGCGTTGCGTGTTGTTTATTTTGTTGTTTATTTTGTTGTTTATTTTGTATGTAAGGATGTAGATACAGTGCCTAAGGGAGTAGTAAGTAGAGTTGTGGGTAAATAGTGCAGTGTGGGGAATTCTATAGTGAGGAACTTTGAACTGCGCAGGCACCTGATCGCTGTGTGATGTGTGATGTGTGATGGGATGTGTGATGTGTGATGTGTGCGTGCTTCAGCAGTAGCAGTACTCTACATAGCAGTAGTTAACAGTGATGCTTAACTGACCATTTCTTATACATATGCGAGCTGCGAACTGGGGACGATGTGCGAGCTGGGGACGATGTGCGTGCGCGCATTAGTTACTAGCAGTTAGTAGTACCTAGTACTCATGTATGTATGAGGTATGTGCCGACCGACGACCGTGCTCCGTCAACTGGGCGCTGATGCTGTGTTGTTGCTGTGCATGGAGAAGTGGGAGGAGTACGTGGTGAAGTGCGCGGTGTCGGTGTCGGCCGGTGTTGGGGCTAAAAGGTGTTGCGGTGAGTGTTGGTGTTGGTGCATACGGTACATAAGTTCAGTTCAGGTCTTGCTGCGGTGCATACGGTACATAAGTTCAGTTCAGGTCTTGCTGCGGTGCATACATTCCTAGTATACATACATAGGAAGTGGATTGGGGGAGAGGGGTAGGTAGGCGGGGATTTCGTGCATGAAAGTTCGAGGTCGAGGGGGGAGGGGGGATGCGGGGGCGGGCGGTGATGTCCGGGTTGGGCGGATGGGTGGGTTGGGTGGGCGGGTTGGAGAGCGGTTACGAACGGAGACGTGGACGGAGACAGAGATGGAGACAGAGATGGAGACGATGATGGAGACGATGATGGAGACTGTAGGGGTGGAGACGGTGGACACTAGAGAAACAGGATAGGTAAGATCTATTCTTGTGAAGTACCTAGGTCCAAGGTAGTCTAGGTGCCCGGGGTGGCCGGGGCAAGGTATGAACATTGAACACAGGTGGGGGGGGCAGGCCCGACAGTCGACAGTCGATTTCGGCGATTCGGGGTACCGTACGGTACGGGGGGTATCCTGAGCCTTCTTGCAGATGCGGGATGCGGGAGTGGTGCCATCGCCATTGCCTGAGGACACCGAATCGCTGACAAAAGCGCTCAGGAGTCAGGCAATCCCTCTCTCGGGTCTCGAGTCTCCGTCGTTCGATCCTGCTGTAGATAGGTATTTCTGGTCTGGACTCTGGATTGGACTCTGGAGTGCTCACTGCTCCCAGTCTCACGGTCTCACCGCTTGTTTCACCGCCTAGGCAGGTAGAGCACCTGGACGAGCTGTTTCGCCGCAAGAATCACCGTCGCACCCGGAGCAGGCGCTCAATCTCAGTTACCGCGGGTGCGGGCGCGGCGGGAGATGGCGGGCCAACCTCGATATATCCATCCATCCATCATCTACTCCAGACCCCGCCTCCGCCTGCACGATAGGTATAGATATAGATATAGAAACCTACGGTTTCATCTGCCCCGGCCCGGGGACGCGCAGTCGCAGTCGCAGTCGCAGTCGCACAAGCCGGGCCGGCTCGATCCGGTCCGCCGCTCTTTGCTGGGCGGGGTGCGCGGGGAAGCGGTGGCTGGGAACGAGCAGAGCCAAGGGTTGCGCGGGATGGAAACACGTGCCCACCCCTCCCCCTCCCCGCGCCGTGTCAATAGCTGCCGAAGACCGAAACATCGAAACATCGTATCCGCCGTAAGCGCCTACATACTCCCCGTTTCGCTCCCTCCAGGCTCCGATCCCTCCGATCCTTCCCGGCCCATGTATGATGTCCGGTGCTCTGGGACTCTGGGACTGCAAGCCTAGCAATTGTCCGCTTGCATAGTCAGAGCACCATACATGTCCATACATGTCTATTGTCCATACCTGGCTGCATAAGCGCCCAGAAGGAAGAAGAAAAAACCTTCGCCGTGCATTAGCTAACCAGATAGTCCAGTTCATCACCGTGCAGATCTGGAGGCCGTCCGCTTGGAGGAGGGGTTGACGTGGGAGTTGGGTTTAGAACTTTAGAGTAGCATGGGATGCTGGGTGCTGGATGCTGGTTTGGGGATGCGCATGCTACATAAAGATGTGGGATGTGGGTATGTATGGCTGCTATCGTAGGCGGGCGTGTTTTCTGCCTGGCTGTTAGGGCTTGACGTGGCAGGCGGCGGTAGTAACTGGTGGGATGTGGGATGTGGAAATAGAGTGCCCACTGCCCAAGATATCTGGATTCTGACGAACCGACCGACCGATGAAAGCACTCTACTGTAACTGCCGTTCGTTCGTTGATGGAATTCGCAAATCGGAGGACAGAGTTCTCGATGAGCACCGACCAAAGCAGGAGCTCGACGAGGATTTAGAGGTAGTTACCATCTACTGGCCGCCGTGGGCGGAGATCTCCCCGCCGCCGCCGCTAGATGTTTATGTACGCCCATAAATGGCTCTTTGATCGATCGTCGGATCTCCAGTACTTGCCGGTTTCTATCGCGAGTAGGTGCTGTCAGCAGTCGGCTAGAGTAAACTGCCACGCAGCGCGCGAGAACTTTCCTAACCAGGACTCATTGCTTCCGTCTGGAATTGCGCTGGCTTATTGGCTTCTTGACTTATTGGTCGAGACTCGGATCTGCAGGTAGGTAGGTAGGTAGGCCACACAACTACATATACACATCGGTTTCTGTGGGGGAGGAGAAGAAGGCTGGCCGTCCGTCGAAGAAACGATTTGGGATGGTTGGCGTATCAAGGTGTCAGAATGAATGGGACCGCGACGGCTTATCTGGCGAGGTGGATGCTAGAGGCTAGATAGAGGGTAGTGGTAGGTCGAGTGAGATTTGCGATGGCGAGAAACAAACGCGGCCGTAATTATGGCGGGCCAAGGTGATGGCCGACGTCAACTCCTCGAAGGATGAGACGGCAAGTTTATCTGGCGAGGTGCAGGCTAGAGGCTAGATAGAGGGTAGTGGTAGGCCGAGTGAGATGTGCAGCGGCGATAAACAAGCGCGGCCTTAGTTACTGCGGACCGTGGTGATGGCCGACGTCAACCCCGCGAAGGATGAGCCGGGAAGTTCCGGAACATCAGACGAGATCACTCGGTACCGAGTCAGCGTTTGTGAAGGCGTGTGATTTCAACACGCGATTTTTTTTGATGGAGCAGAACTCTAATTAAAGATGGGAGCCCGCATTTGGTTATATTTCCGTGCGATCAAAGAGGAGGAAGTCAGTGAGAGTTGGTATCCCTGGGGGTGGTTGCTGTCATCGTTGCTTGACGTCGTTGCGCGACGTCGTTGCTGCTCTCGACGGCCGCGGCGATTCGTAACCTGACAAAATACACCGCTAATTCCCCCGTCACGATCGCTGTAGGTCGAGCGAGATGTGCAATGATAAGAAACAATTGCGGCCGTAGTTATGGGGGGCCGTGATGATGGCTGATGTCGACCCCGCCAAGCCTGCGATGGAATATTCCGGAACGTCAGACGATATCACTCGGCGACGAGTCAACGATTGTGAATGCGTGTAACTTCAAAACTCGATTTTTTTGATGGAGCAGAACCCTAATTAAAAATGGGAGAAGCCATTTGGTTATAACCGTGCGAATCTTGCGAGGCACATTCAATTGAGGGCTGGCGTCCGTGGGGCTAGCTGCCGTGGTTGTTTCTTGACGTCGTTGCGCGACGCCTCCTCTGCTCTCCATGACCCCGTCGATTCCTAGCCTGACAACATACACCACTACCTCGCCTGCCACAGCCGCTGCCCCCCTCCTCCTCATTTCCCACCACCCAAACTGCCACAACCGCTGCCCCCCTCCTCCTCATTTCCCATCGACCTGGAATCCAGAACAATAGTTTCGATTTCCGAGTCTTCGAACCGTTCCCCTTCCCATACCACATACCGACAACGAAAACTAAGCTTCCTCAAGACCCAAGAAACTAAGCGGCACAATGGCTAAATCTGGTTACCGCAAGCCAGCCACAAAGCTCTCGACCGATCCTAGGAACGTCGAGCGCCGAAAGCGAGTTAACCACGACTCGTTCACAGTAAGTTACTTCCACCGCTATTGCTGCGTTGCGATCTGGTTGTGCCTGTCGGGACGTGGAGTATGGGTGCCGAGTGCGCTGCGTAACAAAGCAACCGACAGTGTGGTCCAGCTGCCCGTTGCATGCAATGCTATCGTCGCCGATGGCAGCGGCCTCCGTGTTGGAGTACATACAGACGCCGTCGGTCGCTGTCGCAGTTGGCCAGCGGTCACATTTTTATCCGCTGCCCCCGCCCCCTCCAGCGGTGCTTCCTCCGCACGCTTTGGCCAGCCAATGCTTCCGAGTCCATCGCTGACACCCTGCAGTACAAGAAGGGCCGCATCGACAGTAAATTCTGCAACCGCTTCAAGGCCTGGACGGATAAGCACCCGACCGCTTCCGAAGAAGAGATGAAACAGAGGAAGCTCGAACTCGACACCCAGGCTGCCGCTGAAATCGCGGAACTCCGGAATCAAATGATCGCGGAAGGAAGTTCGGTTGCCTACCAGGCGAAGGACCCCGATAAACCGCGGACGTACCTTAGGGGTCCCAAGGGTACTTTCATGCCGAAGACCGGCCGGCATACGAAGGCTGCCAAGCAGGCGAGGAAGATCGAGGGACAGAGGAAGAAGGCCGAGAGGGAGAAGAAGAGGGCCGAGAAGAAGAAGGCAAAGACTATCAAGCAGTTGGCTGAGATGATCATGGAGAGACAGCCGCTGAGTGAGTTGCTCAAAGTGTGTGAGCCGCTGCCAAACGAAGAGGTGGTGGCGAGAGGGCTGGACCAGGCGGTTGATCTGGAGGGGATCGACCTTTTGGCCTTGTTTTCCAGCCAGAAGAGTGGAAAGAACGGGAAGGGAGGC
The DNA here is from genome assembly GCF_024521635.1 of Tricharina praecox. NCBI lineage: Eukaryota > Fungi > Ascomycota > Pezizomycetes > Pezizales > Pyronemataceae > Tricharina > Tricharina praecox. Next base: position 1,220,493 of record NW_026250407.1, read on the forward strand.
GAAGGAAAAGAGCCAGTGGAGAGGGCTAGCGAAATTTCCAACACCAACACCGGCGTTCTTCTTGCCGATGGCCCGGAGGAGGAGATTCATATGGCTACTTCTAGAGCGAGCTGCGAAGACCTTGGCGTTCCCGTCCACGGCCTCCCCGCCCCCGTTACCGAAGAATATATCTCTACGGTAGAGATTCATCAAGGTTTTTCTGACAAGCAACTGATTCCCGACGGCACTGCGGCCGGAATGAATGGTGGGGATCTTAGCGTGTGCACCGGTGACCCGGACTTCGATGCCTTGTTTGTCGAAGCAGATGTCGCTGCAGTAGACATGTATCAAGGTATTACCAACGACCAACTTATTCCCGAAGGCACCGAGGCCGGAATGAATGCTGGAGACCTCAGAGTGTACACCGACAACCTGGACACCGATGACCTGAACATTGATTCCTTCTTTGCTACTGCTGAGGCTGAGATTTCTGCGGCCGGCATGAACCGTAAAGGTCCCCACAACGCTCTTACTGCTGGAGGCCCATATGTTGCAGGAGAAGGAGGTGAAGGGGGAAGATATTCTGGAGAAGAGGATACAACCGCCAGCATTAATTTCGCAGATCTTTGCTCCTGGGAAGACCCCTACATTGCTGGCATTGGTGCTTTCTCCGGACAGGGAGAAGCTCAAGCAGACATGAACCAAGAAGATCATACCTTCCCCGACGACAACAGTATCCCGAGTTATGAGTATCAAATTCCTGGTCTCACCGGTAACATTGAGTCTTTCACTTTCGATAACTTTTGGCACTTTCCGACCCCGCATCCCGTTCTTCCCTCCGAGGGTACCGCCATCGATCCTCAGATTTCCCAGATGGATCACGAATTTTTCGGTGACGAAGGTGATCAGTTCATTTAGTCTGTCACCAATTGGTAACTTCCCTTACCAAAACCCCAAACTTAAACATGTTCTGGGAGTGACATCCTATACTGCGAAGGTCATGAATGCGGTTGAGTTTCGGTTGGTACTCTTTTTCTTTGTTGTGGTCTACATTGTGGCATAGAGAGCATTCTCCTCGCCATCTGCCTTTTTTTTTCTTTGCAGATTTCTTGATTCTGGAGTTTGCGGGTAGAGCTGGCGTGTATGCATGTGGATGGGGTACGGTACGGGAGAGCACGGAGTTTCATGGGGGATATGCCTGTATTGAGTTGAATTTGTTTTCTTTTCTAGGATTTTTACGGCGACGTACGGGATCTGGAGTTTCATGTTCTTTCAGGCGCAAATGATTGTCTTTCTTTTCTCTGGTGGAGTTAGTGGAGATATACTTTTCTGGCGCCGCGGATAAATGTGCTCCACAGTGCTTGACATCAATATAATCTCGCGGTGGTTCGGTGAGGGATCACCCGCTAAGAGTTGTCGTGCTCGTATCTAAAGGACAGTGTGAGCGTGCGGGAGGAGAAGGCCTTATCACTGAAAATAAGGTCTGGTAGTTGCGTGTATGTAGGATCCACTTTGGACGCCTGTGTTGCGGCGAGCAGCGGTACCGAGCGACCATTATGCCGGGCAGACCCGATGCAGTCGTGTTGAACGTTGAATTGTTTTCGGTTGTTGCTTTTCTGTTTGTCTCGTCGGTCCGTCTCTTGTTCAACACAACAGACATCAGATATAATCACACCTCTCTTTTTTATCTCATCCCATCCTCAGGGCCCCCAGTGCCGCCCCAGATTCTTTAGCAGCAAGTAGGTAATCGCTGATCTCTTACCGTCTGCCGTGGGCCGCCCTCATAACTAATCGCGGGGGACGGAGTTACGTAGGTGCGGTTCGGCTTCGTCCTAGTACGGCACGTCGGCCTCGCAACCTAATGGATACCTACCGTAGGCCCGTGAAGCCGTCTTCTCATTTCCAACACATCGTCGAAATCTCCTGGTATGTCGGTATCCAGCCGACGTACATACTGTACTTACGGTTAATGGCGGACTGCAGTGATCCCGGATATGGTTCACGGGAGAATTTAGATTCACATGGCGATCACGTAACGGAAGAGACCACCCCGCTAGGTTCGGAATATACTCTGCGCAAGGTTGCCCGATTCGGTATCTAACCCGTCAATTGTGGGTCCTGATAGTTTTAAGCCGTCCTGGCCTCCGACTCGACGGAGAACGGTGGGACATTCCCCCGACGAGCCGCTTCCGCGTATGCAACGTCAAACCTTCGCTGAAATACGCATTTTCGTGTATTGTGGGGATTCTGGAAGGAAACTATGGCCGACATACCTAGTATATAGGTAAAGACCGTCCCTAACACGGACCGCCTACGTCAGTTTTTCCGCCGTGCGATGGCCCCGCTGATGTGCCCGAGCAGAGTATGTTTTCATCTTTCCCAATTGGGTCCGTCGGGCGACACGAGTGCTGGCCTCCAGACGTCTCTATAGTGAGCCTTGACAACAAGTGCCAGTAGTTGCTTGCTTTCTGTCATTGTTCCGATATCCGGGATCGAGATGTACGAGTACTGTGGGTTGACGTCATGTCGATCACAGCCCGTTACAGCCGAATGAGGAGAGTTTGTAGGTGCCTACATATTGCATCGCGCGACTTCTTGCTACGATAGGGTACCGTCAAACACGGATACGGCATTCCAGTAAAGCGCTGACTGAATACCTTTATTACGCGCTTATGGATCGTCAATCAGGCGCATACCAACTAACCTGTTTTTGCTGGACCGGCCATGGCATTGCTTGTTTTGCCCCTCCGGCCCGCAAGCGTGCCGTTCGATCTCTTGGCAATGAACACCTGATTACTGAACAGTTCCATATCGTGTTGTTTGGCCACTGTACGTACATGGCTATCGGAGAGTTACAGTTGGCGAGGAGGTATGTACGGACTCTGCCTTCTAGACGTCAAAACGAACATCAGATGAGCATCGTGAAGGGCCTGTGCCTGGAGATCTTTGACATCGTGCCAGGCCGTTTCTCAGCTGAGCAACGTACGCCGGAAGGTTAACCTAACTAGGTATCTGATATACTTTAGACCATGTAAGGAGGGATCGTCATTTGCATGGGGAGGGGGAATGGAAGAAACCATGACGCATACATAGGGTTCTATGGATTCTAACCGGATCGACTGGGCTAACGTGTTGGAGCAAGGCGAACTGTGGGGAGTCGAGTCGAGGCGGGGTTGTGGAGATGTGGGGGAGTATAAAAAGACGTCTTCTATCCTCCTTTCTTATTTTTCCTTTGCCGATACCCAAAAACCAGCCACCCGTCATCCTATCGTCACCGCACACACACTTACACACACAATGGTAAGCGGAGGCAAAGAGAGCACCGAAATGCCCTCGCCAGGCGGCCACCCGTCTGCCGGCATGACGGAAGAGGAGATCTCGAGACTAAACGCCAGACTGGCCAATCCACTGGCTGGTATGTCCCTCGAGCAACTACAGGAGATGGGCGCCAAATACGCGAGGGAAAATGGTATGGAAGAGTACGAAATGGAATTCCGGAAGGGTGCTATGCTGGCACAGGACCGAGATGCTTTCGAAACTATCCCATTACTCACGGACGAGGAGAGAGATATATTGCGACGTGAAGTCACTCATCGGTGGAGCCATCCGATGGCCCTCTACCACATGGTGATAATGTGCTCGGTTGCTGCCGCAGTTCAGGGCATGGACGAGTCGGTTATCAACGGAGGTAATGTTTATCCCGTGAGTTATGGAGCTAGGGAGCAAATGACTGACACCATGTCAGCAAATTTATACTTCTTCGACCAGTTTGGAATCCAGGATCGTGAATGGATCAAGGGCCTTGTCAACTCGGCTCCTTATCTCTGCTGTTTCACCATTGGTTGTTGGTAGGTTTTGGACGGGTCGGAGGTCTCTGAATGCAGCGTGCTGACGATCTTTAGGCTCACACATCCTCTCAACCAAGCTTTCGGACGTCGCAACACAATATTCATCACTTGCTTGATCTCCTTCGCAACTTGCTTCTGGCAAGCCTTCACCAATACTTGGTGGCATCTGTTCATTGCCCGCTTTTTTCTTGGCTTCGGCATCGGCCCGAAATCGAGTACTGTCCCTGTCTACGCTGCGGAATGTTCTCCACCAGCGGTATGCTACCCCCTATATCTTTTCGGGGCGAACATAGGAAGGCTGATATGGTGTGACCAGATCCGTGGAGCTTTGGTGATGATGTGGCAAATGTGGACGGCGTTCGGAATCATGTTGGGATACGTCTGCGACGTTGCCTTCATGAATGTGAAGACCGAGGCCGTGCCCGATCTCAACTGGCGAATGATGCTCGCGTCCGCAGCGATACCGGCTATCTTTGTGTGCGCCCAGGTCTACTTCTGTGTGAGTATTCCCATTCCCATTCCGATTTCCGGAAGATGACCATACTAATGCTACAACAGCCCGAATCTCCACGCTACGAGTTGATGAAGGGCAGGCCAAGGCGTGCATTCGACTCACTTGCTCGCCTTCGATGGTCCAAAGTCCAGGCTGCCCGTGACCTCTTCTACATGAAAGTCCTTCTCGAAGCTGAGGGAGAGATGGCCAAGGGCATCGCTAAACTCAAGGAGATGTTCACCGTCGGCCGAAACCGTCGCGCTATGCAAGCATCTCAGCTCGTCATGTTCATGCAACAGTTCTGCGGCAGTGAGTATTACTCTAGACATCCCCACCGAGTCATCTTCCGTGCTAATCCCCTCCCGCAGTCAACGTCATCGCATATTACTCGTCCAGTATTTTCGCCGACGCCGGCTTTAGCCACGCCCAAGCACTTCTTGCCTCCATGGGCTTCGGAATCATCAACTGGCTCTTTGCGCTACCGGCAGTATTCACGATCGACCGATTCGGACGGCGAAACCTGCTGCTAACCACGTTCCCACTAATGTCACTCGCCCTGCTCTTCACCGGCTTCTGTTTCTGGATACCAGGCGAATCGACTGCCCGAGTGGCCTGCGTCGCGCTGGGCATATACCTCTTCGCGATGGTGTACTCTCCCGGCGAAGGTCCAGTGCCGTTCACCTACTCGGCCGAAGCGTACCCGCTCTACATCCGTGATATCGGCATGTCGCTTGCTACAGCAACGACGTGGGGCTTCAACTTCATCCTCGCCGTCACCTGGTTCGCGCTCGAAAAGGCCTTTACAACGCAAGGCGCCTTCGCCTGGTACGCGGGTTGGAACATAGTCGGCTTCTTTGGCGTCCTCTTCCTCCTGCCGGAAACCAAAGGTATGCTCCTCCTTGTCCCCCTTTGTTTCTTTCACGTACTAACCAGTCCATAGGAAAAACCCTTGAAGAGCTGGACCAAGTCTTTAGCGTGCCGACGCGGGTGCACGCCCGGTACGGCGCAAGGCAGATTCCGTACTTCTTCAAGCGCTACGTGCTGTGGCAGAACGTTGAGGCGCCACGGTTGTCGGGCGCCAATCACCCGCCCGTAGAGTATCACGAGAGCACGTTCGCAGAGACGAAGGAGAGTAGTCCTGAAAGAAGGGTGTAGTTTGGTTTGACAGTTGGCACATCATACCTATTGTCGTAAAATGGCGTTTTTTTTGGGAGTTAGTCATTTAGGGATGGGGTTTATGATGGGATTGGTTATGTGTGATGGCTTTACGGAGGCACGTAATGAGATTTATTCATCATGCAGACTTTTGGATGCGTGAGTATGTATGATCGAGCTGCAACTTTGTTTTTTTGTGGGCTCTGCGGCTGGTGATTATTGATGAGGCGGTAATGTATGACTATGGACTCCGACCAATCAGGAGGTGCCGTGACGGCCGACGGCATTGTCCCGGAATATCCCGTAAACAATAGCTCGAAGTATCACAAGATATCAAGCTCCTATCATCTTGGGAGTCGGGGAAACGGGGAAACGGGGAAACGGAAAATGGGAAACATCGCAGTGTCATATTGCGGTCCATTTTCTAGGTCGCGGGGACGCAGAGTAACCGTAGGTCTACATAAGGCGAATGGTCCCGTATGGGCAGAGGCCGTGCTCCGGCAGTGACCAGTCTTGCCCCTCCCTCCCCTCCCCCCCTCTCCTCCTATCTCGTCGCGGTCTCACTTCCGAGTAAACAATCGGCTGAGTCACACACGGTGTCATCTGGGCCACCTCGTGAAAACATACTCCATATACTCCGTAAAAAAAACCCGTCGACTTCAATACGGCGTCACCGGCACTCTCCCCGGCGTCTGCGGCTGCTGGTATGCATAGTCCACTACCGGCTCCTCCGCACTCCTCCCTTGCACCAACTCCACATCCTTCCCGGCCTCACTTTCCCTCCCCTCACTCTTCAACCTCAACCTAACCCCCATTACCGTAACAACAACACACCAAACGCCCACCGCAACATAAATCGCCACCAGGACGATCGAAATCCCAAACAGCCCCTTCGCCTGCAAGCACGGCGAGCGGTTGCGCGGGTAGTACACGTCCGCGCAGCTATGTGTCAGGAACCATGGCGTCTCCGAGTTCACGCCGGCTTGGTAGATCGCTATGATCGCGATCCAGATCGACAGCATGATCACCTGCACCAGTGCGAGTGCTTGCGGTGGGCAGAGGGACAGGATGTACAGCGTCGCTTGCAGGACCATGCACAGGAAGGAGGCGAGCGTGAGGTACAGGCTCACTGTTGTTGCGCTGCGGGGGGGGTTTCTGTTAGCACCGTGCGCGAGCATTGAGCGCGGGGGGGGGGGGGGGGGGGGGGTGGGGGGTGCAGGGACATACACAGGCCGCCACACAAGCGGCACATCCGTGCTCCCGGGGGTGTACGTAGATTTCGCGACGAAGCCGCTGGCCACGCCGTCGTCCAGCAGGGCGCTGCGGTAGGTATTGGGGTTTGCGTAGCCGAAGAGGCCGAACAGCGCGGTCAGGCAGCCGAATTCAAGAATCAGCAGGCCCGGGAGGATGTAGCGGGATTTTTGCGGCGCTGAGGGCCAGCGCATTGCTCGTGAGGTGGTGGGGGTGGATAGCATCGTCGTGGTATTATGAGTGTCGTAATGATGGGACGAAAGCCGTGGCTAATGCTGGTGGTCGTGGTCGTGCTGGTGATTTGGGAGTGGATTGTTGAATTGAATTGAACAGCGAGCAGCCGTCGTGGCCGGAAGTGGCGACTACATGTACTGGAAACTGTATATACCCGCAAACGCGCGTGGTGGGGTGACAATCGTGGGTCCTGGTCCTGGTCCCTTGTCCCTCCTTCCTCCGCACTGCTTATATGCAAAGTGCAGAGCTGCGATTCCGGCCGGCCATGGCAGGTGCATTTTCTGCATAGGTACCTACTCTACATACGCGGTTGCGGTGCTTACGACGGTAGGTACTATCTTTAGTAGCCCTTGTGTCGGACTCCGTCCGCTCGTCAGAATATCTTTTGCTGCAGCCTGCTCGAGTCGCTGCTGATTGTGCTGGTTGTGCTAGTGCTGTCCTGTGCGATCGGATCATGTATGTCTGAGCTGCACATGGAGATGGCCTTCGATAGGTGCATCTGACATTTTATATAGAGAATCGATAAGATTGAGAGGTAGACCTCTAGAGTATTCCTGCCATTGCCCGGCGCTCCGTCGAAGGAGATTTTGAAGTCTTCTCTGCTCAGTGTTGCCTTCCATCACCATCATGGCCGGCGGACCACGGCAGAATTGATCATCCGAGCAGCGTACGGTGGGGGACCTTCCTTCACGGGGAGAGACGAGGCGTCGAAGCCACGTCCTTGAATTCAGGTGCGGGAAGACTAGTCTCCCATCGTGCTAACGAATGATCACCTAGCTTCATTTTAAACGCTTGGATAGATTGATGCTGCGATGTGGAGTGTGGAGCTCCAAGGGCCAAATTCCAATAGTCGCTTATTGGGGGTGGCTTGGGTCTGCGAGGCTGGAATCTGGAGGCTGGAATCTGGATCCCTCTTGATCGAGCTGGTGCTCAACTGGCGGCAGCGGTAGTTGCGATGGCTCAGAAGATAGAAAAATGTGCACTCGTCGTCGCAGGTTTTGATTTAGCTAACCGCTGCTGCGGCTGTGGTCGTGATCATTAGACGGACACATAAGTGCACTTCCTTTCGAAAGACTTGGGCTTCAGAAATTTATCGTGATCTGGTCGTGAGGCATGGACACGATTTTTCGCCTTCCGTTCAGAGTCCCAAGTCCAGATTATTCCACGGACGGTCCAGGTCCAGGACGACTCGGATTACACTTCAATTTACACCCGAACCTTCAACTAATAACCATCCCTCACTACTAGTATCACTCCAGCCAATTTCCACGGCACGAATATATCATATCATATCATATTCGCAGTACCTATGTAGAGTATTTCTAAATTCTCCGGCCAGCGGCGAGAAGAGAAGTCCACTGTGAGCGCGTCCGTAGGGCTAGCATACTCCAACTACTCTAACCACCCTCCATACTCTATATACGCACCGAATGTGGGACGACCTGGGCCGATCTCAGGCCACAGGCCAACAAGCGCGGGGCGCTGACTACCATCATAATAGGTAGAGCACCTCCGCCCATCCTTCCGGTGAACGTATTGTGTCGCGGAAAAATCATGAGACGCCCCCTCTCCCCTCTCCCCGAAACGCACAGTATATTTTCCCCGGTGACTACATACATTGGCATCGCTCGTCGATCTCGGTTAACTACTAGTAATAACTACAAGTCAAGATTGGCGCCCGCACTTACCTCTGACGCGTGATATCACCGCATGTGTACATACTCTACATACATCTTACATACATAGGAGGCTGGAGTAAGAGCTCGAGTGCTCGAGGGGCGGGAAGTGCTGGTACAGACTACTTACTCTACAGACTTACTCTACAGTGGAGATTCACGAATCACGGTTTCAGCTTGGTGTGTTGAAGGTAAGGTGGTGGTGGTGGGCTCATCGGACTGACGTGGTTTCCAAGAGAGAGAACATTTTATTGTCCTAGATATCTAGATTATGGCAACCTCGAATCCGACCTTTCCTGCCAGCTCCGTGGGGTTAGGTAGCAAGGAAGTAACGTGTTTTCCGTGCGCCGGCACGCATGAAACGTCGGGTGATAAGATACCTATGATTTGCTGTGCTGCGTAGAAACCCAACTCCAAACCGTAGCGGCGTGGAATCACTTCTCGCCATTCATAAAAGTACATTCCACCGAGCAAATACCATCCCTCGGAGGAATACGGTACATAAGTAAATGTTCACCAGCTCCCCCTTAGGCCAGTCCTTGCATGATTGTCAGTGCAGCAGCAGCAGCACGAACTACAGCGCCGGTAACCGCTAACTATTACGAAACACTCGAGTGTCGAGAAGTTGCACGAAAAAGTCGGGGAAGTGGTAGGAAATCGATAATCACGTTGTTGCGGGAGGAGGAAGAGGAGGAGGAGGAGAAGGGTGGGGCCTGGGGGAGCTTGACTGGGGGATGGTTTTACGAGTGAGGGTCCCCATACCAGCACACAATTGTGCTGTTGACCAGCTACGTGATTACGAAGTGACAATACTTCAACTCACAGCCACCAGTGAACGTATCACACTCTCACACACACTCACTCGCAAGAACATTCCAACGCCCCTGGACCAAGCGTGAAAGATACGCGAAACATCATCACAGTAACTCATTAAGCATAGCATACATATCTTGTCCAGCTCATTTACATCTCAAATCCCCTCATGATCAAAAGTGCGTCATCAAGTCATCATACCACATCCCTTCTTCCCGCACCATCAGTAGGCTCCGTAGCCACCGCCGTCTTTTCCCCCTGCGCCTTTTCCCCCTGCGCCGCCGCCTCATCCGCCGGCTGCTCCACCTTCCCGCCGTCGAAAAAGTCCGTCTCCGTAATCTCCGTATCATGAACACGTATCCATATGACGGGGACAGCGAACAGCATTCCGGCGATGCACAATCCCCACGACGTGCCAAAGAGGACTCTGTAGGGCACGTGCGAGCCATCGAGGCCCCAGACCACCGCTGCGCCTGCGGATTGGATTCCCTTATTTTCATTAGCCCTACTGGCGACAGAGGAGGGGGTGGTGATGATGGGGGGGGAAGGGTACCTTGTAAAAACCAGCGAAATACGCCAGCTTCCTCGGATCGTTCGAGAGCGCGCCCATGAGCCAGTAGGCATACGTCTGCCAGGTGGCATCGAGGACTCCATAAAACACGTAGAGCAGACAGTACCACGTGAAGTCACTGTCGTAGATATCCATTCCGCGGAACCAGGTTGCGGCCAGGTCCGGGCTCGGCGGACGGGAGATGCCCAGCTCGGCTTTGAGGCCGCCGCCCCAGATCGAGAGGACTAGGACGAAGAGGAGCGTCCACCCCGCGATTGCCCGGTGGCGCCGCGTCAGCGACTGGTTGTCCAGGAACCAGCCGAAGAGGAGCGAGCCGATGATCTGCGCGAGCCAGTACCAGAGCCCCGTGAAGGCGCGCGAGCGCGTGTTGAACATGTAGAGGTTGTAGCAGCTTTGTTGGTACGTATAGAACCTGTTTCGTCAGCTTGGGCTGTATGGACTGGAGGAAAAGAGATAAGAACCAGTTACTGGCCCAGAAGAAGGGAAAGAGCAGTAGGATGTATGGGTCGGTATACAACGTCTCCCATAGTCCTTTCATCTCAGACTTGATTGAGGGATGCTGAACCCGCTGTACTCGCGTGCCATCTTTACGGATGATATGCTGTGGAGGAACGAGGAACCATGAGAGGATAGCGCCGCAGGCCATGAGGACTAAGAAGCCTATGTAAGTGCCATCGTTGACGGCCTTATTATCCGTCGTGTTCCAATTATTGGCGAGGGGAACTTGAAGCAGTCGTCAGTATCCTACTCGCATTAAGGTACATACAAGGGGGTACACACTGATAGACCCGATAACCGCGCCGAGGTTAAAAATCCCCCAGAACAGTCCAATATACCTTCCCTTCTCATTCTCCGTCGGATACGACATCATGACGGTTCCCTGGGCGGTCCACAGAAAGCCCGCACAGACACCCAACAGCGCGCCTGCAAAGATGACGAAGCCATCGTTCTTCGTGTGGTTGTAGCACAGATACGACGCCGAATACACGCAGTACCCGAAGCCGCCGAGTGCCAACGTCAGCTTGGCGCCGAAATAGTTCAGGAATGTTCCCGCTGTGAACCCGAACACCGCAAATGTCGTGTATAAAGCCGTGTTGGCGTGCGAGTTGATCGTCGAATCGAGTTGGCCGCCGCCGCCGATGCTGATAAAGGGTTAGTTGCTGCGAGTGACGAGTAACACGGAGAGTTGGGGATACCCGTTCAGCGCATTGAACATTCCTATACATTACTGTCAGCCTGCGGCGGGAGGTGCTAGGGAAGAGTTGACGGGGAATACCAGGGCAGAGGAAACAGACGAAACCCGTTAGTATAACTGTGAGAGAGGACAATGTAAGCCACTATTCAATTCACTCATGAGGCGTCGTAGGAGGATCGGCGAACCCTGAGCGATTGGAGAACGCCATGGCGGAAGAGTGACAGGGCCGATCTTGATCCCGCTGCCTCTGTGAATGGTAGGCTCCCCGTCGTCCACCATGGCCGCCTCCTCTGCTGCTAGGCCGGACATTGTTGATGCTACAGATGATTTGCCGCGCCGAATGTTTGTCCGATAGTATGTGTGGATCCCTCAGATGGCCGTTTGGTCGTGTGTTCGCTTGATCGTCTTGTTCCCACGAGACACGAGACAGAAAGTGGACGGGAAGCGGGGGAGAAGTCGGGGGAAGCAGACGTGACCAAAAGCAGTAGCCATTATATTTATATCGACCAGGACGATCCATGTGCCAATGAAACGGTGAAACCCGCGGTCCCTTGACTGTGAACACAATCGAGTACGAGCCTCGACGACCGGCACTTGTAGTACGAACGGGCCTGCCTGCCCGGGTGGGAAGTGGTGCCGGAATCCACCGCTATCAGCCAATCACCTAGTGGCAAGACAGAAATCTCGAAGGACGAAACATCTGTGGATTACCGTTATTTTTGCAGACATGGGTTGCTGCAGCTGCTGCAGCGGAGGGTTGATACGAGCTCGGCGTAGCGCACTACGCTTATTTGCGGCAGGTGGGGCGAGGTGAGGGACAAGCTTCGCAGTTGGCCGTGGTTCAGTGGCATGCGCGCTCGGCAGCGTCAGACACCACTACGGTTGGGGAAGGAATGTATTCTGGTATGTAACTATGGGGACTTTGTGTGTGGGATGCCGCAGACCATACGGACCACCATCGCCATGCGGACAGGGCGCCCGGATAGCGGCGGATTAGTTATCATGCGACCAGATAGAGTATCAAACCGGTATCTAGGAACATAACGAAGTATGTATACCAGGCATGGATACTCTAGAGTGGATACAGCATTCCTACAGGTAGCAGATCTCTGGTCGTGTGCGCTGGTTATCTATCGGTTGGCCGAGCTTCTCCTTCCTCTCTTGCCGGAATCCCTCGTCTTCCTGAAATATCCGCGGCTCCTCTGTCGCCGCTGGTTCCGATTCACAGAGTCGAGAGGCGGCAACTCGAACGGCAGATGCGCACAACGTGCGACGCTGAATTCATGCAACCCGCCCCGCCAGTCCACTGTCTAGTACACGTCCTTCCCCTCCTTTCCCTACAACTTGGCGAAAGCCGGCACGACTTCGCCGTTCTCGACGAGTACACTTTTGTTCTTGACGAACTGTCGGAGGGCTTCAGCGCCGTTTTCGAATCCGACGCCGGAGTAGCCCCAGCCTCCTACCGGCATCTGCGCGGGGCTCTCGCCCCACGTGTTGATCCAGCAGATTCCCGCGTGCACCTCGGCCATCACTTTGTGCGCCATGTTCAGGTCCCTGGTGAACACTCCTGCGGCGAGGCCCAGCTCGGTATCGTTGGCTCGAGCGATCGCTTCCTCCACGCTCGAGAACCGAAGCAGACACGCTACTGGCCCGAAGATCTCCTCGCGGACGATCCGCATCGTGTCGTTGCAGTCGGTAAAGACCGTGGGGGTGATGTAGTAGCCGCTCGTGAACGGCGCTCTGAGGGATGATGGCTTCTCGACGCCGCCGAGCAGTAGTGTTGCCTTATCCTCGTTGATGCCGTGGCGGATGTAGTTCAGCACCTTTTCGTAATGCTGCTTCGACACGACGGGACCAAAGTTGACGTCCCTATCCATGGGATCACCGGCGCGCACACCCGTCTTCACCTTGTGCACCAGCAGCCTTTCGAACCGATCGAATATGTCTGCATGAACGAAGACGCGGGTGCCGTTAGTGCAGACCTGACCCGAGGAGGCGAAATTAGCGGTGACGCAGGCGTCTACCGCGGCATCGAGATCGGCGTCAGGGAGCACGATGAACGGTGACTTCCCGCCTAGCTCCAGCGTCACCAGCTTGAGCGTCTTTGCCGCGGCTGTGTATACCGCAATCCCGGTGGACGGCTGGCCGGTGAACGAGACCTTGGCGACTCGCGGATCGGCGCAGAGCACCGCGCCGACGCTGCCCAGGCCGTGCACGAGGTTGAACACCCCCGGTGGTAATCCAGCCTCCGTCAGGATCTGCGCGAGGATGTAGGCGCTGAGGGGGGTCACTTCCGATGGCTTGAAGATAAAGGTGTTGCCGGCTGCGAGCGCGGGGGCACATTTCCAGAGGGCACTGCTGCCGGTTAGCCCTTCACTTGCGATTGCGGCTGGAGAAAGGTGGAGGAGAGCTACATTTGGATCGGATAGTTCCACGCTCCGATGCCTACACAGACGCCCAGTGGCTCTTTCCGTGTGTAAACCCACGCCGACTCACGGAGCTGGATAGTCTTGCCCTCTCCCATAGCCATGCCCAGGCCGGCCATGTACTCCAGAACGTCCGCGCCGGTGGCAACATCCACGGTCGACGTCTCGAAGAACGCTTTCCCGGTGTCCAGCGTCTCGACTTTTGCGATGAGGTCGTTGCGGCTGCGGAGGAGAGCCACGGCTCGGAGGAGGATGCGGGAGCGCTCGATCGGTGGTGTTTTGGACCATGTCTTGAAGGCTGAGAGAGAGGTGCTTATGGCCAGATCGATGTCTTCCGGCGTGGCGGTGTAGACCTGCGCTATGGGCGTGCCGGTCGAGGGATTGTATGTGGTGAATGTCTCGCTACCTGACCGGTGAGGCCGGCCGTTGATGTAGTGTTTCTGATGTGTGAAGGTGAATTCGGACATTGCAGGCACAGCGGGAACTGGAATTGGATCGAGGAGGGTTACGAGAGAAAAACAGGAGGAGAGGAGATGTATCGTAGACTCGGACAGCCACGCAGCAGCGGCTATCAGCGGAAATCCGCAATATCATCTCTTCTCAGATATGTTGTGCACACTGCACACGAGCAAACATTGCGCGTCATAGCGTCTCACCCCGGACAGCCATCCATCGGCCAAGGCTGGGCCTAGTCCTGAATTGGCGCTCGAGTCCCTAACCTGCATGTCAACATGACGCTATGGACTTGGACCGTCAATCGCTATCTAAATGCGACGGAGAAAACAGCTTCACTCGAGCTTCAAGCATGCTGTAAATTGACCGGTCAGCCATCTCGGCAGGCTGATCCCGATGGAGATTGCTGCTGTATGTACAACTACGGCACAGGTGGAGAAAGTTGCACCTTTGGATGTGCGGAGACATCGGAAGGAGAAAGTGTCCGGAGAACCATGCTGCCGGCCATCCACAGCACCTCTTGGCCTGCCTTGGAGCCATACAAACAGTGTATGCCTGCCGTGCGCTTTGCCTCGGCCTTGTCTGCCGCGAGAGCCCTGTGCATGCCGGCAGCGGGCATCTGGGCGGGTTCGAAATATCCCGTCGCAAGTCATGGATACACTTCCTCCCAACTGCGTCCCTGGCACGATAATGCCACATCGAAGCTCTGCTCATTTCTATCACCTGTCTTGAAGTTGTCACCATACAGCCTTCATTCCTTCAGGCTATAGCTTTCTGTATCAGTCGACGGCTCCAGTTATCGGTACAAATATCAGCACAGCTCTGAGCTCGAGCTCCCCCATTGCTCTCCCAGCCAACCGTAAAACATGACGACCAACATCCTCCCGCAAGACTACCGCCCAGATTTCATTATTGTTGGGTAATGGCTTCACGCCGCTTCGTTTGTCTGCCGTTGCTGACCGGTATCTGTTTGTGAATAGAGGCGGCACAGCTGGCTGTGTTGTTGCCTCCAGGCTTTCCTCATATCTCCCGCACAAGCAAGTCCTACTCGTCGAGGCGGGCCCTTCCGATTATAACGACCAGAAAGTGCTGCAGTTGAAAGACTGGCTGGCACTTCTAGGAGACACTAATTATGACTACGACTACCCCACCACCGAGCAAGCGATGGGTAAGCGTTTTTATCCAGCATATTGGACGTGAGCTTCCAACTCATCCGTGTCACAGGAAACTCGCACATCCGCCATTCTCGGGCGAAGATCCTGGGCGGCTGCAGCTCCCACAACACCTTGATATCCTATCGACCGTTCGAGCGGGATCTGAAGGGGTGGGAGCAGATGGGAGCAACAGGCTGGGACTTTGCCACCGTCCAGCGCTGCATCGACCAGCTTCGGTGCACAATCCAGCCCGTGCACACTATGCATCGGAACAAGTTCGTAAAGGATTGGGTACGATCATGCTCGAAGGCCCTCGATATACCGATCATCGAAGACTTCAACAAGACTATTCGCCGAGAAGGCGGGTTCTCCGAGGGTGTCGGTTTCTTCTCAGTTTCCTACAACCCCGAGGATGGAAAGCGGAGCTCTGCGAGTGTGGCGTATATCCACCCCATCATCAGCGGCGAAGAGAAGCGGCCCAACCTCATCGTCCTCACGGAAGCGTGGGTCTCCCGTCTCAACCTGTCCTCGCAGGGTGCGGAAAAGCGGGCAGAGAGCATCAATCTCACGCTCAAATCCGGCCAGAAATTGCGGTTATCCGCGAAGGATGAAATAATCCTCTGCGCCGGCGCCATCGATACGCCCCGACTCCTGCTTCTTTCCGGAATCGGCCCGGCGGACCAGCTCAGATCGCTCGGCATAAACGTACAACACGATCTCCCCGGAGTTGGCGAGAACCTTCTGGACCACCCAGAGAGCATCATAATCTGGGAGCTGAACGAGTCCATGCCGACCGAAACCACGATGGACTCCGATGCCGGCATCTTTCTCGACCGCGATGGCGACGGCATCGCCGACATCATGATGCACACGTACCAGATCCCGTTCTGCATCAACACCTCTCGCTTGGGCTACGAGGCGCCGCTGCACGCATTCTGCATGACGCCCAACATCCCGCGGCCAAAGTCAATCGGCCGAATGTGGCTCACCTCCGCCGACCCGGCGGTCAAGCCGGCCCTCGACTTCCGCTACTTTACCGATCCGGAGGGCTACGATGCGAAGACGCTTGTCGACGGCTTTAGAGCCGCTAGAAAGGTCGCCGAAACGGAACCGTTCAGGTCGTATCTGAAGCGCGAGATTGCCCCCGGGCTAGAGGTGCAGAGCGATGAGGCGCTGAGCGAGTATGGGCGCAAGGTCGCGCATACTGTGTACCATCCGGCGGGAACAACAAAGATGGGGGATATACGCAATGACAGGCTGGCTGTCGTCGCCCCGGATCTGAAAATGAACGGCGTAAGGGGTGTCAGGATTGCGGATGCGGGAGTGTTCCCGGCGATGGTTACTATCAAGTGAGTTTGTGGCTCCCCGCCAAATACGAAATGAAGTTAATCTAGATATGCACAGTCCAATGTTGACAGTTTTGGCGATTGGAGAAAGGGTGGCGGAGCTGCTGGCGGAAGAACAGGGCTGGAGGCGCGAGCTGAAGTCGAAGCTGTGATTGGTGCACATTTTGGATATGGTGTGACTTATGGGCATCTAGAGGAGGCGTTGGGTGGTTATATCAGTGTATTCTGAGTATATAGAGTGTACAAGTATGTAAGCAAGTATAAATCGTGAATGTATACGGTAGACATATAGGCTGTTGGAGATATGTAGGTTCATCGAATTCCTTCTGCCTGCTCTAGAACACCCACTCAGTCAGCCAGCATCTACGTGGTCAGATCGTTAAGCTATAGATGCCAAAAGAAGCTTAATCGAAGCTACGGGGAGCATACAGAAAGTTTGGTGCATAATCAGCTTTTGTCGAGGAGCTTTGTTTTGAAAAATTTGAGATTTCATCGAACCTCACTCGGTAGACGCTAAACGGCAGGTATCTTCACTCTCTCTGTCCGTTGCGCGCCGTGTAGGAGGGTCGTCATAGTCCAGAAAGGCCGTATGCAACAATAATTGATGTTCTCTCTCTCTCTCTCTCCCGTGCGTTGCGCCGGGAATGCCGACAGGATTATGCACAGGAAGTGTGTTTGGTTAGGTATTCCACATCGCCATGGCCTAGATAGGCTGCATGCGATTAGTGAAGAAGCAAAAAAAAGCAAAAAAACTGTACGTTATGCCGTTGCCCGTGGCCCGACGATGCCACGATGGGCCCTAAATTTTGCACATGGCCGTTGTCGTGGTAAGCGAACATGAGCCATCGCAGACAGATCTCGAAGCCTGAAGGGTCCCCATCGAATCTGCAACCCGAGTCCCTGAAGCGGTGGATTCTAGGCTGTGGAGTAAGCAGCGTGCTGGTGGCTGTGCCTTCTACGGAAGAAAGGTTAGCGGGGACGGAAGGACGATGACGGCAAAGCCAGAGTTCACCGGCCGGATAAACGCCTCGTCGGTCAAGATCGGAGCGGACAGGTGTGGCTGACAGGCTGATTAATCTATGACGCTTACAGCATCGGCCAATCACGGGGCGGAGAAATGGGATTTGGAACGGGAACCAAGGTTGTGGGCGATCCCTAACGATCGAATTTCGCGCCAAACCGCGAAAGCAAAAATTTCTTGTCTTTCCCGAGCCTGGGCTGGCACTGGCTCACCCACCCACCACCCACACCGTCCCGGAGGAGCGAACGAGAGATTTTATTTATTGAACGTCTTTCCCCCGGCAAAGACACACTTCTTCTCCTTCTCACCCATCACACTCTCCCAACTCATACAAGCTCTCCCCACAACCTCCACCTTCAACCCCCACGAACTTCCTTCTTCACACTATCACTACTCCCCCAAACACCACATCTATCACAATGGGTTTCGCTGAGGGTACGTTTCATTCCCCCACTGCCGTCGCCGGCGCTATTCTTCCGTTTTTCTTTTTCCGCTGCGGTGTCGACGGCGGCGATCACTGTGGGGGACAGCGGCGGCAGCACAGACTTCACGATGTTGAGTCTATTCCGTTTGCTCGCTCGCCGCTCTCCCACGCAGTCGCCGTTCGGTCCGCACTGCAAACCCCGCTGGACACATAGTTGACAGTGTCTCCCCCAGGCAACACCACCAAGGGCGCCAAGCTCTTCAAGACCCGCTGCGAGCAGTGCCACACCGTCGACGCCGGTGGATCGAGCAAGACCGGACCCGCTCTCCACGGCCTCTTTGGACGCAAGTCCGGCCAGGTTGAGGGCTACTCGTACACCGACGCCAACAAGCAGAAGGGTGTTGAGTGGAACGAGAACACCTTGGTACGAAGCCTTTCCCCTATCGAAGATGTGCCTTGAACCTTGTTTCTAACTGTAGTATAGTTCGAGTACCTCGAGAACCCCAAGAAGTACATTCCCGGTACTAAGATGGCTTTTGGAGGTCTGAAGAAGGCCAACGACCGCAACGACCTGATCTCCTACCTCAAGGAGGCCACCAAATAAGCGGTTTCGTTCGTCTGTTCGTTCGCACGAGTGCCTTCTTTCCGAATACCCGTCCTACCTACCTACCTCCACCACCACCACCACCACCACCACCACCACCACATCTACCTCCATCTTCCATCCACCACCTACCACCTACTTGATCTAGCGTTTCCTTTCCCTATTTCTTTTTCCTTTTCTTTCCATAGACCACTCCACTCGATCGAACAACTTTGTAACTGTACTATAAACAAAATTAGAACTGGCGCGCTGAGGCGGGAAAGGAAGGGAAGGGTTTGCTTGCTGCTTGGTCTGTTCTGGTCTTATGAATTGCGCGGGACAGCGCGGGGCGAAGGGGCTGGGCGGGATTCGGTATTCTACTTACTAGATTCTTCTACCATTTTCTTTTCTTCTAAAGCTCCTTCATAATATCTGTGCACTGCGCAGTGTGCCCCATGTATAAATATGTAGCTATTTCCATTCGGCATTTTGCTTGGGAAGTAGCGATGTCGCTTGTGACGTGACGCTTTATCTTGCCTTGGCCGGGAGAATGCTCTCCCTTCCATCGCCCCACCGGCTGAATAGGAATTTGAGAACTCAATGCATAACGTCATTTCCCCGGTCGTGCGAAACGGATGATCTGGTCTCTTTTTGGGACAAGGGTTGTGACGAGGCCGGAGCCGCAGCGGCGTGACTACCAACGGGACGAGTGATTCACTGTGGGTGGTAATCTTTGGGTCTGTCTTCCGAGGAATTAGGGACTTCGGATGATTACTTGCAGTGTTCTTTGCTTGTCTACTATGATAGATACTTGGTAGGTAGATGATGCGGGACATGAATGAAGTGAAACCTAAAACCCTAAAACGCCATTACTATATTGACACTCTTACGTTCTTACGTTCTTTACACGATGCTGCTGCGAGTG
Organism: Tricharina praecox; assembly: GCF_024521635.1. NCBI lineage: Eukaryota > Fungi > Ascomycota > Pezizomycetes > Pezizales > Pyronemataceae > Tricharina > Tricharina praecox. The sequence continues at coordinate 1,240,040 of NW_026250407.1, forward strand.
TGACAGCAGTCCAGTGAGTCAGTGATGCTCTCTCCTCTATCCTCCTCCTGCTACACCTCCGGATTCCCGCCCCGCGCCCTCCCCACCAGATTCCTTGTCGTGACCCAGGCCTGGGCGGCAGTGGCAGCAGCCCACTCGCTCCACGCCTGCTTGACGACTCTCTCATCGCCATCGCCGCCCTCACCCACATCGAGCACGTCTCCCGCCACGCTCTCCATGCGGCCCTTAACGTATCCACCCACGCGTCTCCATAGCCAGACGAAGAAGTTTGCGACGCCGAGGGCAATAACGATCCACGTGAGCCTGCTGACCCTCTCCCTGCCGCCGAGATTCCCACTCGCGCGCATATTCAGCCAGCTGCTTGGGCCGACGATGTACATGACCTTTGCGAAGCCGAGGAGGCCCAGGCTCGCCAGGCCGCGCAGGAAGTGTTCCGCCCAGCCGCCGCGGGGGACGGGGAGCTCCAGGTTGTCGGGGACGTCGACTAGGTACGTAGCGAGTATGGGACCGGAGACGTAGCCGAGTAGCCACACGATCAGCAGCAGGAGTACGCTGGTCGCGAGGAAGGTCGTGGACGTGCTTGTAAGCCACGACGCGTAGTTCAGCCGTGATAGCCGGTATGGGTACTTGCATGTCGGGCAGGTGTAGGAGGCGGTGCGCGATGTCGCGCGCCAGGTTTGTAGGCAGACGGTGTGCACGTAGCGCGAGCTGCCGCGGCAGACGCAGGGGGAGAAGAGACGGCCGAGCTCGGGGGAGGGCTCGTACGGTGGCGCAGACGTGTCGAAGCAGATTCGGCACTTGCGCAGCAGGTCGTCGTCGGTGGCGGTGGTGTTGGGCGGGCGACGCGGGCTCGGGGTGCGCGCCGGGCGTGGCGGCTCGGGCTCGTCTTCCACCGTTGGGCTCCGGTAGCTGGTGAAGCGGAAGCTGGCTTGCTCCGGTGTCGGGACGAAGGCGCTGCTGGCCGCAGATGGGTCCATCGTGATGGGTGCGGAGGTGGAGGGGCTGGGGAACCGGGAGAGATTAGAGAGATGTTGGGTGGTGGTCGTGGGAGGTGGTGGTTGTGGCGGTGGTGGTGGTGGAGGTGGGGGGGGGGTTGACGTTGAATGGAGCTGTGCTGTAGGGGGAAGTGCTAAAGACACTGGTGGCACCTACATACGTCCTACCTACATACATATGATTCATGCTTACCCCAGGCTACTTTGGTGATGCTCGCGCTTCAGAGACCCACAGATCGTACACCGCCGACGAGCCGACACCTGGTGATGTTTTAGCGGCGTCTGTAGAACTCCATAAACGAGATGAACCATGCTCGCTTTTAATTCCAGAACTTCCATCCAGGTTTCCCCATTCCCCAGACTTGTGCTCCATATCTATCCGCTCATCCTCCTCCTCCTGCTCCTCCCCCTCCTCCTCCTCCATCATCCGCCCGTCCCACTACTCCCACTCTACTCAGACCAGCTTCTCCTCCCTTACGATCCACTTGATCCCTCACGATCACCGGTATCATGTACTCCATTCTACTTCAGCCCTCGCCGACACACCAAAGTGGCCATCTCCCAAGCCTTCTTGGAGCACAGCTTGCCCAGCATAGCTGCGCTTCGGATTCGGGCCTTCCGGTAAAGAAAGAATGCGAAGAAAGAAAGGCCACAACCACCACCACAACCACTCCCACCACCCATCCCTCCCACCTGGCACCACCTGTTTGGGTTCGCAGTCTATTCGCCCTCGCATTTCCAATGCCATTAGTATTTTCTGGCTGTCAATCACCGCAACAACAACACCCCATCGGTGATCTCTTCCGTTTGTAGAGACAATAGTTCTTTTTCCCCTCGGATGGTTCTTTCGATTACTCTTCCTTCGACTGCGCTTCTACACCGACATCAATCGATCCATCACCACCCTGCCGACCCCTCTCGCTTCGCCGTCGCCGTCTGCACTGCGGTAATCTAATCAGCAGCCTGTGAGTTAGTACTCCTCTCTGCCTACATATCCGGCTACCTATCAAGGTGTGTACGCGCATCTCTTCATGCGGGCCTTGCAAACAGATGAACGGAGTCAACATCCCGTGCCGAAAAGTTGTCTGCCTTGCACCCGCGCTTCTGCCATATCCTGCCCCCCCTCCCCGCCGCCGCACCGCATCCACAACTCAAAGCCCCCAACCCAACCACCCCCCCTCCCTCCATCTCCGACGATCCCCACCGTATTCGTATTAATTCCAACAAACTACCCTGAACTCTCGCAAGGGAAAGAACCGTGAGCACTGAGCCTGACTAGACTACCAGTACTAGAGTGGAGCCCTATCTACCTACTCGAGCAGATATCATCCAACCCACAAGCTTCGCTTGCGAGTGTCCGGTCATCACACCTCACCGACACCCGCACACGCACTCGCTGGGAATACACAAGAAAACAGTGCATGCGGAGTTACCACGGTCTCTCTTCTCCTGCCTCCGCCGCCGCCGCCGCCGCGCCTTGATACCCCGCAACAGTCCGAGAGCGGCTCCCACGCAACCGAACCATGTCGGAATCGATGGATCGCGACGAGCGGCGCGATAGCAAAATCTCGCTCGAGGAACCGATCGTGAGGTCCGACACGGCGGGCAGCGGTGCAATAACCCCCATGAGCTTGGAGGAGGGTCGCATGAACGGTGTGGACGTGAGTCGAACGAGTGGACCCGTATCCGAGGCGTCGTCGCCGGTGCGAGGCCGCGAGGCTGATTGAAGCTCGTCTGCGTGTGCACAGTTGTCGAAATTCACGGTGAGCGCTTTCGGCGACGACCTCTTCGATTCGGTGACGCCGGAAAACAGAAGTCTGCTGTGGAAGCAGGATCTACGGATCGTGCCGCTGTCGGCCTTCATCTACCTCCTCTGCTACCTCGACCGCTCGAACATCGGGAACGCGCGCATCATGAACCTCGACGACGGCAATGATCTGGAGTCGGAGTTGAACATCACCGACGACAAGTACATCATCTCGCTGATGCTGTTTCTGATCGCATATGCGCTGTTCGAGGTCCCGTCGAATTACTTTCTCAAGGCTGTGTCGCCGAGCGTATGCACACCCCGTCAACGCGCTGAGCGGAAAAGAAAAAGACCAGGAACTGATGAGTGCAGAAATGGATTGCATTCTTGATGATGAGCTGGGGGGCCGTTACCATCGGCACCGGAGGTGTCAGGAATTATCCCGGGCTCGTGGCTACGCGGTTCTTGCTGGGCGTCTTCGAGGCCGGCTTGTTTCCCGGGCTGGTGTACTACCTCACCTTCTGGTACCGCTCCGACGAGAGGAGTTTGCGCGTGGCGCTCATCATGGCGAGTTCGACGTTGGCGGGCGCCTTCGGAGGTGCTATTGCTTACGGTGAGCCCATGGAGATCGACGCTTTGGGTGCGGACGTCATTGCTGACCGTGGTACAAGGGATTTCGTTTATGAATAAAGTGGGAGGACTCGAGGCGTGGCGCTGGCTTTTCATCCTGGGTACGATGTCTCGCTCCATCACTCGGGTGCTATGGTACTGACATCGGTCTAGAGGGTATTCCGTCTTGTCTCTCCGCCATCGCCGTCTACTACTATCTCCCGGATTATCCGGAGACTTCAAGTTGGCTCTCTTCGGAGGAGGCACGTTTGGCAGACCAGCGTCTGGCCTTTAATGGATCCAAGGGAAGCTCCGCTTCCATGACCTGGAAGGAATCGAAAGCAGTCCTTCGAGATTGGCGGTTGTACATTCACTACCTGGTGTGTATCCCCCCGTCCACCGCTTCGTGTACTCCACTTGCTAACCGGCCACAAGATCTACTTCGCCTCCTCCGTGCCTTTCTCCTCGCTGTCTCTCTTCGCGCCCTCGATCGTCGACGGTCTCGGCTACTCCTCGCTCCAGGCGCAGCTCATGACGATTCCACCGTGGGCCGTCTCCTACGTCGTCACCGTCCTCGTCGCCTTCTCCTCCGACCGCTTCAACGCGCGCGCAACGCATGCAGCGGCATCGATGCTCTTCGCCGCCGTCGGCTTCCTCGTATCCGCGATCCTCCCACCGGGCAGCTACCTCGCGCGCTACATAATGCTGATCGTCGCATGCTCGGGCTCCTTCGCCTGCATCGCGCCACTCCTTGGCTGGATCACCGGTAACCTGCATTCGACGTCTGCCGCCGGTCTCGCAATCGCCCTCAACGTGAGCTTTGGCGCGCCAGGCCAAATCGTCGGCGTGTGGATATACCGCAGCGAAGAACAGGAGCGCGGGTATCCCACGGGTCACTGGGTCAACGTTGGCATGCTGCTCCTGGGCTCGATGTGCGTGCTCGGCCTGCGGTGGTGGTATATGCGCGAGAATGAGAGGATCCGGAAGGGTAGTGTTGATAAGCCGCTGTGGAAGCTGTAAGGGAGGGAAAGGGGGTGCGCTGTGAAGTTGATTTGATACCCTGGGCATTTTCGGCGGTGTGGTTTCTTTTGTCGTTCCTTTGTTCTCTCTCTGTTCTTTTGGATGCATGGCGGTACGCACGGATACCTAGGGTACGAGGTATGTTTTTTTACTTGCTTTTTCTATGCGTGTATGTACCTACTGGTCTTGTCTTTCCTTTTCTCTTCTCTTCTCTTCAATGACATAAGGGGGCGATGTGGTTGTTCTGGTTTCTGGTTTCTTGTTGCTTGTCTCTGGTTGCTTGTTGCTTGTTGCTGGGGTGTTGGTGCGATGAGAAATGAGGAAACGGTGAACGGTGAATGGAACGGAGTGGTGAATGGAACGAGAGTACCTAAGTCATTGCCACCTACAGTACCAAAAAACCAGGTGTATCCGGAACGCTAGCGCTGCGGTCCTCCTACCGCCCTTCGACTTATTGCGCATTGTAGTTTAGAATGCCGCGCTATGACGGCTGTCTCAGGATTACGTTGCTAAAAGACAACCGAACTGTAGTTTTGGTGCGTAGTGAAATGATTTTTCAGATCTCAATTACCCTGTAGTAAGACCATACGGCTACCGCTCTTACCTCACTGCGTATTCTTTTAAATGCCAGAGAACTACCGCACTACTCTGGTAGTGTTGATGCAGCTGCACTCAGCAGGCAACCAGTTTTTGGCGACAACCGCAGTCGAAGGATGACGTTGTCCAAAAACTCCGGCACCGCTACCAGATCTCAGCGGTTTTCTAAAGAAGGGGAAGTTAAACAACAACAGTACCATTCCCATAGCGGGGCCACTTTATTTGCTTTTCGTAGCCGCAAAACAACCGGATTGCAGTTAACTTGCCGTACCAGTGCCGTACCAGTGCCAGTAAGGGTCCTCAAAATCACTGGAGAAGCAGCTGGCTGGACTTTAGCGTGCCTAAACGGGGACGGAGGTGTAGTGGAAATTCAGTGTGATTGGCCGACGTAACAGAATGCGGTAAACTAGAGAAAAAACCCGTCATCACCAAGAATGCCACATAGCTACCGCAATTGAATTATATTCAGTATTAACAACCTGGGACGTAATATAGTAAGTATGGCATCACTATGGGAGATTTTGGATTATGCATTCAGAAGATCAAAATTTTCAGATAATAACCGTGGTCTCTTTCATCCCAGTAGCGGTACGGCAGACATCAAATAGCCGTACCATAACCGTAGCAATGTGAACTGGCTGTTTCCTACTGTAACTATGTTGGAGGGCGGGGCTCACATCCAGTGGGTTTCAACCGAAGCCTTGAGACACGTGAGGCAGGATCTGGGAGCTAAGATGGTTACTTGAGCCGTGACTACAGTTCTTCTACTCGTCGTCTCTCTCGTATTTCTCGCCGGCGCAAGAGTTGTGGTCCGGTTCTGGTACCTACTCAACTCGGCAAGAGTCAAGACTGGTGACTTGTAAATTTGCGTGAGTGACGCTGCATGTCTTGCTGGGCCGAAGTCGAAGTCCAAACCGAAGTCCAAACCCTACGGTTAGGTAGGTGTCTTCTCGTGCTAAGTGCGAAGTTCGAACGTTACCGCACCCTTGTACTAGTACCGCACAATCTAGAGGCATGGAGCTGAAGTATGAAGCATGGAGCATGAATCATGAAGTATGAAGCATGAAGTATGAAGATGTCTGCTAGAGCATATACAAAGCTGGTGGATTTACGGCGGGGATTTGGGGGTTGGATTGCTGCCGACGAAATCTCTCGCAATATACTCCGGCTTAGACCGGAGTACTCCAGTGGCAGCCTGGCAGGCCCGGAGTGCAACTGGCGGTCTTGCGTCACAGAGCTGAAGATGTCTAACAGGAACAGGAACCGGCCCGCCTATGGTATTGTTCGAACGAGGGTGGCAGTCGGTGATTCCGAATTTCCAAGCCGCGACTATCAAGACGACTTGGATCGATCCCGATCCCGATCCCGACACCTTCGGCTGTTTAGAAAAAAGTGATAGTCCGATGCGGAACAGGATGTAAGCGCGAGTGCACACTCGTGAAGCTAGGGAGCTACTAGTAGGGAGCTAGCGAACGACCGTTCTCGTTCTCGTTCTCGTACTCGCTACATCTGACACAGCACAGCACTAGGGAGCTTCCCGTCTGCTCAGTGCTCACACCACGTCGCCGAAGAAGAAGCCTTCAGGTTTGCTGGGTAGCACACCCGCAAACCCAGCTTGCAGGCCCGTTCGAGTAGGTATAGTACTGGGTCAACTCTCACTCGGGACGGTAGATACATCTCCACGCTTCTCGACGCTTCGCCGAGGGTGCCAGTACCGTCCCGTCCCATCTCATCCGGTCTTCCCCTTTCACATAAAGGCACAATACCTACCTACCTACTGTAGTCTGCGTGTGCAATTGTACGAGTATGTGCCTATGTAGGTACTTGCTTCAGGTGGTGAGCAAGAATATGATGCTTTTAACATACCATCTGCTAGGCTGTTTTGACTTTCTGCTGGCCGGAAGTACAAGTACCAGCGCCGTATCTTTCAAGCAAGTGCGCACAGTTAGACGGTTCCCGAGTCAGCCACCCATGATGCAGCCATCCATGATTTATCACTCGGTTTATTTTCTGAAGTAGCGTGATTGAAGATGTACTTTGGCACACTCTATCTACATCTCTCTTTGCGGATACGAGAGTCTGCTTTGATAGGTTATATTCATATGTATTGTTTCCGTCTTTGCAATACCAGCACTACTACCAGATCGTTGCGTGGGTATATATTCAGACAATCACCCTACCAGCGCCACCCAGCCTGTCCGATGCAATGCCCACGCAACCATCTGGCAGTACATACAGCGACCCACACCGCCCATCGGTCTTCCCGTCGAGCGCAGGAAGGAAGGAAGGAAGGCAAGAACCCTGCATACAGACAGACAGACAGCCAGACCGACGGCCCTCAGCTCAGCTGCGTGAGTACACAAGTAGAGTGCCGGTATGTTGTATGTTGTGTGTTGTGCATTGTGTTGTGTGTACCTGCGCCTTTAGTTAACCGGACTGTGGTGACACTATCGATAGAGTACTCTACGTACCTGAGCACCCCTGCTTCCGCCGGTAGAAAAGAAAAATCCGAACTAGCTGACAGAGTACTCTACATAAATGCTACTTGGGGAAGTTCACGAATGGATTCTACATAGATCGTAACTGCCGGGGTGGATAGAGTGGGTAGAGTGGAAGTTCAGGGGAGTTTGGATTTCGGCATTGGCTGCCCGAATGGTTCGTGGCTGAACTCTGGAGTCCTGGATATGCGGGTGGAGAAAAGGCTGGTATGTACACATCATTGTACCACGAGGTCCCGGACACTAGCAGGACAGTCCGACTGTGATATACTCAGCTCAATCCATTTCCCGATCGCGCATGGGTGGATTCCCGGTGACACTACAGTACTTTACTCTACGATGCTATATAGTAACGAGAAAGGTGGAAGGAGGAAGGAGACACTGCGGCTACATGCTAACAATAGCATAGGTATTGGGGCCAGCTGCCACTCGGCTTCGGGTTCAGACTCAATTCAATTCATATCCAGATTCCAGGCATTTCGTTCTCGCTCGTTCATTGATTCCAGCGATGCAGCTACTCTACTATCTACCAACCCGGGTGACCCAATCCACTATCCGCAGCGGGCGGAATATTTCATCCGAGAAGCCGCCCACCATCCACGCACCTCGAGCGAGAGAGCCTCGGCGGGATAGGATGCGATTCAGACCTGCCGGAGACGGGAGTGATCGTGGGTAGTGCCCTGCATTCGATGCGTGTGCCCATCATATGTATGTGGGGAGGATACAAGCATCTGCGCGGGGCCGCACGATGTGTACTCTACTCCACTCTACACATCGATGGGCCAAAGTATGTAGCCAACCAACCATCCAACGGGTGATCTACAGCCTGCGGGTCTAGCCCGACGAAAAAAAATCCGATCATGTCGGACGACCTGCTGTGGTCCTATGGATTCGCCGCTTTAAGTCGGCCCCAATATATAGGCATGTGTGTATGTGTGTGAGCGGGATTCCCGTGCATAGGGTGGATACGTACCTACCTAAGGACCTTCTGGATGGCCTCACTCGCCATATCAGGCAGTCAATCGCACACTATTAGCAATATTCCGCCGGTGTTTCTGCGGACGGACAGGGAATGCCACTACCTACTTAGATTATGGAGTACCTACCTACGGTAGTATCGCCAACCTTGCCATGAAGAACTTTGGAACATCTATCGGAGTTCGCAGGCAGGTACTGAGCCGAGCAGACGGTCGGTCGGACGTTGGACAGCCTGTGTGCGAGCGAGCGTGGAGTGAGGATGGAGAGAGGGAGGATAAATAGGTGCGCAATCCCCCCTCTCAGATAGTGAATCCTCACCCACGCTCACCTCCTTCCATCCACCACCTCCTCAACTCCACCTCCTCACTCTTCGCACCCTTCTCCACGATGCACTTCTCCGCCCCCCTCTTCCTGACCGCCCTCCTCGGCGCCCTCGTCAGCACCGTCCTCTCTCAGAGCGAGAGCCCCGACGGCAGCTGCGGCGGCACCAACGCCTTCGCCTGCACGGCGGCAGAGTTTGGATCGTGCTGCTCCAGCAGCGGCTTCTGGTACTTTTCCCTCCCCCTCCTCCCCCCCGTCTCCCCCCCCCTTCCACCAGCATAGCATGCTAACCCCCCACCAGTGGTGAAGGAGTCTCCTACTGCGGCGCCGGCTGCCAAGCGACTTACTCGGCGAACGCGACGGTGTGCTTGTCGAACCCGCCATCCGTTGATGGCAGCTGCGGCGGGACGACTGGATACACGTGCACGGGCAGTACGTGGGGCGGCTGCTGCAGCAAGTATGGGTTCTGCGGTACTACCGCCGCGTATTGCTCCACTGTGGGCGGATGGTGAGTAATCTCCTATGTACCCCGAGGATGGAATTGGTACTGACGATGTGCGGATGAGCAGTCAGGCGGGTTTCGGTGCGGCTTGCACGCTGCCATAGATGGTTGAATAGATGGTGCGGATGGATGGAAGGACGTAATGTGGATATGAGTTGGCGGACTGGGCTGGACGTGGCGGGATGAATGGAACAACTTTAATGCTATAAATTATCTTGCTCGTAACCTACCATGATTAATGTGTCGTGAACGAGGAACTCGAGCTGTTGCTTTCGGGTCAAGGAAAGAGGCCACACAGCGCGGGCGTGTAGTCTCCTAGGTACGCAAGAGTCCATGAACCAAAAATTTATTGCCACTTTTAAATACACACCAAACCGATATCAAAAACAAAAGAAAACAAAAGAAAGCAACAATTTATGTCTCCTTGGCCGCTTTTGCCTCCCCCTCAATCTCCTCCTCATCAATCTGCTCCCCCTCCATTTGTCCCCCCTCCATCCCCTTAGCCTCCTCGAGCCTCTCCTCCTCAAAACCATCCAATGCGTCCTCCGCAATAGTCGTGTTCATCGCCGCCGCCTCCTCCCACATGGCACTGATGGGGGTGTTCCTGTACTTCCTACACTTCTTGCGCCACTTGACGTTCCACCTATTATGCCAAGCCTGCCTAACCTTGCACATGACGACGAGCGTCTGCTGGTCGGAGATCTGGTCGATACTTCTGATATCATGTGCCTCGAGCTCCGCAATGACGACGTCGCAGAGGTGATCCCTCTTCTCGTAATGCAGCGCGCCAACCTTCTTGATGCCCAGTCTGCACTTCGCAACATACCGCTCGAGGGGATTCTTCATCTTCGCGGCGATCTGGCGCGGGCAAAGGTGCTTGAGGTATTCACCGCGCTTCTCGGAGATGTCGAGTCGCATAGCGGACCAGACCGCGCGGGTATCGGCACCCATCGGCCCGCAGTAGCACGGTAACGACTTCTTTGCGCTGTTCACGTCCATGTCGTCCAGGAACGAGTAGCCCTTCGTGTGTCCGTTCCAGTTGTAGGGCGAGACGCACACGGGGAGCGAGAACATCCCAGGGTTCCCCGGATCGGTCACGAATTCAGAGTCGGGCCCGAAGGCGAGTGTCCGTGTGTTCAGCAGCGGGAACCCAGGGTCGTCAGAGGTCGTGCTGTTGGAGGACAGCCGGTAGGCGCGCGTCAGGAATGAGGACGAGATGATGCTCTGCACGCTCAGGTCGAAGGCTTGGTATTTTTCCCAGCCCCACGGGTCCTCGATGTGGTGCGCGATGGCGATGCCGCGGTCCGCCCACCGGTACATGTAGCACACCATTTCCTTGCCGTCCTCGGAGCTGGAGGTGGGAGGAAGGCAGGAGCGGAGGTGTTCGGGACCCGTGTTGTCTGCGATGCATGTGGATACTTCCTGCACGACCTTGTGCAGGATCGAATTCATGTGCTTCTTGCGCAGGAGGTGCGTCGTGCATTGGATCCAGTGCTTCTGCGAGCGCAGCGCGGCGTCAAGGGTCTTGTAGTACATATTCTTGGTGATTGCGTCCTCGATGCTCGCATCAGTCCAGTCGTTGAGCGTGCCTTTGTCCACCGGGAGATAGTTGCCCATCGCCAATGCGTTCGAGAGGTGGGTTTCGCCTGTAATCATCAGTTATCACACGGCTGGGAGGGAAAAGCACAATGGAGATCAACTCACCTTGGGGCCCGACAATGGAGGATCCGAACATGGCGTTGACATTCTGCTTTACAATCCTCCGTGAGTATCGTCCGGATTCCTGGACCATGAACGCCAAATTTGCCGAGTTCACCTCGTGGTGCTTGTCCGTTCCGGAAAACGTAAAGCTCTCCATGGTCTCGCGGATGTACATGGGCATGGCCAAGTTGAGGGCGACAGGATACAACTTGCTCATGGCAGTGCGAACGTTGTCCAGCTTGATCGTTATGTTGCTCACCACGTGTTCGATGGACGGCCTGTATCCATATTCCCCTTGCGCCGAGATCCCGCGCGTCCAGATGTCATAGAGCAGTTCTCGTCTGGACGGGCCGTACTCCTTTCGCCATTGATCGCGGGGGTGCCAGGAACTCTCCCCCCCAATGGATGCGATCCTCTGGCCGGGCTCCAGGTGCGACGGCGGCTCCGTGTGTCGCAGGTGGTCGATATACCCGTTGTAGCCATGTTTCAGATGCTGATACATACCGGCGGCGCGATCATACGTTCCATGGACGAGCTCCTTAGTATCTTTCCAGGCGTGACCGACGGCGGACCAGAACCCCTCCATAGTGGCCCTTCTCCTAAAGTCTGCGCCAATATCGATGCCCCTTCGGTTATCGGCATGATACGCCCTATCTTCGTAGCACATGGGCAGCTGCCTGTCGTAGAAGTAGTGTTCCCACATCCTTGTGGCATGCGAGTTGACGCGCATCCAGTCCGAGATCGTGGCGCCGCCCGGGTTCCAGCGGTAGTGTCCGCCGTACCGCGGCGGCACCCGCAGCGGCTCGATGTTGTTGTTGAGCTGCGTGTACATGATGTCGCCCAGCGTCTCCTCGATCACGCGCCCGCGCCACTCGTCGAACTCGTGGTCGTCGAAGCGGTCGATCCGACCAGTGTGGTCCAGCGTCACCTTGGCGAGCTTGCTGACCCGGTACAAGACGTAGTCTTGGATCGTAGACCATGGGATAAGTGGAACTACCGAGTTGATCGCCGTCTGTGCGCTCCAGATCGTGAGCTGCACGAAAAAGTGCCAGAGCCGCTGCCGCTCCCGCTCCCCCTCCGTCGGCGAGGTGTAGAAGAAGTCCATCGACATCTTCTGAACCATGCCCTGCAGGTTCATCTGAGATGCCACCATAGTGCCCTGAAAACCCGGAGCAGATCAGTCAATGCAGTATCTGCCGTGTGAGTTTCTATGAGGGCACTTACATGAACGGTGTCTAAGACCGACAACATATTCAACGCACTAGCCATGACGAAATAGACTTTCCTGGCCAGCTCCAGATCATCGATACCTCTGACGACGGTAGGGCAATCGACAGTGCACAACTGAGTGAATCCGATGGCACACTTATAATTATTCATGCCGAGGAAATCGAAGGCGATAGTGGCGATGAGCCCGTTTCTTTTGAAGTACTCGCGGTCCTTATTCTCGAGGGAGTACTGGCGCATCCACTCCTCGGCCTGGGAGATGTGCCAGTTGAGCTGGCTGGCGTCGAAGGCGTACGACCGGCAGATCTCGATCGCGTCAATGTCCGACTGCGCAAGCTTGTGCAGGATCTTGGTGTCGTTGAGTAGCCGCCCCATGGCATCGACGTCGAGCTCGGCGGGTAGGACCTCCGCGAGATCATAGCTGGACTTGGTATCCGACGCAGCCGTAGTGGGGGTAGACGTGGGCTCGGCCTCCTCGGTAGCAGAGGTGAGTGGCACAACGGTGGACAGGAGCATGCGCTCGGGTGACTCGTAGTCGAACTGCTCGTCGTCTTCGCCGATGGGCGAGATCCACAAGGATTCGGAACTGGAGACTGGTCAGCATCTGGAGGAAATCACGGACAGTCTGGACTCACGGCTCAAGATAGAAATCGTCAACCTCTGTCACGTCACCATATGCGTCGATATATGTTGCGTGTGTAATAGTCGTGGGATGGGCAGTAATGGACCCAACAGCCGCAGTCTCGTGGTTCGCAGTCAGAGTGGCAGATTTGTGAGTGGCGGTCGTAGTGGCAAACTCGGGAGTGGCAGTAGCCGTCTCAATGATTATAGCCGTGGAGGTGATTGCCCGAACATCTTCGGCGATTTTCGTGTGCCTGATACTTTGAGTGGTAGCAGTAATGATGGCCTCTCGTTCGGCGGTGGCATCTTGAGACGTAGCAGGAGTGGCTGTAGCTATGACGGTTTCCAAACGCTGGAAGCTTTCCTTATTGCCCATCAGCAACTTGTCATCGGTTTGATTCGCCAGGCCGGTCTCGGTCAGGCTCCTGTATTTCCCGTCAGCACCGTTCCACATTATCAGTCCACGAACACTCACAGATTGTTTTCGCCATTCAAAATGCCAGCAGAAATCGCTATCTCGGTCGATGACAGCACAGGGTCCGCAGTGGCGACTGCCCAAACGGCGAACGAGGCAGCAGCAGCTGCAAGGAGCTTCATCGTGGTGATGATAGCCAGAGGTTGGAGAGTGAAGAAGAGTGTGAATAGAGTGAATGTTCGCCGGTATATTAGCAGTACCCACTCCCTCAGAAGGAGGAGGAGGAATTAGAATCGGGACCTTGTTGCAGAGGTATTTGGTACGCACTCCCGCCGCTCTTTTATGAGTGGCAGGCAGTCGTGGCCACTGCAGTTTTGAAGAGTCCAAGCAAAGATAATCAAAATATTTCGAATCGTCACTCCAGGTTTAACTTACCACTAACCATACTTTAGTTGAAGTCTTGAGTGGAATAAGATGTAACCTACTGAAGCTTAACGTCTATATAGACACGACACGACACGACATCAAAGGAAATGGGATGTCATGACCAGCCAACGGGCGCTGGAGGCTGGGCCCGAAGCTGCCTGCAAAACGCCCAGTACACCAATAAATCGCCATTCAGGACTGCGTTTCAAACGAGAACTCGAGGTATCCGAACGTCTCGCGGCGCGGATCATGACGGGTCACTCAGACGACCCGTGGTGTGCGAGTAGAGACTGGCAAATGCGTGGTATACAAGGCGCGAGAGTCGACTTGCGTTGGCTTGTATTTCATGCAATTGTTTAGATTTAGGCGGAGACGTCTTCGAGATGCCAGCCTCGGATGGAAGACGTCGATGAATGACGAGGAACAGGGAATCGAGTACGATTCCCTCCATAGTCACCCTCTCCACGACCACTAGGTACTCGAGCTGCATCACCCTTCAGTGAAGGAGCGGAAAATTAGGCACATAGAGTACGTAGACACTCTCCAGGCTATCCCATGTATAGCCGATCATCCCTAGGGATCTGTCTATGTCGAACCTTGATTAAGGTTAAATACCTCACTCGTAAGTCGACACTAGAGTATATCTCCGAGACTCTCGAACTCAAGCTTCGTTCCGGAAAATTCCACGACCTTCGTTCCGGAAAGATGACATCTACATTGTCCAGCTTGGACAAGGGGACTCGATTGACAGGCAGATGAGCTAGGTATCGTGATACCATGTGGTGAGATGGAGTGCCAGTAAGGAAAGACATCCTAGACGCAGTCATGAGAGATCCGCGGCGGGAATATTGATGGCTCCGAGTAGCTGAAAACAACTGCCGTCGGCATGCAACCCATCTTATGAAGCGGGCTGAATGTATTTATACCTTGCAGAAGTATGTACATCTGTACATAGGGCGGGTCAACCGATGCGTTTACGAGTCTGCTTACTCCTCGGGGGCTTACATGCACCTTAGAACGGCCCAGTCGCACTACTGGTCCAGGCATTTCAATGCTCGCGGTCGTTGACCTCCTCGGAGCTCTTGTCGCGGGGAGGCGGGTTTTAGTGGTGGTTTTCCATCAGCTCTTCACTCAACTTCAGTTTTTCCGCAGGAGCCAACGCCTCAAGGTCTTGCGGCAAGAATACCGAAGAATTGAGTTGAATATGATAGTACTGGTAGGTATCGCTGCATGTTGAGAATTAGCACGTCGAACGATGGTGGGGGAGGGGGTATCTTCTGTATTCCAAGCCTTAAGGAGGTGGTGGAGGAGGAAGTGCCAAGAGACTAGTAATCTTTGATGGGTTCCCACCCGAGTGGCAAGGATTCCAAGGAAGTCCCGTCGCAAGCCCTCGCAGCCGAAAGGTCGAGAATCGGGCGATCACAGGTGGCCGTTAAACTGGCGATTGGCTTTAAGCTTCCAACCCTTGGAACCCGCTCCAGAATCTACCCACCTGTTCTGCAACCTACAACATAACCTACAATCTGCCACCTTTAACCTACAACCTTCAAACCTACCGCGGGGAGCAGTACTCTACTTCTACGTGGACTGGCTTAGAATACCTGGCCGATCAGCCTCTTCTCGACTACATAAGGCGTGGGAAGCTCGACCGAACGCGGGAGTACCACCAAGGGGAGACGACCCGCGACGGCTGACTTCCTGACTGGCTGACTGGGTATTGCTGCTGCTGCATGCAGTAAACGCAGGGTTCGTGTTCTGGAGTAACTTTTTTCTTTTTAACATTTTTTTTCTTTCGTGCAGAACGAAGGAACCTAATTCCGGATGGCATGAATGGCACACACAGCTGTTTCCTGCCTGCATTGTCGATGTTGATGTTGATTCAGCCGTTCGTTCCAATGGCGGCAACGGCTTCGAGATGCCAACTGCCCTGGAAGGTTGTCTGTGTTTGATGTGGAATTGAGTGCGGACACTGGTAAACAAGCAAGCAAACCACCAAGCAAAACCACCAAGTTATGCACTAGCCAGTAATTCGAGCTCCGTCCTCTTCGTCTTCGACTTCAGCCCTTCCGTCCAGCTGCAAGGGGAAACGTGCCGCCCTGTCACCTTGGAAGTTGGCCTTGGAACAGCTGGCCAAAATAAAATAAGATAAAATAAAAAAAGGCTGACATAATCATCCTCCCTCCGAGCCCCCTCACAATAACCCGGCTGTTTCTTCGCCCCTGAGCCAATCGTGTCATTCCTTCGTGCTTTTTGTGGAGAACCCCTGCTCGTGCACAGGCTCCCTCACACGCTGCGTTCAGCTCAGGGATATCGAGCCTTACTAACTGCTCAATCACACGAGAGAGCCTACCTAATAAGCTCCACCTGTCCTTTCACATCGCCCTGTCCCTCCTTCTCCCCCTAATAACTAACCCCTTCTTCTGCTCCGCAACTCTCTTGCCAAAATATTTGCTTCCCCCTATCCCAAACTTCGAATTGCAGCAAGTCTCCTCACCGAGTAGACCCTCCCCCAACTTTCAACTCCATCAACACTCCCCTGAGCAATCATCCATCATGTCGAGCGGACCTACCAAGTACGATGAGCACCAACTTTCTGTTCCCTAGCTTCATCCGCTAACATTGAGCTTCCGTCTCGTCCAGTGCTCCCACTCCTCCCCAGAGCCGTGCCATTAACGAAATCAAACGGCTGCTCTCCCGAGCGAACCCCGACTTCACTACCGCGAAGACGCACCTTTCCAGAGCCATTGGTGGAAACCACTCGACTTTGGAGCCTCTCCGCAATGCTATCCGTCGTCCCAACCTCTCCGACAGCCAGAAGCTCGAGTTCCTGCTTCTCGCCGTCCCAGATGCCGACAATGCCATCATGAGGCTCTACGGCGACGAATGCTTCGAGCCCACCAGTGAGGTCTATGGCCATTTCTGGCGTCTGGTTGAGACCAGGGGCTACGTGAGGTTGCTGCTCGACATTGTCGTCTCTGCCGCCGACTGCGGAGAGTACGAGACAGCCGTCGAGTATGCAAGGCGGGTTCTTGAGATGAACCACGGTGACAATAATGGTTGGTCCTCCTCTGTTTTCCGTCTCGTTCCACCGCTCCCACGGGGGTGTGGCGGTCCCCCTTAGCAAAGCATCGAAACTGACCGTATGCAGGTATCCGTGACCGCGTCCCCGTTTTCCTCCTCCACCTCAACCGTCCGCTCGAAGCTCTCAACTTCTGTTTGAGCTGGCTCGACACCGCTCACGACGACTACGACAGCACACGCTACTGCCCCAAGGGCGGATTCGCGCAGCTCGACCGCTACACCAAGGAAGACCTGAACCCCGACCTGTCCCTGAACATCAAGGTCCAGAACCTCGGTCACACGTCATTGATTTTCACCTCCGCCCTTGCGTGCTTCAACCTCTTTGGCCCCTGCACGCTCTCCACCAGCTGGCTGCGCGAGGGTAACAAGGCCAACAACCACGTCGTTGACCTGTTGCTCGCGCCGGTCGACACCTGGCCCAGTGGTCCCAACCCTAGCCCCCGCGGACTTGGGTCCGAGCCCGAGGCCATGGACTACGTTTTCTTCGCCCGGAAGCTCTGGGAGACCGAAGAGCCAAGGGAGTGGGTTCGTGCCACAGCCGACGATGTCGCCAAGAGGGAGTGCTCGGCGAGAGATTGCAGGAAGGTCGAGGCGCAGCGGGGAGAGTACAAGGTCTGTGCCGGCTGTAGAGCAAGTTGGTACTGCGGTACCGAATGCCAGGCTATCGACTGGAAGATTGGCCACAAGAGACGGTGCAAGGAAGAGAGGAACATCCGGGAATTGACCGAGAAGATGGGTAAGGGAATGCAGTGGGGCAAATAAACACCAACGCCCCCCGAAAAAGAAAAAGAAAAAAGTAATATTGAAATGCATAGATCTGGGAATAAGGGTGAAGTAGGGTTGGCTGCTGGGGAGTTTTTCAGTTCAATTTTTTCATGGATCTGCATGAGAATCATCGCATCGGTTTCTGTTTTTTCTCGGCCTGTGCCTAGTCGGATCTTGCGATGGTTTCACCCCCTTCTTTGCGGTGTCTGGGGGAGCCTTCAAGTTCTTTCTTATGCGTTTCTCGTTTGTTTTTTTCTGTCGTTGTGTCCTGCTTTTCTTTCTTTCTCTTGCCTTGAAGGTTTTCTTTCTTAAATTGTAGTTTTAGGCACATGTAGTGGAATCGAAGCAAAAGACTGGTTTTAGCCACGAAGCTGTGCAGACCAGACCAGCACCCATGGCGGTGCAGACTGGTATGTACATATAAACGGACTGCGGTCAGGTGCTCATATGTACCTCACGGGCCGACTTACCGTGCGCACTGGGGGATTCCGGCCGTTTCTGCCGCGACATTACGGGAGTGCTACCGGTGTGTACTAGTAGTTATGCCTACCGTCACCAGACTCCAGTCGACATGCGATGTGGCCGCTCGTGCGGAAAGTCGAAACACGCGGCAAGTTTAGGGACTGGCAGTATAGTACCTACCATAGTACAGCCGGAATCCGGAAATACCTTTTCTCCGCATCGGCCGCCGCCGCCGCTAATGCCCGCACATACGCAACTACTACCAAGAATAGTACCGTAGAGCAACCGGGACGAAATGGGATCATGATGGAGTCAATCACGGTCCACAATTCGTGATGTGATGTGATACCGATACCTTTCAAATTTCAAGCATGCATGCATGCGTGCGGATAGCTCCACCAGACTCCAGAGTCCAGTGTACATACATGGCCAGGCTTTCCATTGTCCAGTGTCCAGTGTCCGCTGTCCGGTCCGAGGCGGACCCGTGGTTTCGGATTTCTCGCCCGAGTGTGCTCGTGGAATCTACATACCGTACAGCGAGGATCGGGGTTCTCAGCGGGGCGGCCGGCCTGTAGTCCGGTCCGCTAACCGGCGTGTACACCTGTTCAGGCTGGGAGCGATTTCGGAAAGCCCACGGCACAGGACTGTAACAGAGCGGGCGGGTAGGGGACCCAAGGCTCGAGGTTGATATGGGCGGATATAGGGGGATATGGGTGGATATGGATTGATATGGGTGGATATGTGAGGATATGGGTGAATATGGATTGATATGTGAGGATATGGATTGATATCGGTGGATGCGGATTGATATTGGTGAATATGTGATGATATGGATTGATCTGGATTAATATGGTTGGATATGGGAGGATACGGATTGATATGGGTGTATATAGGTGGATATGTGAGGATACGGATTGATATAGGTGGACATGTGAGGAATATACACCCATATCAATCCATATCCTCACATATCCAGGCTCTACATAGGTACGGTACATAGGACGGATGATCGGTCCCTGCCATCGGGAAGTGAATACCGGTATCCGTGCGGCGGCTCGGTAGGTGATCGCTGTTGCGGAGTGATCGCCGAACTCGGGAGGTTGATCTTTGAGGTTTCTTGTCAATGTCTGGTCTGGTCTCTCCTTTCTGCTCTCTGCCGAGTATAGGTAAATAGCAAGCCATGGCGGTCTGTGATAAGCGTCGGCAGGCCGGTCCGATCTTCAGGCCGAAGTTTCGGAAGCCTGATATACGTATATCTACGCTGGCCCGCGTCGGGTGAAGGTGAAGCCGCCCTGTTGGAACTTGGAACTCTGGCGAGGTTGTTCAGCTGTTTACATAGACGCCTCGAGCTCACTTTTCCTCCTCTTTTGTCTCAGTGCTTCCTGTGCACAATCCTGAAGTTGCGAGAAGATTGCGAGAAGACACTGTACACTGACGCAGTTTTCTTGCGGGGAGGGCAGGGCTCTTTACTTCTGGCCATACAGTATGGGAGACATGGCTGCAGCAATGTTATCGCTCTGACCACTGACGAGATTGGCTTCTTTGGGTTTTCTGCTTGATTATCTTTGTATTAGACTGTCCTAGATCATGGTAGTTTCGAGATTGGCTTCTTTGCACGAAAGCAAGACGTGCTTGATGGTAGGACCGAGTGAGATCGCGTGATGCAATGGCCTTGCTTGTCATCACGATATCTCCGCTGCCCTCTCTCGACAGGTCTTTCTGGTACTGCAAAGTCCTCAATTCCTCATATGCGCATTGCTGCTATATCTAAAAGCACTTACCCACCTTCCTAGTATATCTCTGCTCCACCACGTTCTAGGTACCTACTCCACCTCCGTCATGTGCTTCCTAACACTCTCCACCGTCCTCGCGCCACTTTCGCCCTGCTTCCACATCTCCTCCTCCCACGCCCTGAACTCATCCCACCACCACGTGTGGGTGACTTCATCTTCGCTGCCGCGCTTCCGTCCGGTATTCCACGGCTTATCGACGATGTAGTGGCAATTCCTGACCTCGTCGTCACGCCAGATATTCGGATGCCAGTAGCGTGCAGTCTTGATGGCATTGTACTGCCATCCGATGGGCATCCATCGCCCAAAGAAGAAGTGGGCGAGAAAGTCCTGGTCCGGGAAGCTGAACGTCGGCACCAGCGGCGACGTGTGCAGCACTTCGAGCATGTCCGAGAGCATCCCCCGCGACGGCGTGAACACCACTAGCCCACTGTTGAGCAGCGTGTGCGTCCGTCGCGAGTCAGGCGTGATTGCCGTCGGCTGCGTCAGTGCCCCCGGGTGCGTCAGCGGCGTGTACGCGCAGTTGGTCTCAACCCTGGGGAAAGGTCAGTTTGGGTGGCTGCAAAACGCGCGAGAAGGACGCGGGACGCGGGGAGTGGAGGACCAACCAGTCTTTGGGTGCCCATGGCTGCCGGTCGAGATTGCACACGCACGCATGGTTGGCGGCTATCCAGTCCGGCGGTAGCGGCAGGTCGAAGAGGTCGTCGATGTTGCGCATCACCAGCATGTCCCCGTCGATCAACACCGCTCTCTGCTGGCTGCCGTCAGCTCGGAAATCTCTCCGTCGAGCGTTCCCGGGGTGAAGAGAAAGCGACCTGATACTCATCGAACCCGAATGCAGAGAGTTTCGTCCATGTGTCCTCGAACCTTTCGGCAACAACGTTGACGTGCGTCTTAGGCCCGATGGGCTGTATATACTTCACCTCCAGCCCCGTGGCCAGGAGCGCGTCGACGGCGTATTGCGGCAGCGAGGGAGTCACGGCGACTACCAGTGGGTATTTCGATTGCACTTTCTTGAGGGAGTGGCCGAGCAATATTATGCCGGGGAGGTAGGACGGCCGTGTCAGAAGTACTATCCAGGCACCTGGTTTCTTCCCTTGCTCGGTCGTTCCGAGCTCTGCCGCCGTGAGGGCGGAGGGTGAAATGGGCATGTGGTGATTCATCGAACTGTCGGTTGGAGCATTCAGCAGCAGCAGCAGCAAGGAGTGAAGTTCAATGGGTATTTGTGCATTGATAATGGAGCTCGAGTCTTGACGTCAGGTCCGTGCTTCCGAGCGGGGGAAGGGGAAATCGGGGAGAGTGAGATTCTGTGCTTCCACCGTAGCACATTAGCTGACTCCGGCCGCGGCCATAGAAGTGACGGCTTACTGATGTAATTCCACTCTACCTGTTGTCCTGATCCCATCCGGAGAGTTATAAATGCACACGATCCTGACTCTTGGAAAATTTGGACACACTGGAAGCCTGTCATCCTGAGAACGAAGACGACTCACTAACGAGCCTGTCCCGATGCCGCCAGCCGTACACCGTACCATATATTTGCCATCTTTCCCCATTGCTTGCATGGATAGATTCCACTGCACAACTCCACGAGATTCGATCTCTAAGGGGCACCTCGTACACACACCCCCTGCGTCGGTCTTTTACGCCCCATTTGATACATCACTCAAGCACAGCACTCTCTGTTAACTCCGCACCAAACTCTAACCTACACGAAAAAAGACGACAAGCCCACCATGTCCGGCACACCCGGATCACGTCCTCCTCCTCTCAGGTCTCTGGATTCCCGTACGAAGCTGCGGAGAAATAACACCACTGGCTCTTCTCGCCGCTACGACACATTCCGCCGAGCAGACTCGACGGCGCCGCCGATGACAAGAAAGATGACCAGAAGCAGCAAATGGAGCTTTGGTTCGCTGTCCATGGAGCATGTGGTATTCGCCTGTTTCTGGGTCTTCGGGACTATGGTGACCATGCAGTTTGGCGTCGTGGTCACCGCTTCGAACGAGTTCGTTCTCTCTCTCCCCCACCCCGCCCCGCATCTCCATTTATCGCGAAGTCACAGACTAATCCCCCCGCAGTCTTGTCGGCACTAGCGCTCCCCCGGGCTTGATCCTGTTCGCATATACGCTCCCAAGTATACTGGTGCGGATGCTCGTTCCGTACATTACGTTCCCGGACATAACCATTTCCCGCCTCTTCAGAATTGGCGGCGACTATTCCCCGGTTGACGGCAAGAAGGGGACACCGGGAACACCACTGACTCCTCCCACCTACCCGGGCAAGAAGAAGAAGGATGCTCAGCAGATCGACTACCCCACTCGCCTCACGGTGTGTGCTGCCTCGTCTTTCATGGGTCTACAGCTCCTGGCCTGGTGCGACAATGTTGGTATCCGGATTGTCGGTATTGCTTTGGCAAGCTTGTCCAGCAATCTCGGTGACATGTGAGGACCACCCACCCACCCAACTGTGCCGGGAAGGGAAATAAACTGATGGGAGAATGCAGGTCGTTTTTCCAGCTCTGTACGAGGTTCGGTCCGATGATTAATATGTCCTTCGGCGGGTATGCTGCTGGTAGTGGCGCTGCGGGCCTCATCGGCGCCGGATTTTATACCGTGCTTACGAATACGTTCGGTGTGCGGCCCGAGTCTGTGCTTTCCGGAGTCGGACTGGTGCCTACACTGATGCTAGCCACATACTTCTTATTGCTACCATCTGAGGCGCAAGTCAAGGCCTACAGTGGCCGAGACGACACTGATGAGGATGAGGAAGCGGAGAACGATGAGCAGGAGTCTGTGATGAAGGATTTGAAGCTTGGAGATAAGCTGGAGTTGGTGACACCCATGATATGGGGATACATGGCGCCGTTGGCGATCCAGATGTTTTTGGAGAACATCACGACACAGGTTCGCATCCGGTTCCTGACCACTGTACCGTACCATGCTGATAGACACAAAGGGAATCCTCCCAACGATCCTCTGGCACCTCCCCTTGTCCGACCGCTTCCTCAAACTCGCCGGCACAAGCTCACTCTTCAGCATGCTCTTCAACACCACCCGCGACTTCTACCCGACCTTCTTCACAATCTACCAAACCGCAATCTTCGTCGGCCGCACATCCATCAACATAGTGCGTCTTCCCGGCGGCAACCGTGGCTCGTCAACTGCTTACTACGCCCTGTGCATCACCGAACTGATGTGTTTTCTCACCATGCTCTTCCAATCCCTCAGCATGGCTTACAGCCCCCCACCGGGCTATGCCGATGCCGACATGCTGGTCCGCTTCTCTCCCGTCTTCATCGCCGTGGTGATCTTCGCCATGGGCCTCTGCGGCGGGCTGGGAATGAGCAACACCTACTGGCGGGTCTCGAAGAAGCCACTACCATCTGCCGTATGGCAGGCGCTCGAACGTGCGACATCGAAGCGCACACTCGCCAGGCAGGAGGGAGTAATGACGCCGATGTACCCCGTCGAAAACAGCAACATCTCCGACGAGTCCGAGGGAGAAGGCGACGACGAAGACTACTTCTTCCAGCGGGACCGACCCAGACCTCGCTTCAGAACTGCATTCTCGTCTCGGTCTGCACCCGGCGAAGGTTACGACACCATGCGGATGACGCCGGCTGGGGGCGCCCCTTCGTCGAAGGGGAAGATGGCGGCTAGACCGTTGAAGTGGAGCGAGAAGGATGAAACCCAGGTACGCGAGTTCCTGGTGAGTACCATCGCACTGCCGGATACGGTGGCCATCATGGTCGCGAGCATTGTGAGTCTGTGGTTGCAGCCGAAATTGTGTGAATTGCAGGTCGAGGGCGGGAGGGCGCTGTGTAGGGGCGGTTGATCTTGAGGATTTCGAGGATATCTTGTTTCGCATGGATCACCCATGCACATACCATTGTGATTTTCATATGTATCGAGAAACATACATACTAGTACAAGCATTTTGGCGAAGACCAAGGAAAGGACCATGGATGGCACTGACCCAGTCGAGTATTAATGATTAAGGCAGGGTATGAAGTGACGTGAAGTGAAGTGAAGTTCCGATGCAGTAGATGGTATAATATTTACAATGTAGTATCTAACCAAACGCCATTTTCCCAAATACCCAATCCATGCCTAACTATCGCCACCTACATCCATCACGACCGATACCCCCTCACCGGCGCCTGGACACCTCTATACCCCCCAGTGTGCACCACCGGCGGTTGTAGAGGCGGCGGTGGAGGATACTCCTGCAGTCTCGGCGGAGTATATTCCACCTGCTGCGTGACTACCCTTCCCGCACTGAACGGCGCACTGAACGAGGCAGTACCGGCATGCGCAAGCCCAAGCCCAGTCTCAAGCGCAGGTTCAGGCGCAGCCGCAAACGGCATCCCCCTCATCCTCCCGTCCTCCTGCTCGTCCGCCATCTTCTGCGGGTTCATCGAGGGCATTCCCCGACCCTCCTCAACCCGCCGCTCCCCCATCGCAGGCGTCGGCACGAAAAACCCCGAGTCGAGCGGCATGCCCTTCCGCTCCTTCACCGCCTTGCGCCGCCGCTTGCAGCAGCAGAAGTACGCTCCCATGCATGCCGCCGCGAGTACGCCTGTGCCGCCGACTGCCGCTACGACGATTACGGTTGTGGGTAGGGGTTGCGATTTCGCTGCGGGCGCGGTGTTGGTTGGGATTAGGTTGCTGATTATGGGCGTGACGGGGGTGATGGTGGTGACGGTGGTAGGTGAGGTAGGCGAGGCGGTGGGCGCGAGGGAGAGCGTGGAGGTGAGGGTTATTATCGCTGTGTCTACACGGAGGGTTAGCTGGGGGTTTTGTGGAGGGGAGGGACAAGGGGATAAGGGGACGAACTGCTGGGCTCGAGGGTGGACGTCACGACTACCGCTTCGGTGTTCTGTGTGTTCTGTGTGTTCTGTGCGGACGCTGAGACCGCGAGGAGGAGCAGCAGCAGGGACGATATCGTCATGAGCGGCGAATGCATCTTTGTTGAATAAATAGGTGAGTATAATGAAGGTGAAGGTATCCGCGAATCGAAATGAAAATCCAGCACCCGTCGACCAGCGTGAGTGAGTGAAGTGAGTGAGTAAAAAGTGAGCGAGCTTCAAGCCGTGGAGAAGGAAACAGACAGACGAGATATGAAGGAAACAAACGAAAAGCGAGTGTTGCGAGTGTTCGGAGTAGTCTCCAACGTGAGCATGGGGTGTTTTATCCAGTCCCCAGAGGAGGACTCCGCCTCAGGCTGCATCGCGAGTGACCTCCCCCCTCTCCAATTGGCCCGCCACCCCCCTCACTACTAATAGTTACCCCCGGTCGGGAATCGCTATGTTTCACATCGCAAAAATACGCACACCAAACCGCCCACGGCACCCAAACCGCCCAGCCCGCACGCAGGGGTGCGCACCACCCCGAAAGGCTGAAACAGCGACACAGCGAAACAGCCTGGCCGCTGGCGAGCGGGAACGATGAAACTTTCTTGACGGGTGCCGGGAGTCGGCATAGGGATATGTAGGGAATATTTTTGTTCCGAGAGCGAGGGAGAGCGAGGGCGAGAGCGAGAGGAAAGAAATGTATTTTGACATTCTCCACGCGCTGAAAGGGCGCATAGATCGAGTATGTACAGACATTGGACGATACGTACTTGCATAGCTGTAGGGCAGCTGCGGCGCGGGTATGTATGCGTGCGAACGTAAGCTCGTCGGAGAGTCGGAGGCGAAGGCTGAAGAGATCGCGTCCGACGTCCTGGCTTGTGACTTTTTTAATTCCACCTGGCACCCAATCGAAAGTGAAGTAGCAAGAAACGGCAGGATGTATTTGCATGTGCTACATACGGGCTATGTAGAGTAACTAGCCCCTATCCGGGGCGCAGACCGACAACATTGAACATCCATCATGATCAGCCACATTACACACCGCCACACAGCACACAAAGCAGAATTAAAGCAGAAGTAAAGAACAAGAACAAGACGAGAAGAGAAGGAACACAGCCCACGAAAAAAAAACCACAATTATCTAGGTATGTACTTGGTAGGGTACATCAATTCCTCTTAAAGCACGGACCAGATTGACAACCGACGCCACAGAACTCGCGACCACTTCCACACCAGCTGTACGGGCTGCAGCACTCGCCGCCCTCCCAGCCTTTACAGCTCCGCTGGCTGTTTCCCCTTCCGCAACGGCCGTTTGTGGTCGATGGCGGGGTTGGAGTCGACGTTGGCCCGGGAATACCAGTCGGTCCGGGAATTTCCGTCGTGTTCCAGTACTGCGTGCTGGTGCTGCGACCTGTGGTCCACGTCTTGAAGGTGGCCGTGTTGAACCACTCGAAGCTTCGGGTTGCGGTGAAATCTGAGACGTAGGATGTCGTAGTAGTACCTGATGCCGAGAAGAAGTTGCTGGACGGAGATGGTGCCATGTCAGTTGCCGTCGTCGCGGGTCCATAGGGGAGGATCGTCCTGGAAAGGCTTCTCGCAATGGTTCTCACTCGATCAAACGTGCGGCTTGCAGTGTTGCGTATTCCGGAGACTCTAGGTCCAGTGGCCGAAGGAACAGTCTGTGTTGCGGACAGTTTGATAGCAGTGGAACTGTGCCAGTAGTCGTCGATGTGTTGAAGAAGTTGCTGGGGCTCCGGATATGCGTTTAGAGAAGAGTAGTAGGGCAGCACCACGGACTGGATCTGTTCGATATCCGTTCCCTCAAAGCTCTTCGCACTGAACCGTGGGTCCATAGGATCTTCCAGCCCACCAGTGACATTCCCGTAGCCGAAGTTCTCGAGTGATGTGATGTTGAACGCCGCCATCTACGCAGTGTTAGTCTTTACATTCCAGCCACAATTCTCGACCAGATGAACCCACCATCGAGAAATCCTCGTGCACCATATTGTGACAATGGATCATCTGCGGTGATTAGCCTAGACTCGATGGAGGCGTCCGGGTGATGTTCACAAAACTCACATACACGCCCTGGTAAGGGACAAATTTCGCCAACACAGTGACCATTTCGTTATCACCCAGAAGTGCAACATCTTTGATAGCACCCTTCTCATATTCCTCCAAATACTTCCTCCCCGGCTTCTGATTGGGATTTCCCACCATCCTGGACAGAAGCTGCATATCCTACACCATGTTAGCTTTCTCCTACCATAGATCCCCTCTATTTATTCTTACCACGAGATGAAGGTGTACCGGATGACTCCACCCGCCAGTTCCTCTGAAAGTGTACTTCTCCACAGTTCCCAGCTGCGGCTTCGCAATGACGCGGGACATAGGGTCCATCCAGGGTTTTCCATTGATAGTCCACGGCTGGCCGATATTGCGCACAAAGTTGAGGGTGCGTTCGACCTTTGGAGCATCAGTTGGAAAGTCGATTTCCACCAGCTTTGCCGGCAGCGGACCATTGTTGCTGTTGTCGGTGACTCGCGGCCCTACTCGGAACTGCATCACCTGGTCGCTCCCTACATAGTCCGTATCGGCAAATATCGTCGTATGTGCGAGCGTGAGATTTTTTCCTGAGAGTCCGGCGAAATCGATTATGATCTGGAGGAATGTCAGCACGCCCCATGAGCCAATAGCAAGAAGTGGTGTGGCACGCTCACCTCCCATCTCTCCGCCATAGAAATCATCAAACTCGTTGTTTTCACAGGCGTATCTCTGAACCCTCCATCACTAGCAATGACCCAGAACGGCAGTGCCTGCGTCCCATCCATGAGGGTGAGGTTGAACGTCCTTGAGACCGCAGCATCCAGCAGCCTGAAGCGATACTTCCTCGGCTCGACCTCCAAGTGCGGGAGGATCTGTCCATTGACTGTGAACGTATCACCGTACGTACTCGTCCTCTCCATGCTCTCATCGCTAATCCCACCATCCTTCGTAAAGAAATACGAGCTCAAGATCAACGGGACATCGAACCTCCCCTTCGGCAGCCCTAGTCTTGCCTCGACCCCCTCGTCGACGATGATATACATGCCGACCTGGCCCGCGTACGCATTGAGCGTCGTTACCCCCTCCGCATGGTCGTGGTACCACAGCGTGCGTCCGCCCGCAGTGTTGGGGTAGTAGTAGTCCTTGAACTCGCCCGGCTGCAGCAGGTCCGCCGTCCACCCGTCCCACGGCGCGCGCGTGAACGAGCCGTGGAGGTGTACGGACGCCACACGCGCGCCGGAGTTCACGAAGCGGATCAGCGTCTGCCGGCCGCGCTGAATGCGGAATAAGGGCCCGGGGAATTGCCCGTCGTAGCCGACCAGGGAGGCGGGGGAGAGGCCCGGGAAGAAGGACTTGCTGAATGGGGTGATTGTGATGCTGTAGAAGTCAATCGGCACGCCGGTCGAAGGGTCGGTGTAGGTCGTGAGAGGAACCTTGACCGGCGGGATCGGCAGAGGGAAGCGGAAGGTGTCGGTGTAGGCCGGGCTGAGGCGCGGGGATGAGGCTGCGGCCACGAGAGCGGCCGCCAGTACGCCCGCAAGAAGGTGGTGGAGCAGGCTGGAGAAGTGCATTGCTGTCGAGTGTTTGCGGTTGTGGTAACGACTGTTTGTTAGTTTGTTTGATGGAAGTAAGGAACGAAGGAACGAAGGAACGGCACTGCAGTCTGCGATGCCGAATATCAGTGCTGTGGATACCAAGACGTATGGGATGGGATGTGATGAAACAAGTCGTGCATACCAAGAGATTGCAAGTGTGCGTGCGTGCAGTCTGCAGTGTGCAGTGTAGCTCATCAGATATTATCGTTGTCAGACGTTGCAGTTCCCTAGGTCCGTACGAGTGACGACCGACGACCGCACCGCCACAAACAGACGCCACACCCAGAAACTTCCTCGCCGAGTGACTTCAAATGACATCAACTTCGCAATACTACAAGGCTCGACCCAACGACGCCAACCTGGGTAGAGTTACCCACGGAACCCACGCAGGGCACAATGGACGATACTCAGGCGCCGACGTGGGCTAAGACTACAACCGACGACGGCGTGGCAAAGGGATCAGACCCCCACATCTCCGATGGAGCATCTCGTGCGGCACCGATTGCAAATCCAACACCGCAGCCGCCTCCGCAGCAGACGCCGGTCGGTCAGAAACCGCTCGATACGGGTATCTCGTCTGGTAGCCACGGCTCCGAGGCTTCTAAACGGAAAATACCCTACATCTCCTCCTCCTTCGAGGGATTCGGAAGATACTCTACTGGGGCTCCGTGATGGCCGGTGTCCGCGCAGGGCAAGAACCATTGACTTGACTGAACTGGGCCACTGGCGCATGAGGCTGAAGCAGCCAGGGCTGCGGGGCTCAAAAGTCTCGGCTCTCTGGAGTCTACCGCATCGTGCCGTGCTCACCTGGATGCTGGTGGAAGTCACTTGCTCTGTCACCTACCCCTTCCTAGAACTATGGTGCTGACGCACCGAAGATAACTCCAGAGTCCACCTCAGCAGCGAAGATCCTGTAGGCCGTCGGAATACCGCGAGCATGCGGCGAGCAGTCGCTCTGGACCGCATGAAGAAGATCGCCTACCTATGCCGAGGGCTCCGACGGCAAGGCGTTGTATTATGTATGACGTCTACGTCCTGAATCCTGATGGCGGCCAAATGGACTAAATCGAGCCTCGAGGAGAACGCTAAGCAGCCTAGGGACTGAGGAGGCTGAGGAGGCTGTCGGGAAGGCTATCGGGGAGGATGAGGCTGTTGGGGAAGACGAGGATGACGAGGAGGACGAGCGGTGGTTCCGGCGGCTGGACTTTAACTAGATTTAGATCTGGATTTCTGTAGATGGAGAACATCATGGGGAGTTTCAGGCGCGATGGAATTTGAGGGGTGGCTAAGGAAAAAGTTGCATATCAAGACTTGGTTGCAATTGTTTCCGTCTTGGGTTCTTTACTATCCCCTTGGGTGGCATTCCGGGGTGGGGCACTACCTACAGTGCATTAGCGTGTGTAATATGAATTAGCGTGGAAGGTTCACGCCAGTAGTAGTATAGCGTATTGAATTCAGGGTCAGTAGTAGTATAGTGCATTTTGGCAGCGAACCTATCTCAATACACTATATTACTATTGGCTTGAATTATCCACGCTAATGCACATTGCACACGCTAATGCACTGTACGTAGTACCCCACCCGGAATGCCACACAAGGGGATAAGGCTTCTGCCCCCTCGGCTCGTCCCCACCCCACCTTGGCCACCTTGGCCGCCTGGGCGCCGGAACTTGGGCATGAGTCAGATTTGGTGTCCGGAGCGCTGTGCGTTTTTTGCTACTGTATATGTTTTCCGTCCTTCTGTCCTTCCATGCTGCTTCCTTCCTTCCTTCCTTCCTTCTACTTCCGATCCCGCTTCTGATTCCGATCCCGCCATCTTACTGATGGTTGTCCCCGCACCGCATATCGATATCCCCCCCCCATCCCCATCCCCTGTGGATGGCCATCGGAAATCCATCACACGTCCAATGGCAATATAATCAAATTACTCACGCCTCCTCCTCCTCTCCCTCCTTCTGTCCCTCCTGTACCTCCGCCTACTCCTAAGTTATCCTTCCCGTCCCTCCTCTCCCTCCTGAGTTATCCCTCACAAGTAATCCCTCCCAAGCTATCCCTCACAAGTTATCCCTCATACATCGGGATCTAGGATTCTAGGTATGCATACCACAATTCGTTTCAACGGATTAGGGGAGCTCATCTCTGCCCCTCAGTTGGATGGAGACGGATAAACGTATGCATACCCAGGTAGGGGGAACTACCCCAGCTCTTATCACATCTCCTCGTCACTACCTGGTACTACCACTTGTTTATCCGGGTATGTAAGGAAACACTTTGCTTTTATGCACTCGGATATTCGGAGGTTTTAGGGAGCCCGGACCGAAACAAACGAAACAAACGAAACAAACGAAACAAACGAAACAAACGAAACAAACGAAACAAACAATTAAACTGGAGGGGAGTGAAGAGCGGAGGGGTAATATATCCCCGCAACCTCACCATCCACCATCATCTTCAGAATCATCGGCATGAATCATAGTCACTAGGAAAGAGTTGAAGAAAGAATAGACATAAAATATAGAGGTAAGAGGTAAGAGACAGACTGACCGACAGACAGACATAAAGACAGAGACAGACCACCCCCCCACTCGCAAGGTATCACATATCGATCCAACAAACAAAACCAAAAGGAAAACACATCCAGATCTCCCGTCAACACAGAATACATGAAGCATGCAACCCCACCCCGCCCCGGTTGCTTTTTTTTTTGCACTCCCTCCGTCCCCGCTCGTGCATCCTCCAAGAATCCAACCCGCCCAGCCCAGCCCTTTTTCTGCCCCGTCTACCCAACCCATCCATCCATCGGCGTTCACATCACATAGTCATCATCATCAACATATAGTCTTCATCGCGTCATCACGTCATTAACCCTCTGTCCAATTCCGCGCACCGCAAAGCAAACAGACAAACAAAACTTCTTCCTTCTTTCTCCAGCCCCGGCCCGGCCAAATCGAGAAACATCGAAATAATCGAGAACAAATCGAGAAAAATAAAATAAACCAAATCGAAAAGGAAATGCAAAACACACTACGAAGCATACCTCCATTGGCCGCTCTTCCTAGCGCCATGATGTAGATGAGCATCGCTAGCGCGGTGGGCCCTTCTAGCCGCGGAGACTGTCGGCGGCACTGGCGCGACATAGTCCTTTTCGTACTGCTCCTGATAGGTGTAGTCCCTGATATCCTTCTCCGGCTTGCTGGATCTTGGTAGTTGTTGATCCCTATTAGGCGGAGGGCCGCGGCTAGGATCCCTGGGGTGATGATAGGCGGCAGCGGCGGCGGCGGAGGAGTTCGAGGGGTGGTGCGGGGTGGTAGCCCTAGTCGGCGGACTGGGGTCTTCATATCTGCTCAGCGCCCACATATTAGTCTTCTCTTCGACGGTGTATTCGAGTACTGGCGGTGCCGGCGGCGGCGACGCGCCGTATCCAATAACGTGCAGTGACTCATACAATCCATCGCCCTCGTATTTCCGCCCGTAGCCGTCGTACTTGACGTCGTCGTAATCGTCGTCGCTGTAGCGGTCCGGGCTGTCGTCGCGCCGCCGCCGCACGCTGCGGCCCCGCTTCGCCGCGTGCCGTGCAGATGAGTCTTTGGCCGAGCCGCCCTTGGGCTTGACGCTACGTGAGCGCGTGGGCGGCCGCGGTGGCTCCTCGCCTAGCGTCGGCCGCGGGTTGACCTCGTCCCGTCTGGCGTCTTCCCTCCAGCCGGGGGGAGGCCCGGGGGGAGCGGGGGAGTAGGGAGAACGGTATCGGTCGACTGGAGAGTTGTCTTTCTCCTCGGCGGTCAAGAAGTCCTGAGGGTCGGGGACGACGTTGGTGGTGGAGTATGGGCGCGAAGTGCGTTTCCGTGTGAGGGAGGGGGGAGCGGGCGATGGAGGATCCTTCGGGCCGTTGTCCTCCGGCGGAGTATCCGACGGCCCGTCTCCGCGGACGGAATATCCTCTCCTCCTCGGCTTCTCCGGCTCGGGGAGGCCTAGAGGAACCTTACGCTCATCGTCCGAGTCCTGTGATTCCTCAGGATAGTCCTCGCGGACGGCTTGCCACCAGCCCTGATAGATAGCACGATCCTCCGTTTGGGGAAAGCATTCCCGAGGAATCATCTTGGGCATCTCGGTCCCCTGGTCGAAGATGGTCCACTGGTCCAAGACCCGAGAAATACGGTGCCATTCGCGGTGCGGCGCCGTCATCAACTGGGTGAACATCCACACCTCGAATCCGCGAGGCGTAAGCCCGGGCAGAGTGGGAGGCTGGTTCGGCTTGGTGGGCACTAGATGATGTTCGACATTAAGGGCACAGAAGAGCTCGGACAGGATCTTGGGAGAACGCAAGTTGAAGAATCCTGCGAGACCGGTTAGGCAAAAGAATTATAAAAAAGAAAAGAAAAAAAGAAAGAAAACAATCGACGGGATGACAAACGTTGCCACTCAGACTCTTCACCCTCTCCTACGGCAAAGGTATTGTAGAACTGAATCAACTTTCCCAGAGTCACCACGCAGCTCTGCGTAGGCTCCAATAACGCAACCTATCGCAGCGTTAGTGTCCACTCACTCTCACATTCCTGCCTCAGCGATCGTGTGACATACCATGTAAGCGGCGATTCCGCGGAAAAGCGCGACCAGCTTCGGCTTCGGCCTCGGCTCGCGTCCAGGTGCGACCTCAACCAACGGGCCACCCCACAGTTCCCAGGCATGTGCCATGTCATGGGACTTGTTGCTTCCGAACGACATCTCGGACATCTGCGCGGACACTTTCCTCGCCGGTTCCGGGCGTCCCGACGGAGCCGGAGCCGGCGTTTTAGATGGTGGTGGTGGGGCGGGTGCCGGCGGCGGGGCCGGGGCCTCGGGTGCGAAAGCTCCGGGCATCGGCCCCGGCGCTGGGGTCTTCGACTTGGGCGGCGGGTGGAGAGGTGGGTGGCCGCGGCCTTGCGATGGCGGGGGAGCCGGCGCGGGGGGAGGGGGGGATACCTCGCCGCTGTGTGACGATGGGCCGGGCCGGCCGTAGTGGTAGCCGTAAGGGGGATAACCGTAGTGCATGGGCGGACCCCTAGCCGAGTGCGGGACCCCGTGTGGCGGTGGCATGCCCATCGAAGTGTCGATCCGGGGCGGAGGCGAGCTAGGGGGTGGAGGAGCCGGCATTGCCGGCACGGCGGGCGCCGGTGCGGGCGACGCGGTCTTGCCCATCTTGAGCCGGTTGAGCTGGTCGATCATGCCCTGGAGCTGTTCGGGCGACATGTCGTTGAACGGCGCTGGGCTGGCCGAGGGCGCGGGAGCAGGCGGCGGGCCGGGAGGCGGAGGTGCAGGCGGCATCGGTGGGTAGTCGAGAGGCGGGGGATGGCCGCTGCCTGGCGTGGGAGGAGGACCGGCGCTTGGCGGAGGCATGCCATAGTAGTGGGCGCCGGGCGGCGGGGCATACTGCGACGGGCTCGGAAACGGGGCGGTAGTATGCGGTCTCGCGGGGGAAGGGCCCGGTGATTGCGGAGGAGGAGGATGGGGGGGGTATCCGGCGGGAGGGTAGCCGGGCGGGCCATAATAGGAGGCGCGAGCGGGGTCATAGGGGGGGTAGCCGGCATAACTCATGATGGAATCGGTGGCCGATCAGGGCCTGCGATAAAGGCTGGAGCCAGCAGGCAAGCGACGAGATGGGAAGGGTATGGACGGCTTTCGATTATATTTTTGCGATGAGGATTTTTTTCTAGTTTGCGAGATCAGTGGGCAGTTGATAAAAGATGGATGAGCAGAGCGGGGGAAATCCACGCACACACGCACACACACACCACATACACAACCTGGGCCAGGAAGGAGGTAGAGTAGATAATCGAGAGTAGTTGGCGAGGGGTGGTGAGGAACAACTATGGGAGGGAGAGGGGGCGGGGGACAGGCCTGGTGACGTCCGTCCGTCACAGCAAGCTTGACTGTTTCGCGACGAAGAAGAAGCGGGAAAGAACTGGACAGCGAAGAAGCGCTCTGTCCGTCGGCAATGTACGATATATATATCTGTATAAATATCGCCAGACAGCAGATGTCGATGTACGTAGGCAGGAGGCAGAAATATTAACGAGGAGAAGAGAAGACGGTTCTCCAGGTTGGGTCCGCAGTTCCTTCTTCATCTTCTTGTTCGCTACCACGCAGCCCACCAACCATCCATCCCCTCTACTGCTTATCCTACCTCCCCCGGGCCCCACCTGCTTCTTGCCTGCCTGCTTGCCCTGCCTGCTCGTCTTATTTGCAGGGAATAAAGCGACAGCCAACGCTGCATGAAATCATCACCTCCACCTCGACGAACCCACCACCACGGTGCGCGCCGGCCAATAGTCCTCGCGGCGTAGCTAAGTTAACTACTGCATTGTGGCCAGTCATCCAGCAAGCCTATCGCGGTCGCAGTAGTTAGCAGCGGGGTCTTTTGCTGCCTTTTCCTCAGCAAACGAGAATGAAACACAAATTCACATCAAAGCGCCGAGGGGAGTCGGGAGTCGGGAGGACTCCGGAGTGACTGACTCGCTCGGTGAGGTGATGTCCTACAGTGAGTGAGGGGAGAGAATGCGAAAGCGAGCGAGCGAGAGAGCGTCGTCAACAAACAACAACAGGCAAGCACCCTATTGTTCCAATCACCACCTCCCGGCAGCCCGCGTCGGCTAACCAGCCCGTAACGTGATGGCTGGATTAGCAGAGCGAGCCGAATGTCGGAAGCGTGCCTTCTTCTCCTCTTCGTCGTCATTATTTATTTGTAGAGTGGCCTCTCTGACGGTTAAGTCTGACCACCCAGAGGCCGGTTTCGATCTCTCTCTCGGTCGCTTGGTGCTGTCGCAGCCTTAGGAGCAAAGCAGAAGTGAAAAAATGCGTCGTCGAATGGGAGTCCGGAACCGCAATAATAGCTAGAGTACTGGACCGTCGCGAATCCAAATCAGCCAGCGAGAACGCCCGCCCTATGTATGTCCCGGTATCAGTCCTAGGCATCAGCCATCTCCATACGGTATGTGTGTGCTTAGTTATGCGCTGCACAGCGACGTTTCATCGATGTCTATCTGCTGCGGGGTTTTTTTAGGAGTGCTTTTTTAGGGCCCTTTTTTATCTCATGATTTATCCGTCCGCCTGGAGGTTGCCCTCCCTGCATGCAACCACGGTCCACAGCCACGGCCACGGCCAACGAGTGGCCACTGGCTAGTGGCCAACCCACAGAGAAATAAACGAATAAACGAGTCTGGGGAAATCGAGAGAAAATAAAACGAAAGTGAGGGACACGAAAGGAAACCGAAACGACCCATCCCATCTTGGGGTCCCATCTTGGGATGAAATGCTCTATTTTTTTTGTTTCATTCGTGTGTTTATTTTTGTTTTTATTTTTATTTGGCAACGAGTCGACGACATCATCATCGTCATCATCATCAACGGCTTCGCCCGTCACCAGACTCGCGACTCACGACGCCCAACTATTTCCGTGCTTCGCTTACCAAATATCTGCTCCCAACTCCTAAGAGGAAACGATCTTGGAAGTCGGGAGTCGCGAGTCGGGAGTCGGACTGTCGGACTGTTGACGCTCCCGTCTGTCGCTGTGGGAATAGGATGAGGTTCGCAGCTCAAGTCGCGGGCGAAGTAGAGTAGAAGCAGAAGCAGAAGTAGAAGCGGGCACCTCTTGAATGTTGATCGTGCCCCTCACTTCTCTAGAACCCCATAAAATGAGTCGCGATCCACAAGATCGGCAAGCTCTGGGAAATGAGCAATGGGATTTCCAGCCAACCGCAAGAGCTGAGCTGAGCTTGGACTCTGGAGCTGTCGAGCCGTGCATGATGCAGAGCTTGAGCTCCCATGCAGCTCGCGATTCTGCGGTGGCGCAGTCCCGGAGTTGGCACGGCTGCTGCATAACTAAGCGGCTTCACGGCGCATCGTACAAACAGTACATAGCGGACGGAAGCGGGGTTACACGGGGAAGGAGGGCTTCATGCGGCCTCACTCGGTCGGATGGCGAGTCACCCATCAACACTTTTGCCATCGTCATCCAGGGATGGAACAGAGCTCTCTTATCATCCCATGTTGCGACTGGAATTCTCTACGACCGAAGCGGCACAGAGTCACAGACCGCCCCGGATACATCCATCATACCAGAGACGGTTCGAAAGCGGGGTGTATTAGTAGCCAGCAGTTCCGCTGCTGCTGCTGCTGCTGCTGCTACTCCTGCTGTGATCCTTTCCCTTTCCCTTTCCCTTTCCCTTTCCCTTTCCCTTTCCCTTTCCCTTTCCCTTTCCCTTTCCCTTTCCCTTTCCCTTTCCCTTTCCCCGTACCCATCGAGTCATCGAGCCATCCAGCCATTGAGCCATCCAGCCATCCAGCCATTGAGTCATTAATCAATGGACGGTACCGATCGTGCTCATCGAGTCATCGACAGCTTTTCTCCTCCATCTGGAAAAGTATATACATCGCAGGCTCCGAGCAGCTAGTTCAACTGCAGGTGATCGATCAATGAAGTCCACCAGTGCCACCCACCACCCGAAACCTTCCAGTGAACTGTGAGGCACATTCGCCCGGGTATGCCCACTCCCACGATCGAATCCGTTCAAACAAACGGAAACGGAAACGGAAACGAATACAGCCGGATGCAGCTAGTCCTACCGTAGAGTAGAGTACTTATCAACTCGGGCGGGCCGCTGGCTGATGAATGTCTACCGTACCATAGGTATTACACCCTGCGGCCTGTCGTCCGGTCTGTTGGTCCCGCTTTCGCCCGCACCACTCTTGAGTCTCGCGCCAGAGATAGGCATGGTTATGGGGAACGATGTGCTCGCTGCCGGACGAATTGCACGGTGTATATGATTAGGTTGTGATCCTCTGGCACGCCCTAAAACTCTACGGCGGAAGCTCTCCGCACCGCTGCACACTCCATTCGCCGCGGCCACAGCCCGCACGTCCGGTCTCGCCACTATCTTCTCGGCCCAATGAAGTCAACGACGAGCTAGGAAACAATCAGAAACTCGAGGCGATCACCCCACTCCCCCCACCCCACTTCACTCCACTCCTTCTGGTCCGAATCGATTCAACTAAACTCGGCGGCCGAATGATTGGTGATGCTGCGG
Source organism: Tricharina praecox (assembly GCF_024521635.1). Lineage (NCBI taxonomy): Eukaryota > Fungi > Ascomycota > Pezizomycetes > Pezizales > Pyronemataceae > Tricharina > Tricharina praecox. The sequence goes on from NW_026250407.1 coordinate 1,277,350, forward strand.
TGGCACCTCTCAACGGCTACGGAATCGAATGCAGGTGGGTGGGTGGCTGGATTGATGGTACGCTCCACAATCGATAATCGAACATCAAACCACTGGTGCTGTTATTGACCGACTAAGTAACGCTACTGCTAGGGTGGTGGGAGTGGGGTGAGGACGTGCGGTAGGATAGTAGGTATAGGTGATGAGGAGATTGTAACTTTCTGCACAGTACATCACTCGCTGCAAAGACTGGAATGTGTGTTGGAATGTGTGCACAAGTACCTATTGTATTGTTTGAGTCTGAAAGCCTCGAGAGAAGACAGAAAAGACGGGTGGTAGTCGGCCAGTGCGGCAGTGCTTCACACCGTCATGACCACGAAAGCGACTAAGCAACGAGTGAGATATTACAAGAATGTGGGTGGGATATCACTCGTTCTGCGGAAGTAAGTAAAAAGTAGGTAACTGGTCGTGGGGCGGTATTTGGAGCAGCCAGCTGTTGACAAGCGGCACACCCTTGGAAGAGTCACCCATTATACGGACGATTAACAACGACGCCCCGGGCCCGGCTAAAAGTACGTCATTCAGGCACGGAAGCACATCGCCACTCTTCGCCGAAGAGAGCCCGAGATCACCATCGAATCTCAGGATCAGATCATCTGATGGCGGCCGGCATACAAAGGCGTCCCCGGAACGAGATGGTAACCGAATAAGCGGCACCTCCACCACCTCCACCACTACCACCACCGGCCCGCCAAGTTCCAACTTGGAGACTGATCTAAAAGAACAAACGCAAAACTCAAGGATTTATTTTTAAGAGACGCCGAATTCGGACCCCGCACATGATGATTATCACTAAGCCCTCCTTCACATCCTCATTTTGCATTGCCTCCGAAAAGCTTCCTCGTTCCGCTGTCTGTGTAGAGCTCAGTGTATTAGCTACATGTCCTACGTCTTGTTCGGTGGTAGTAATCGGTGACATACCTGGTAAATTTACTGCTGGAACGGCGTTCCCACCCAGCGTGGAATCCACCGCAGTGTCGTTAGTTTCCACAGCGCCCATGCGCTTCGCTTCCCCCCCCCCCTCCGGTCTCTAGAAAACATTCCTATTCTCAAAGGAAACTAGGAGCTCGTAGCTCTTTGGGTCCGAAGATTCCCTGGTGAGTTCGGCAGGTGAAGGACCGACCTGCTGGTATAGTCTCGTTGCCCCCTTCTTCCAGCAAGAAATTTAGAACAACAAGTCAGGACATTACCTCAGTTGTAGATGCCCAGGAAAATGGGCAGTTCTAGGTAACCAGCCTGGAAAATGTGGCAAGTGTAGTGTCCACGGCGTGACCGCGAGAACCTAATGGTTGGTTAGCTACATAAGCCGCGGCAGTGATACCAGTTGAGTGGCAACTTACTACTCTGAAGCGCAGGGGGAAATCATTCCCCCCGCTGTGGATGTGGTTCCCGGCGTGTTGCCGGGAAACGTCGCCGTGCCGCTGCGGCGGCAGGGCGAGCGGGCGCAGCCCGTGAGGATCTGCGGGAACTCTGTATCCCGACGACAATCCTCACATACGTCCCCGAAGGGAGGGGGCAAAAATGATTTACCCCGGCTGTGGGCGTCGTCCCCGGCTTGTTGCGGAGAAATCCAGTCTTGCTTCGCGTTCCCCTCCCTCCAAAGTCCAAACACGCCACAACGTTTCCCTTCTCGAAGGAAACCGGGAGCTAGTGGAACATAGGGATGGAAAACGCCCCGGTGAGTTCGGCGAGGGAAGGCCCAAGGGCCAACCTGCTGGTGTTTTGCCTCCCTTGCCTCCTCCCCGACGCTTCCTAGTCCCAGTCCCGTTGTCTGTGTAGAACCCAATGTATTAGCTGCATATTGATGGGACAGGCAGAGATTTCGAAGCAATTGTTGTGGGTTGGATACCAACTGGCAACTTACGTCCCCGAAGGGAGGGGGGGAAACTATTCCCCCCACTGTGGTACGTTCCCCGAAGGGAGGGGGGAAATCATTCGCCCCGATGCCGGCGCGAACCCCGGTTGGTTATCGGCAGCGACGACGGGCCGCGGCTGCGTATAACGGCCCTCATGGGGCTGGTCAGTGGCCGCTGAGACGCACTCAGACAACATCTGGTCGAACTGGTTGGTTAGCTACATAAGCCGCGGTAGTGATACGAAGTGGCAACTTACCTCCCCGAAGGGTTGGGGGAAATCATACCCCCAAAGCACCCCGATAGCAAAGTCGAAACGATTCGGTCGATCAAGAAGTAGAATTTCTAATCCGGGTGTCGTCTACTTCTTGTTGCGGACCCAGCAGGTCATGATCGGCGGGCGCTGCGGGCCATCTCCCATGAGTGAGTCGGCCTGGTCCGCGGGGGTAGCATCACTAGTGGCCCTGCCCTTGCCACGCATCTTGGGGGTCTGCTTCTTGAGGAGGCGGTGGATCGTGTCCATCTATTCAAGAATAAGGTTAGTCAATATTGAGAGGAAAGAAGAAGAGAATTATCACCTTCTCCTCTTCCAGTTTCTGGTCGGTGAGGTTCTTGCGGCGGCGAGCCATTTCAGCCCTCCTGAGCTCCTGCCCTTGGGCAGAGAGCGTCACCGCCTTATTGGCGCGCGGCTTTTCTGTCCAGAAGTCAGTAGAGAAAGTCGAACCAGAAACCGGATTCATACCGAAAGTACTCGGGAGCTCCAGCAGTTCTGCGGTGGTGATGTCTCCCATTCTGGTGAGCTGACGGTTGGTCAAGCGGCTCATGTCTGGCGTACCAGTCCTGCTCAAAAGTTGGGGGTGGTTCCATCGTCATCGGAATCCATCAGCTCATCGTCGGTCTCCCCTTCGGCATCGTCGTCTCCGTTATCATCGTCGTCGGATTCTTCCTGGATGATCTTTCTGCCACGGGGGAAACAATTCCCCCCACTGTGGTAAGGTCCCCCGAAGGGAGGGGGGAAATCATTCCCCCCGATGCCGGTGCGATCCCCGGCTAGTTACTGGCAGCGTCGACGGGCCGCGGCTGCGTAAAACTGCCCTCATGGGGCTGATGCTGGCCACTGGCCGTTTGGTGAAATTGTTGATGGTGGCTAATGTCGATGTTGATGTATGTGTTGAGGATAGCGAGAGGAGAGAGAGCGGAGAGGGGGAAGAGAGGAGCCTTTTATAAGAAAGTGGGTGCGGCTTGGTGCGGACTGTGTCGCCGGTGCGGCTGGTGCGAGTTGGTGTGGCCGGTGCGGAGCCCGCATCCCCACACACGCTGGAGAACTAGGTAACAGTGTCAAACTTTAGTCGGCCACATACGTCGGCACGAATAAGGTTTCGTGGTGGAAGGTCGAAACCGAGTCTTGACGGCCGCGACGAAGTGTCGACGAGCATATGGTTACGCGGCAGCGGCGAACTTTAGGCGGCACTTTAAGAAAGCGGGTACGACTTGGTGTGGCTAGTGCTGATCTTGCATCTCCGCACGAGAACTAGGTAACAGTAGGTACATACCTCGAGCGTCGAATCCTTCATCCACCACATCAGATTTGCGTGCAGCTTCGCAGTTCGAAACCTCCATGGATTATGGATACCGACCAGTCCCCCTTCCAGCTTGACACTGTGAAGGTACCTACATACTACATAGCCCGCCGATTATTATCTTATCTTCTCACCTCACGATTTGGCCGGCTATCAAGTAACATACTACCTACATGTAGGCGGGTATATTGTCTTTTTCGCCGTGTGCCTTCACTGGCTCTCACTCGCCACTCTACTCTACACACCCAGGCCCCTAGTCCAAATCCAGTCCCGTCCATCACTATCACCATCGGCCAACTGCGATCCACCCGGCGGCGTGTGGAGTGAACAGATGAGCAAGTTTATTTCTCCCCTTTTTGCCGCCGACGTATGGTGAAGATACCTGGATAGAACGGTCATTTATTCCGCATCCCTGACAGACAGCGGAAGAAAAGAAAACGTGCTCAAACGAGCGCATTGAATTTTGTACTGCTTGGCGGTTGGGTGTGGTGGGGCCGGGGGATGTCGGTGGGGACCTAGAGGGGGGACTCTGGATTGGGGCTCAAATTTGCACGAACAGCCGCTGCCGGCGGAACGTTTTATTTCTATGTCTTCGCTCGCCAAAGTATACTGCACCGACTCCGGGCAGCCCTATGTACGTCCGTCCGACGCCACGTCTGGCATGCAATGCTTACATACATACACCTGGATGAATTGCATCCGTGGGAGTAAAAGAAGTTGCATTAGGCACCTAGTTCGGTATTCCTATTTCAACTAGCCGGCAATTACCGGTGAGATGCTGGAGGGGAGGGGGGACGCATATGCGCTGGTTTCGTGCGCATAAACACGACCGATTAGGCTGCTATTCGAGCTCAATCGACCGCGACCCTCAACCCTCAACCCGCGCAGATAGTCTTTGAATGGTCGGCCAAATATATTCCCACGACTTCCCCGGCAACCTCGTAGACTTGCATCCGTCCGTCACGACAAACCAACGACCATCAACAGCAACAATAACCGAAATGAGTCTCCACGACCTATCGGAACGGCACTCGTCAACCCACACGGGCGGGGATGGCAAAGGGACCGGAACCTGGCACTGGGGATACGGCTGGCAAACAGTGCCGTGTGTGGGCGTCGAGGCGTACTGTGGGTACATGGATTTGTACTTTAACATGCACGATCTGACCATGCTATACACGTACGTACCTGCGGTTGTTTGTCTCCCCCGTGGGGTTGGATGCAACTGACATGGGGGGTGTGATCAAGGTTTTTCCTGTGGTGGGTTGTCGCTGGCCTTGTTCTCGCGGTTGGGGCGTTACGATTCTGGGCGAGGAGAAAGAGCGCGGCTGGGACAGTGGATGTGGAGGGTCGCAGATGTGGAAAAGGAGGTGTGGTGAAGGCGCTCCGTGCGAGTATTGTCGCGGCGAGGAGGAGGGGACTGAGGCAGGGGTTTTTACTGGGGACGTTTAAGGGCGTGACGAGGGTTCAGATCACGGTCTTGGTTATGGTGGTGATATACCTTGCTATATTCTCGTTTGTGCCCCGATTATTCTACTCCAGCGTGGAGTAGTACCTACCGATGGCTGAACGTTGCGAGGACAGTTTCATCGGCGGGACGTACAACAAAGTAATCCAGGAAGCTACAAAGAAGCGTACCGAACTCGGCTGGTGGTCTAATCGGGTCGGCTCGCTCGCCTTCGCGCTGACGCCGCTGACACTGATCCTCTCGATGCGGGAGAACATCTTCTCGCTGATCACCGGAATTCCGCACCAGCACTTCAACTTCATGCACCGGGTCCTTGGCTGGATCATCTTCGCACAGAGCCTTCTTCACACAATCGGCTGGACAGTCGTGCAGGGTTACTTCTTCGAGCCACAGACGCAGCCGCAGTATCTGGCGATCCAGTGGAAGGAGCGCTACTACAAGTGGGGGTTCGTCGCGCAGATGCTCCTGGCGTTTCTGTGGGTCGGGAGTCTATCCCCGGTCGTGCGGAGGATCGGCCACGAGGCGTTCCGGAAGAGCCACTATGTCCTAGCCGTGTTGTACCTGGGCGGCTGCTGGGGCCACTGGCCGGAGATGAAGGAGTGGATGATTGCCAGTATCGTGGTGTTTTTTTTCGATCGCGGGTGCAGGTTTCTCCGGATCACGCTCATTCACTGCGGGATGAAATCCAAGACTGCCGGCTTTGGGTTCAAGTACGCGGCTGCTAAGACCGTGACGGAAACGGACGCCGATGGGACACATGTCGTCGTGTTGAGACTCCTCGCGAAGCCGCTGCACTACGTTCCCGGCCAGCACTTCTTCCTCACGTTCCCGAGTATCACCCTTCTACAGTCGCACCCGTTCACCCCCGCTGTCGTCAATGGCCACGAGCAGGTGTACGTGATCGTCGGGATGGCAGGAGAAACGGGCCGATTAGTGGAAGCGGCACGAGCCGGAAGTGAAGGGGGACTACCAGTGATTCTATGTGGACCGTACGGTTCCCCGCGGGTGATCGACAATGGCGCGGAAAACTTCCTACTCGTGGCAGGAGGAACAGGAGTATCATTTACACTTCCCCTACTGGCGGCTTTGGTCGAGAAGAAGACAGCCGGAAAGCTCCACTTCGTGTGGATCATCCGCCGACTAGAGAATCTGGCCTGGATCCGTGCAGAGCTATTAGCATTAATCGATACGGCACTCAACAGTAAGCTTACGCTTCAGGTGGTTATTTATATCACCAGAGATGGCGAGGCGGTGGCCCCGACGTTGAGCGAGACAGATAGTACGCATGGACTGGAGAAGTATGCTGCCTATGGCCGTCCTATGTGCAAGGAAGTTGTGGCGGCGTTTAGGGAGAGTACCGCTGGTGGCGGTAGATCCCAGGTGCTAGCAAGTGGGCCTGCAGGAATGGGGAGGGAATTGAGGGACGCAGTCGCAGAATCAAACGACGCAGCGAAGGTGTGGAGGGGTCAGGAAGCGTCGGATGTGGGCCTGTACTGGGATAGCCGGTATTGGTGAGGAGTTTGGGATTTTTCTTTTGGACTCTAGTTTAATGCTGTGATGACGGATTGCGGGAATTCATTTTGTGTCGTGGAGACAATGCGAACTACGAAGGTACCGTGAACGTAGCAGATCGGATGGCCATGGGTTTTTGTTGTCCAATGAATAGAAACAGTGCTTTTTCCCACTGTATTCCTCACTCGTTGTGAATACCCAGCCAAAGCCTTCATCCAAACATGAAATCTCACCCACTTTTAGATGCCATTCGCGCAGTTCGTCTCCCTTGCATCACCACGTCGACCAGTAACCCGCCACCCAGAATTGGACACGGCTGAATGTAAAAGGATAAAACAAAAAACCACTATCTAGCCATCGAGCCTAGGTTGGAGACAACGTGGACAAGAAATCATCTTGATAAATTGCAACTTTCACATTATAAATACAGGTGGGGTAATAATATGTAGCTGTTAACCATCGGTGACCGAGGCGCGCAAGTCCGCCACGAAAAAGAATATAACACAATCTAGAGAGATTCGGGGTTTGGGAGCACGAAGGTGGGTGATGGACAGAAGCCGCTTGTGGCTGACAACCGTTGATGGACCTCCGCTCGCGTGGCGTTCCCGATACTTGGGCAAGCAAGGCAGTTTTATAGCACAGTCGGGCTAATGATAGCCTAAACGTACCAATCCGAATATTCATGGTCAGGCGCCACGCTTGGCCTCAAAAGTCACCGTCAAAATCAAGTCATCTGTGCCCCTCGCTGTTTCTAGAACCCATATCGTCCGAGGATAAGCTTCTGACAACGACCAAGATGCAGCATGCAGGGCGATGAGATGAGCGAAGTCGCACTGCCTGAGAAGAAATGCGGAGTGTAGCTGCCTTGGAATAGGTATTCCCCGGTGTACCAATACTGACTGACAACATCTTTGCATAGCCCCCCATAGGTACCCGACTGTAGCCTGGGAGTTGACAATGACAAAATCGGAAGGTATCTGGGTTCCAAGAGCTGCTCCTAGAGTTCTTCACAGACTCCGTCTCTCGAGATCTAGGGATTTGATCCTGTACTGATGGTCACGTAAACAGGTAAACAGGTATTATCATTCGGATTGGACAGCATCGGAGGAACCGGAGGTAGAATTGCCGGTGATTGTCCAAGATCATCCTAAGTAACCTATATTCCCCCGATAGCGAAAGCAATAACTGCCGGACGCGCGTGTCCCTTTTGTGTAGCAAACTATTCGAGTAGTCAGAGGCGTCCAGAGCCGAGACGAGAAGCCAAAGCCAAACTCACCCGAAAGCAAAAACCATAAACGCCAGACTTTTTTGCCGTGCAAACGACAGAACGCGATTCCGCCTCTTTTTCCTCCGCTCACATCCCTTTCAATTGATCCAGCAAGTCTTCGACGTTCCCGCTCTTCTTCTTCTCTTCCTTCTTATCCACGGCCGAGTCCACCTCCATATCCTTCGTCGGCTCCACAAGATCAAACTTTTTGCCGCTTTTCCCACTAAGCAGTCCCTCACTCACAAGGATAGTGTCCAGGTCATCGGCGAGCAGCGAGTTTTTGTGTTTGATAGATTTAGCACTAGCCTTCGACTTCTTGTTGACGCGGGCGTTGTGAGTTCTGGTGGATCCAAGAGCCGCGGAGAACTTTTGCGGAGCGGTTTTGCGGCCGGCCATTGTGCGATGCTGTGAGTGAGATTGGTGCCGCGTTGGTGAGGTGAAGTGGGGTGTAACTTAGAGTGGGAGGCGTAGCAAGTCCAGTTACACACGCGTGACGACAAGCTTTGGCTGGCCAAGACCACTAGCTTGTGGTTAGCGTGAACCTAAGATTGGAGCTATTTAGCGAGTGAGATTGTGTGAGGCTTCGTGTTTTTGGTTCCGGAGGCTAGTTAATTAACAAGGCACGCCTCATAGTTTCGAGTATGGAGAAGACGGCAGTCAGGTCCCAGTCGCAATATATCTACCTCGGCATGGCCATTTGCGCATTCATCCCAGCCACATGTGCTACAGCTACGATTTCAATATGCATTCCGCATCAGCAGCCAAGGTGGATTTCACTCATGGTGGTATTTCGTGAATCCACAGTTGAGAATGATGCATGCATGCAGATCGTTTTCGGAGCCTCGGCACTGACAAAATGTGCCGTCAACACCCTATGGGGTGGTAACTGAAGACACTTCAGTGGCTGAGTGAAAGAACTGACATAAGTGGCAGAGTGTCTCTCCGATATCACAGCTACCGCCTAATACAGTAGTTCTAGGGCTACTATATACTATGACAGTATTAGACGTTAATCTGCTCTCGTAAATTCTGGACATTGGTACACTCAGGCATTTGCCTACTCTCAGTTCAATATGACTTTCGAACATTCATTATCATCTGTTTGGTGAGCTCGAGTTGACAATTATTCCTCTTTATAGGTTCTATGATATATTTCTCCATATGCGATATGAATTATGTCTTTAGAAGTCAACAATCTGCTGGATATACTCTACTGCACGAGTGAGACCTGTGAGGCACATACTTTGAAGAGCCGTCCGCCAGCCGTCCTCCAGCCGCGGCCAGCCGCGGCCAGTTTCTACGTGCATATCTTCTGGAAGCCAAATTCCCGATCTTCTCCGCCACAATTTTACGTATCCGGCATTCCATTGCTGGTCATGAGGTCCTCAACTAGGAGCTGAAGCGCTGTGTCGATAACCGCAGCGATCCACTGCCAAACTCCCCCGCTATTGATATTCCTACAGGGCCCAGCGATACCGAATATAAACTAAGTATATACGGAGATATAGGCACATAAGATATGTACATGGACGTTGGAGTCCGGTAGTGGATGTCCCGCCATTCCCATGCCTGTTCCGGAGTTCTGGGTAGGATTATAGTAGCTGTGCATATGGTTGTGGAGAAACCCTGTATAATAACGTCCTACTCTAGTGTAACCCCTCCCCAAAAAGCAGATGAAAGTTTTAGATACAGACGTCGCTGGCTGGAGGGACCATCGGGCTTTTTCCGCGTCAGGAACTAAACTGTTAATATGTTCGGTTGTGGAGGCTGCGGCGACCGAGTGATTTCCAGTGGAACGCTGTCCTCCGGCCTCAGATGACGAAACGTCATGTGTTGGACTGCGCAATCGGCGACAAAGCGACGATTCGGACCTGCATCCAGCCACTATCTATATTAGTAGTCCCGATCTCCGACCCACACCAATCTCTGTATGATGTCTCATCCCGCCCAAGACCTGACCTCGGATTGCAGCATCAGAACGTTCCTAGCGTATTGGAACGTGGTTGGGACAGCGGTAAACATGACGCCCAGACAAGTGTTTCCTAACCCGAGGAGACCTTTCCTCAATGACCGAGCGAATATCTAGCACCTTGTACGAAGTCTCTATATCTGGCTTCTAGGTCAGTCAATCATGCCCCGCACATTGACGTGGATTTCCCCACCATGGTGGCCGCAAACCCTAGATGATCGGAATTCCTCATTGCAATTAATCGCATGCCAGAGTAATTTTTCCTATACATCTCATTGCTCAACAGCTGACTGATGATGCCTCGAGATGCGACCTACTGATGGACCGCCGCAGTATCGAGCCCCGCCATTTCTCTGCATTCACCAACGGAACGGATTTCGTTTTCGCTTTTTCCCAGTGGGGCTCCCGGATGGTCGGTGCGCGGTGGTGATCTCCGAAAATACATAGTGAACCCAGGTCGCGGGGATCGACAGGGGGCCGTGACCGGAGCTTTTTGATCCCCTGATCTCCCTGTTAACTTTGATGATATGTATCGCGCCGAGGTTCTTTACCCTGCACTCACCGTACATCACCCACCCACCCTTAACGAGAAACAAGATGTCTTATCCAAATCCTTCAGATTAATACCTACGATATCGAAAAAACCATTCCCGGATCGACGACACCACAAGGATCCATCTTGCGGGGAGAGTGCACGGTGTCACCGAGGCTCACGGTAGCCGTCGCCTACGTTTGAGGGCTTTGCTTGCGGCCGGTGATATTGACCGACGCCGAAGCTGGGGGGGTATGAAACGTACCTTTACCAGATCGCAAGGCTTTTGCAATATGTTTTTTCTTCTTGGAGGCGATAAAATTCAGAGAGCAATACATAAACACAGACGTCCACCCGGTTGGATTTCTGGACGTCAAGCGGATCTGCCTGCCTTCCATTCATTCTCTTGTTTGTCCATTCACTCCTTAGCATTTGTGTTTTCCATCGAAAGATCCCGGTGATATTGATTCGGCTATCTAGTGCCATCATGAAGCTCTCTGCATTATTACTTCTTACAGCGCTGCAGCTAGCAGTTGGTAGGCCTCAAGACGGCCATGATCACGAACATACGACCACTACTCAGACCCCGACGGTGAGCGGTACTGAACCGTCTACTACTCGGACTCCGACGGCGAGCGGTACTGAACCGGCAACAGTACCTTCGCCAATTGGAGCAGCTCCCAGCGATTGCAAAGCCATCTCCACCGACTCGACATGGCCTACTGTCTCGGTTTGGACTGCTGCTCTTCCCGGTATCGAGGCCAAGCATGTGGAGGATGTCGGGCGGCCGGACTACTTCTACACGGCGACAAATGCGACAGGCGTTCAGGCTGCAGTCAAGTTTGCTGCCGCGAACAACCTGCGATTGGTAGTCGTCAACAGTGGACATGATTTCCTGGGAAGGTTGGCTGGTTACCGTTGTCCTTCATTGTTCCCAAATGACTTGTCGCTAACGCAATGCAGGAATGATGCCCCCTCGGGATTGAGCCTTGATATTAGCAAGTTGACTGGTGTAAATGTTCTTACATCTTTCACTCCCGGAACCACCGGTGCCACTAGCCCCAGCCCATCTGCTGCCGCCAACGTGGTTAAGCCTGTCGCTGGCCAGCAGGCAGCTGTTACTTTCGGTGCCGGAGTGAGTACGCAGGCCTTAAACGACGCCATTGCCGCTTCTGGACTCTTCACGCTTGGTGCTGCTCACGGTGAGCTCTCCCACGAACCCCATGTCTCTCTCTATTTCGTCGTTGACAGGAAACAGGTAGTGTCAAGACCGCCGGAGGATGGGGACAGGCTGGTGGTCATGCACCACTCTCTAGCAAGTATGGTCTCGGCGTGGACCAGGTTTTGGAGTACAAGGTCGTCACCGCGGACGGCAAACTGGTCATCGCCAACTCCAAGACGAATACCGATCTTTTCTGGGCCCTGAGGGGAGGAGGAGGATCCACATTCGGTGTGGTCGTCGAAGCCACCGTGAAGGCGTACCCATCACCCACGGTCACTGTGACGAACTGGTGGATCAATGCCACCGATGCCGCAAACCCCGGCCAGGGATTCTGGGACGCCGCCGCCTACCTTCACAGCCAGTTCCCAGCGCTCAATGCCAAGGGCGTCCAGGGGTACTACTATGTCTACCCAGCCGCCATGAAGGGTATCTTTCTCACCGCCGACACTGACGCCGGAGAGGCCATCTCCAAGGCTCTCTGGGACCCTGTCCTTACGAAGCTCGGATCGTACTCCGGTATGTTCAATGCTACCATCAAATTTAACGACTACGCCAACTACAAGGCGTACTTTGATGCCCGCTTTGGGGCCGAGCATGACGATGGCGGACATGAGCACAAGAGGTGGTTGGAGAAGAGACACGGCGATATGACCGAGCCCATGGGAATCACCCCCATGGATAGCCGTCTCCTGGGACAAACCGCCCTACAGAGCACCGGCTTGGCTGCCGCCCTCAAGGCTGCCATGCCCCAGGTTCCCGATGGACAGCTCCGTGGTCATCTTGTCGGTGGTGGAAAGGTTATGACGTCGACCGAGGACACTTCCGTCCTTCCCGCGTGGCGAAAGGCCTACGTCCATCTCATCGGAACCGGTGTTGGACTCGTCAAGACCGACTCCCTCAGGACCTTGGCTCCCGACATGGGTGCATACGTCAACGAGGCGTCCTCCACCAACCCCAACTGGAAGACCGACTTCTGGGGGACCAACTACGCAAAGCTCTCGACGATCAAGACCAAGTACGATCCCACGGGCGTCTTCTGGGCCACTCCCGGGATCAACGCGGACCAATGGGCCGTCAAGGACGGCCGTCTCTGCAAGTCCACAACGTCTTCCGATGCCGTGGCTCCCGCCAACGACAACAAGAACTACGCCACGCGCGGCTCCTCCAACGAGGACATCCTGTCCGCCTTCCCCGGAACCTCAACCGCCCCCGGCCATGACCACGGTGATGAGGGCGAGAACTGCGAGGAGGATCCGCACTCTGGACACGACGAGATCCCCGCGGGTTTCATCCAGGAGCCCGACCTCGACTATCGGCAGACGCCTACCACTCCCGGCGCCACCTTCACCAAGACCCGCCATGGCCCCTATAACATGGACGCCATGGGCATGATCGCGAACCGCCCCATCATCAGCCCGCAGAAGCCGTGCAGCAATTGCTACGTCGTTGCGCTCCAGGCCGGACTCGAGTACGCCGATGGCACCCCTGCGAACGTCGATACCGGCGCGTGGCTCCATCATATGGTCCTCGTCAACGCCGGCACCGGAAAGTATGATCTCGTCTGTGGACGTCCGTCCCCGAAGCGTCTGTATGCCGCCGGTAACGAGCGCACCACGTCCCGTATCAACGGCTCGGGCAAGTACGGATTGGCCATCGCTTCTTCGGATAGGCTCATGATGATCATGGAGTTGATGAACGAGTCTAACGTCGCAATGACCGTGTACCTGACCATGGTAAGCCCTCCTTCTCCTCTGAGATCCCCCCATCCGACTTCAAACTGACAAATAAAGACCTACGAGTGGATCCCGATGTCCACATCCGGCTACAAAGAAGCGCACACGGCCTGGCTCGACGTCGGCAACTGCGGGGGCTCCGACGTGCCAGCAAAGGAGGGCGTATTCGAGCTCAAGTCCAACGGGTGGCGGTCCACCGTTGCGGGCCGGCTGCTATTCGCGAGCGGGCACGTGCACGACGGCGGGCACGAGACAGCGATCTTGCTCAACGGAAAGGAGATCTGCGTGTCGCGCCAGCTGTACGGGATGAAGCCCGGCTATACCGTGCCCGAGGGCGGCCTTCCTGGCGGCAGCGGCCATGACGACGGCGGACATGGACATGAAGCTTCGAAACATATCTCGACCTCGGGCATCTGCAAGGACTATGGCACTGTTAATGTTGGTGATACCTTAACCGTTGTGGCGAGGTATAATACTACCATGCACCCGCTCATGCCTGGACATGATGGTACGCCGCATCCGATTATGGGTATCTCAAGGACGTACATCGGACCGTAGGGTGTGGGTTGGGGGTAGCGGGGCTGTTGAACAGCTGGTTGACATTGAGGTTTTGATATTTCTTTTGTGTGACTGGAATTGATTGGCATTCGAGTTGTGTGTGTGTGTGTGGGGGGGGGGGGGGGGGGGATTGTTCATATGTATGTAGGGGGAGACTTCAATCAATAACTACTCAGTCGAATAGGGCTGGTTCGAATGATTCCATGTTGAGGTGCTCCGCGATGCTTTGAATAATCTTCCCAGAGATGAAGCGTGAAGGTGATACTCCGGCTCAATCATTACCCCCCTCCCCCAGCCGTTTGCTCGTAGGATCCCGTTGAAGTCTCGAGTCTTGAGTCGGTTATAACCGTTGCAGATCGGAAGTCACTACCGTCGAGTTCGACAACCGGGCCATCCGAGCACCCGCCATGATATGGAGAAACACAAGTCTTTAGGTATCGTAAAGTACATCATTTTAAGCAGCCATCAGATCATCACAAGTGAGTAGTAGTTACAGCGAAAGAAATCTCGAGTATCGCCTCCTTTCCCCCACATTATGAAGTAATTCCCAGAAAACGCCGCCGCCAGAATAAAGGAAAAAAACGTAAACATTGATTTCGTAACCATCATTTCATGTTTCATTCGTAACTTCATTTTCTACCTCCATCCCCCCTAATAGTTATTCGTTCGTGGGTCGATACGTGTATGTAGGTATGCTATTCGCTCATAAACGTTCGTCATAGACGTACGATCTCGGTCTCGGGCTCCTGGAGCTCCTGGAGTGATGTCCATGGCTCCTCCTGGCACGGCGGGGGCGCTCGGGGTAGCCCGCCGGATCGGTGTAGACCTTCTCAACGACGGGGGCATCCTCGATGACGACGGTGCGGTTCTTTTCCATCTCCTGTTCGTTCTGCTTGCAGACGACGACGGCCAGGATGGCGGTGATGAAGAACATGATGATGTTTGCGATGGCGAGGCCCCACGCCGCCTTGATCAGATTGCAGTTGTTGGGGTTGTCCGAGAAGTCCGTCCTGTTGTCGGTTGCGGTGCCCGTCGGGACTGCGGTTATGCGCTGCCCATCGGACGTGATGAACACCGTCTGCGTCGTGCTCTGCCCGACCGCGTTGCATTCGTAGTTGGCGATGTTGGAGGTCGTCGCTACGCCCGCGATCAGCGCGCCCATCGCCACGATGTCCCAGAAGGCGATCCACAGGGCGGTGTTGCCCGCGCGGAGGACGGCGATCAGGATGCAGAAGCTCCAGACGGAGGCGAGGAGCGTCACGATGAAGAGCGTCAGGACTCCGCCGGGGGTGTCGATGTTGTTGCCGTTGTACCTGCGAGTCTGTCAGCGTTGAGAACGTAGGCCAATGGGACGCTGCGGTCGTGACTTGCCAGCTGACCACTGCGGCCATCAGGGCCCATGCTGGAATCAGCGTCAGGATCTGGAGGACTCGGAAGACAGTGTGGGCCTGGCCGGCGCCTTCGTTTGCCATGTTGTCTGTAGTAATCGACGTTTCAGAACTCGAGATGTCTGGCGATGGAGCGAGCGAGCGAGCGAGCGGATGGATGTCGATTTCGTTATTTGAAAGAGCTGGGTGATATGTAGCACACGGCTGACGCTGCTAACCAAGCAAGTACGGTATACGGTAGTGCGTATGTATGAGAACGAAAGCACTTGCTGTTCCTCGCGCCGGGCCTTCTTAAAGCTCTGCCTCGCTCTCGATTCGGCTGCTGTAGGACGGCCTGATTTTCGACAGCTGCAGCACTACAATCCGATGACGTCGTTTTGACGATACTCGCAGTATACGGCAGGGAACCCCGGCCCCGGGCGTTTCAATCTCTACCTGCCGACGATGCGCTGGAAGAATCCTCCGAACCCGACCGATTAATAAATCCCACATGTGTAAACGAAGAAAGAAAGACAAAAAAGACGTGTGCGGGGTTTCCGGATGTTCTCAGATCCGCCGCTGCGCGAGGAAGGTCGGTTTCGTGGGGACGGAAATAGGAACGGTACATACGTGATCGCACCGCGCAGATCACTCGTGCGAAAGCAGGACAGGATATACCTAGGGTACCGGGTGACAACTGGCTCGGCTAGGTATAAAGTATCCTCGTCGTCACATGTTGGCTTTGAATTCAAGAGGCTGGACAGCGGAGACGCAGCAGAGCCGACGCTGTCGGAATGTCCGATTGGATTACGATGAGTCTGAAATGATGATCGACCTTAACCAGGCCAGGCGCGAGCACAGTAACCACGGCACTCTATTCCAGTAGAGCCGCCTATGTATAGTACTGTGCTCTGAGTAGTTTATCCACTCTACCGAATCTTCTCTCCGCATTACTCCCTTACTGAGCTTTCGTTAACGGCTGACGAGTCCGTACGCACAATCGAGCCGATTGCCAGTACGTCGGAGAATCTTATTTCTGACGTCAAGCTGAACTCCTCCGCCGTACCTACTATGTACACACGACACGCTAACAAAAACTGCGGCTGGAACCTTCTGTCGGCCTTCGCCGGGATGGTATGTAGTTATGCCGGTACTCTATTCACCGTTCACGATGGTGCGACGTCAATCGCGGGAATGCGTGATCCCGCGCCCAACCAACCCCTCCTCGGGATCGGTGCGGTTCTGGGGGCCGAGGCGTCTTTCTGATGGGCTTAGTCGTCTCGAGACCCGAGACTCGGGTCTGTTCGCACATGCAGTGACCGCAGGTTTATAGCCTAGTGTCAAACTTAGTCACGCGGAGAGGTCGGTACGATTAAGGTTTCGCGCTAATTGGTCGAGTCTCGACGGCCGCGACGGAGTGTCGACGAGCATATGGTTACATACGCAGCGGCGAACGTTAGGATGCACCTCAGTCTTGTATCTATATGAAGAGATGCCTTACCGCTGATGATAGGTTTTTGGCTGTATTGAATCAATTATCTCTGTTGTTCTGTCTATATATTTCATCACCCAGCAGATCACTCCAAAGAACAAAAACCTGTGGATGGATTACTAGAAGCATGTAAGCATTCCTTCGTCGTCACAACAAAATCACTGCAACGGAGCGGGGGGAACGGGCGGTGCGTGTTTGCAAGGCAGCGCTAGCAGTAATAGTTTGGAGGCTAGGTTGGCGGAAGCCTGGCTTGTGCCGCGGAGATGGGTGGTACGGCGGGAATGTGCTGCGGCGATGCGTGACTGCCGTTGTCGACTTGACGAGAAAACTTTGCAGGAGAACATGGTCACAAGGATAGCGTTGGGTGCGCGGTTTGCCATCTTTTACGAAAGCTGCAGTTTTTTGTTCGCCTTTCGGTCGTCTTGGTTTGCTGGTTCCGAGTTCCTCGGCGTGTGCGGGGATGGGGGGGGTTGCGGGGATGCGGCCTCAGTACCGGCCGCACCGACCGCACCAAGCCACACCCGCCTTTCTTATAAAAGGCTCCTTTTCCCCCCCTTTCTTATAAAAGGCTCCTTTTCCCCCCCTCTCCGCTCTCTCTCCTCTATCTATCTCTCCTCAACATAGACATCAACATCAACCACTATCAACAATTTCACGCAACGGCACTGGCCAGCCCCATCAGCCCCATGAGGGCAGTTGTACGCCGCCGCGGCAGGAAGATACTTACTCGCAACAATCCGGGGTTCTCAACCACAGCCGGGGCAAATAGTTCCCCCCCTTCGGGGACGTCGGCCACGTAAGTTGCCACTTAACGAGTATCACTGCCGCGGCCTATATAGCTTAGGTGAAGCCGACGCTTGCTGCCTGTACTAGAGAGATGTTGACCAAGAGTTAGGAATTAGAATGATTACGCCAACTACTCCCTACGTCCTAGGGTTGGCCCAATCCCCGCAGCAAGAATCTTCCACTTGCTCTCCATCACCGCCATTAATCTTCCACCGGTGACCTTCCAGTGGTTTTGCCCGATGTCGAGGTGCTTGGAGGGAATGATTTCCCCATCCCTTCGGGGAAGTAAGTTGCCACTTAGTATCACTGCCACGGCGTATGTAGCTAACCAACCATCAGGTTCTCGCGGCCACGCAGTGGACCTGGCCAGTTTGCCTGGCAAGGTCTGCGTTTGCGTCGGGCTCGCGGCTTACGGCCGCTTGCCCTGCCGAAACGATATTTCCCGGCAAATTGCCGGGGTATCGCACCCACATCGGGGGGGAACTATTCCCCCCATCCCTTCGCGGATGCGGATGTAAGTTGCCACTTAGTATCACTGCCACGGCGTATGTAGCTAATCAACCATCAGGCTCTCGCTGCTGATAAGTGGGCCTGCCAGTTTTCCTGGCAAGGTCCACGTCTGCGCCCGGTTCGCAGGCGACTTTGGGCTTCGTGGGCTGGCGGCCGTGGGCTTTCTTACTTTGTTGGAGCGCTTCAGCGTCTGGTAGAGAGCTGGGTGGATACTGGAGATATGCTAGATTGATGATGAGGAATACAATGGTCTTGAACCGTTGGGGTGGGGTGCTGTCGTCTGGATAATCTCCATGTTCGGGGTCCGAAGTCGGCGTTTTTTGAAAATAATTACTTGAGTTCTGCGTTTGGTCTTTTAAATCAGTCTCCAAGTTTGCGGGGTGGCGGTGGTGCCACCCATTCATCGGCCTTCTCGTTCCCGGAGACGCCTTTGTGTGCCGGGTACCATCTGATCTCGATGGTGATCGGTCTGTGTAATCGACAGTTCTGGGAGTTGTGGGTCAGCCGCGCGCGTTAATTTCAATGATAATCTCAGGTTCGGCGATGTCTTTTCGTGTCTCGATGGCGTACTTCTGGCCGGGGCTTGGGGTGTCGTGGGTCAGTCTTGAAATTGCCACTTGCACCTCTGTGTTGATGGTGACTCGGTCAAGGGTATACCGCCGCTCGGCCGCACAATTCGCGATCACATCACGTCTTTGGAGTGGCGCCAGTACCTTACCGTGGTGGAGTCTATTCCCCTCAGGTGGCGACCGGCCGCAAAATCTAGATAGGTAAACTACACTAATGACGAGTATCGGTCAGTGCCGGTGATATTTTTTTAGCAGGCGTACCGCTTGTCGTGGTACCGTCTGCGCACGGCGCCATACTTACAGTACTGCGCAGGAAACAGTGGTACAGTACCGCACTGCCCGGTATCAGCGTGCCTCGCCATGACGCCGGTGCGGAGGGTAGAGGGTTAGTCACAGACTGGGAAAACCCGCGCCGGAGGAGAGACGCTGTACAGCGTAAGACTGGTCGGTTCGCCACGGCCTGCACATACTCATATCGGTACAGCCAGCGGTACCGTTTCCTTCCTGTTCAGTGGGCGGTGGATCTACTATCCATAATGCTCATATCGTAGTCACGAAGGAATCTACCACGTCCTAGGTACATACCAATGATGATGGTGGAGAATTGGTCTGCTTCATGTATCACTTGTTCGAGAGTTTCTAACCTATCTCACCTGAAGCAAAAACATTAACAAGTCACCACATAAGCAATTAACCCGTGTTTTGCATCTTTCCATACTTCATAAAGTGCCAGAATGTACGCAAGGAGCCTAGATCAGATGAATTGATGTTGTTGGTGTTGCTTGGTACGGACTGTGTCAGATCACGGCGTCTGGAGGATATGAAGGATCTCTCCTCATGTTCGCTGTAAGGCGCTGGCAATGGTGATTTTTCAAGGAGCACTATTTGAAGGAGTCAAGGACTCAGCCATGCGAACTTTATCCGGAGGAGGAAATTTGTTCTGGTTTCTGATCTCGCCGGCGTGTCGATCTCCAAATGGCAGACATATTCTGCATATTTAGAAGGGTACCGGGCCCGGAAAAGAGGAAGCAAGCAATAAACAGTTACATCTTCCTACATATCCTCCTGTCGAACGTAGTATATTTGACGGACGGGTATGTGCTACATTACATCTTTTAGGATTTAGGACTGTCGTGCCCTGTCACAGTGCTTTCGAATATGTACCTAAGTAATTCTTCAGCTTGTGCGCGGATGGGGGCGTGCGGGGATGCGGGGATGCGGGGATGCGGGGATGCGGGGATGCGGGGATGCGGGGATGCGGGGATGCGGGGATGCGGGGAATCTGGGCTCAGCACCAGCCGCACCAAGCCGCACCAAGCCACCCCCGCTTTCTTGAAGTGCCGCCTAAAGTTCGCCGCCGACGCGTAACCATATCCTCGTCGATACTCCGCAGCCGTCCAGATTCGAGGTACATACCTCGAGCGTCGAATCCTTCATCCACCACATCAGATTTGCGTGCAGCTTCGCAGTTCGAAACCTCCATGGATTATGGATACCGACCAGTCCCCCTTCCAGCTTGACACTGTGAAGGTACCTACATACTACATAGCCCGCCGATTATTATCTTATCTTCTCACCTCACGATTTGGCCGGCTATCAAGTAACATACTACCTACATGTAGGCGGGTATATTGTCTTTTTCGCCGTGTGCCTTCACTGGCTCTCACTCGCCACTCTACTCTACACACCCAGGCCCCTAGTCCAAATCCAGTCCCGTCCATCACTATCACCATCGGCCAACTGCGATCCACCCGGCGGCGTGTGGAGTGAACAGATGAGCAAGTTTATTTCTCCCCTTTTTGCCGCCGACGTATGGTGAAGATACCTGGATAGAACGGTCATTTATTCCGCATCCCTGACAGACAGCGGAAGAAAAGAAAACGTGCTCAAACGAGCGCATTGAATTTTGTATTGACACTTTTATCTATCTCCTCACAACTGCGGAAATCTCGCCCTTGGAATAGTTGCTGATGAACAAGTTTTCCTCAGTGTCGTCACATAGGGTAACTGTTCATCCTCAGCCACTTATCCAATCTCAGATAATAACCTGCAGGAGGGTAGAGGTGAGGGCGGGGGGGCGGGGGGCGGGGGCGGGGAAGCCCTAAATTTCCGGCCGCGTGACTAGTTCTTCAGCGTGTGCGGGGATGCGGGCTCCGCACCGGCCACACCAACTCGCACCAGCCGCACCGGCGACACAGTCCGCACCAAGCCGCACCCACTTTCTTATAAAAGGCTCCTCTCCTCCCCCTCTCCGCTCTCTCTCCTCTCGCTATCCTCAACACATACATCAACATCGACATTAACCACCATCAACAATTTCACCAAACGGCCAGTGGCCAGCATCAGCCCCATGAGGGCAGTTTTACGCAGCCGCGGCCCGTCGACGCTGCCAGTAACTAGCCGGGGATCGCACCGGCATCGGGGGGAATGATTTCCCCCCTCCCTTCGGGGGACCTTACCACAGTGGGGGGAATTGTTTCCCCCGTGGCAGAAAGATCATCCAGGAAGAATCCGACGACGATGATAACGGAGACGACGATGCCGAAGGGGAGACCGACGATGAGCTGATGGATTCCGATGACGATGGAACCACCCCCAACTTTTGAGCAGGACTGGTACGCCAGACATGAGCCGCTTGACCAACCGTCAGCTCACCAGAATGGGAGACATCACCGCAGAACTGCTGGAGCTCCCGAGTACTTTCGGTATGAATCCGGTTTCTGGTTCGACTTTCTCTACTGACTTCTGGACAGAAAAGCCGCGCGCCAATAAGGCGGTGACGCTCTCTGCCCAAGGGCAGGAGCTCAGGAGGGCTGAAATGGCTCGCCGCCGCAAGAACCTCACCGACCAGAAACTGGAAGAGGAGAAGGTGATAATTCTCTTCTTCTTTCCTCTCAATATTGACTAACCTTATTCTTGAATAGATGGACACGATCCACCGCCTCCTCAAGAAGCAGACCCCCAAGATGCGTGGCAAGGGCAGGGCCACTAGTGATGCTACCCCCGCGGACCAGGCCGACTCACTCATGGGAGATGGCCCGCAGCGCCCGCCGATCATGACCTGCTGGGTCCGCAACAAGAAGTAGACGACACCCGGATTAGAAATTCTACTTCTTGATCGACCGAATCGTTTCGACTTTGCTATCGGGGTGCTTTGGGGGTATGATTTCCCCCAACCCTTCGGGGAGGTAAGTTGCCACTTCGTATCACTACCGCGGCTTATGTAGCTAACCAACCAGTTCGACCAGATGTTGTCTGAGTGCGTCTCAGCGGCCACTGACCAGCCCCATGAGGGCCGTTATACGCAGCCGCGGCCCGTCGTCGCTGCCGATAACCAACCGGGGTTCGCGCCGGCATCGGGGCGAATGATTTCCCCCCTCCCTTCGGGGAACGTACCACAGTGGGGGGAATAGTTTCCCCCCCTCCCTTCGGGGACGTAAGTTGCCAGTTGGTATCCAACCCACAACAATTGCTTCGAAATCTCTGCCTGTCCCATCAATATGCAGCTAATACATTGGGTTCTACACAGACAACGGGACTGGGACTAGGAAGCGTCGGGGAGGAGGCAAGGGAGGTTAAACGAGGATGTGAAGGAGGGCTTAGTGATAATCATCATGTGCGGGGTCCGAAGTCGGCGGAGACTCTAGAGAGTATGGCCACCCTTGCCAAGGCTCTTGCTGCCAAAGACTACAACACCGCGGGTAACATCCAGGTGAATTTGTTGACCAACAAGACCGCCGAGTGCACACAATGGATGACGGGAGTCATCTTGAAAATAATATCTTGATTTCTGTGTTTGTTCATTTGAATCAGTCTCCAAGTTAGCGGGGTAGTGATGGTGCCGCTCATTCATCTGCCTTCTCGTTCCCTGGGATGTCTTTGTGTGTTGGGCACCATCTGATCTCGACAATGGTGGGTGGAGGACAGTCGAGAGTCGATACCTTCATACCTGCATTGTACGTTTTGTCCGATTAACACCTCACGATCAGGTAAGTACCTACATACACACCTCCATAATACTTCTCACTTGAGCAAAACTTTTTTTGTTTAATCAGTGATTGCTTGCGACCTATGTAAGTATGTAGATCATGACAAGATATTTACACACTCCGGTTCCACGTCATTGCCCAACCCGATAGTCATCAAGCGGCCCAATGTGAATTTCACGCCCTCCGGCTCGGCCTGTCCTAGCTACGAAGACACTTCTACGTAATCAAGTAAGTAGGTACCCGCTGGTTAATCCCTCCGCATATCGTCTGCGATTCACCACCATGTATGTATCTAAAATAGAACCCGCCTACCAGTCCTGCCCTGCCACAGTGCTCTTGAATATGTACCTACTGTTTGTTGAAATATATGGATAGAACGACAGAGATAATTAATTTGATACAGAAAAAACCTATTATTAGTGGCGAGGCCTGACTTTACATACGAGACTGAGGTGCCGCCTAAAGTTCGCCGCCGCGTAACCATACTCGGTCTCGACATTCCACTGCGAAACCATATTCGTGTAGACATCTCTGGCCGACTAAAGTTTGACACTGTTACTTTGCTCTTCAGCGCGTGCGGGGATGGATGCGCACTCAGCACCGGCCGCAGCAAGTGGCACTGGCCGCAGTAAGTGTCACAGGCCGCACCAAGTCGAACCGGCCGCACCGGCCGCACCACGTCGGAGCCAAGCCGCCCCGCTTTTTTATAAAAGGCTCCGCCCTCTCCGCTCTCTCCGCTCTCCCCTATCTCTCTCCTCAACACAGACATCATCATCAACATCAACCACCATCAGCAAACCCAGCGGCCACTGGTCAGCCCCATCAGCCCCATGAGGGTCGTTATACGCAGCCGCGACAGGAAGATACTTCCTCGCAATAATGTGGGGATCTTACCCACAGCTGGGGAATAATTTCCCCCCTCCCTTCGGGGACGTAAGTTGCCACTTAACTAGTATCACTGCCGCGCGGCTTATATAGCTAGCCAACCATTCCGATCAGCTCCTGCACAATCCCCACTCCGGAGAAAAATTAGAATGATTACGCCAACTACTCCCTCGTCTCCGGGGAAACGATCCCGAGCTCCGCCTTTCGCTCTTCGCATCTGCCGTCCGAGGACTCGATGCGTACCGCCTGAGAATTGTTCGACCTCCTGGAGTTGGCCCCATCCCCGCGGCAACAGTGATGTCGTCCGATGTCAGGGTGCTTGGGGGGAATGATTTCCCCCATCCCTTCGGGGAGGTAAGTTGCCACTTAGTATCACTGCCACGGCGTATGTAGCTAATAAACCATCAGGTTCTCGCAGCTGAGCAGTGGACCTGCCAGTTTGCCTGGCAAGGTCCGCGTCTGCGCCCGCTTCGCAGGCGACCTTTAGCTTCGTGGGCGGGCGGCCATAGAATATCTTGCTTTGTTGGAGCGCTTCGGCGTCTGGTAAAAAGCTGGGTGGACACTGGATATTTGCTGGATTGATGATGAGGAATACAATGGTCTTGGACCGTGGGGTGGGGTACTGTCTTCTGGATAATCTCCATGTTCGGGGTCCGAAGTCGGCGTTTTTTGAAAATAATTACTTGAGTTCTGCTTTTGGTCTTTTAAATCAGTCTCCAAGTTTGCGGGGTGGCGGTGGTGCCACCCATTCATCGGCCTTCTCATTCCCGGAGACGCCTTTGTGTGCCGGGCATCATCCGAGTGGGTCTGCTGCGCGCGTTCTGTCTGTGATCTCGTCGTCCATGGTGACTGTGCAATCCGGTGCTCAGCTTCAGCTTCGTCCAATAGCACTGTCTCCGCTGTCCGTCCGGGATTCCCTAGGAAGGTAACCATCCGTTGTCCGAAGGCGCTGTCCGCTCCTACGAGGTCTCTCGCCTAGTTTCCCTTCAGGAGGCTGAGAAGTCCGAGGGCGAGGCGCCTATCCCGGTCAAGCTGTGCTGCTGCCCGTTCTCGACCGCCTAAATACATTGTTTGCACGAGTAAGGTTGCATGTCGTGAGTGATAAGCCGTGGCGCACCTGCTCGAAGCACTCTCCTGGAAATTCCGGGAGTTCCTCCCTTCTTGGGCAGTATACGTGCATACCAAATCAGCATTCACGATTGCCAAAACAAATCATTCTCCAGGTCTATTCATAGGTAGGACGTTGATGAGATTTTCACCAGCTACGGTCACAGAACCTTGAATACACGGATTCCCGTCCGTTCAGCCCTAGGTGCATACCTACATGTTAAGCAAGGTATCGCCAGGCTGTAGTACCGAGTACTGCAATGGGTGACCATGTGGGAATCCCTGGTAACTAACGTAGTTTCTACTTTGCCATGGCGTACAAGTGGTGGCCCGACCTCTCCATTGGCGGCCAGGTGAGGCAAGATGTCATGCCACAAGCAAGTTGTTTACAGTTACCGGTATCATGCTGCTGGCAGGACATTGGTGACATACTTACCTGCTTACATACCGGTGCGGCAGCTGTGCCACAAGAATTTATATTTCCAATCTACCAACCAGACGAACCGCTTACACGGTCCACCGATCTGGCCTCCGCAAAGCCATTTCTAGAGTACTCCAACATCGATTTGGCATCGCGGGTAATCCTCTACACACATAGCCGCGCGGTCCCTCCCATCTCCTCCTCCCCCTTGCCCCGGCTAGCACAGTCGCTCGTAACTACCTATTATTTCACGGTATTTACTGGCGACACTGAACGGTCTGTTCGATTATGAATATCACTGCGCACGTGACCTCCACGGCATCGTAGAGTACTACTACTATTATTACCTAGTACCAGTACAAACATGGTAACGACACGCTAAATATGAGTCCAGGCACCAAGTGGGTATGTACTCATGTAGGTCGTAGATCTCGACCGCGGAAACCAGCGACGAAACCACAACACCAGATCCGCACCGTCTCGGTTTAAGGTTGCTGTCAGCGCACCAGGTATGTACCTACAATATACATGACTATCGCCCACGCAGTCCAGGGTATGCTACTCTCCTCTATGTACCAACATAGTTACATTGAGCGCACTACTCTTCTAGGTAACTATCATAGGCATGTTGTTATCATATCGACATACCTTCATACATACCCGGCACATGCGTGGGTACATACGGTACATACGGTATTTACCTAGCCGCCCACGTTATGTAAAGCCACGCCCGGATCCATGCCAGCGTCAAGCATGCATGAAACTCGGCTCCGTTACATACGATCGCTTCAGCATCCCCGTCAGTCTCCCCGCGCGAGAGAGGGGCAACAGGGCAGGGCGCAGCGGCGCTCCATTCCTTTCCCTTCAATTTTTGCCTCTTTTTCCTTCAGGTCGCGGGGGAAAACAGCCCAGCCCGGGGCTGGATTCGGCGGGTGATGATGTGAATCGACCCGGAACGAATGCGGGTTTGCTAAAAGGGTTTCTGTCTTCTTTTCGCTTTCTCTTTCTCTTCCTGTTTTTGATTTTCACTCTTCGACGCCGCGGGGGTATGTACATAGAGTACGGTGCTCGCGCGCGCGCGGTTGCAGTTATGCTTATATTTGCAGATTATATAGGTACCTAGTAAGTTACCTAGAGGTCCGCCGCCGGTACGTTTAGCCTGGCTGATCCAAGACCGGTGCTGCGGGCGAGGGGGGAGGGCGCCTCTGAAACCGTTTATGTACGAACACAGTTCTGCGACGGCGTGTGTATGAGCCACGGTCGTCCATGGGTTTCGTGTGCTATGTAAACCTACCTGTGGGCGGTTTTTTCCTTTTCCTTTCTTTTGTTTCGGTGCAGTGGGAGTGCCATTGCCATTGGTGGGGTTCGGTTTCGTTGGAGACGATTGGAGAGGCGAGGAGGAGGAGGGACTCGGGAGGAGGTATATATGCTCGAGAATGTTGTTTCGTTTAGGCAAGAAGGAGTGGGCGGAGGACACAGACACGGAGAAGGTGAAGGAGAAGGGAAGGAGAATGTACTGCACATATGTAGTTCTGCGGCCCGTGAGTTCTCGGTTGGCTCTTCGAAGGCGGCGGTGGTGAGCCAAGATGTACATACGGTACATGCGGTACATTCAAGCGTCAAACGAGTCTGAAGACATCGTGCAAGGGTAGATATCCGTTCTCTGTGCAGTGATGACCCTAAAACGTCCTAGACTGCCACATACCACCCCCACCCACCCACGCCCGGCCAGTGGCCAGTGGACGTTGGTATGTATATAGGATCGTATACCCCTCTCCTCTCCCCTCACCTCCTGCTTTCCCAGAGTAATTTTCTAGCTATCCTTCTCATTCTCCTTCTTCTTCTCCCTTGTTCCTTGGGGTTTCTTGCCCTTTTTGAACATCACATATAACGATGCATATTTCTACATAATCGAAACAGACAGACCCGACGGACGAGTGTCTTCTTACCTTCTTACCACTGCATATTTTAGCACCCCCCGCCATAAGCTCAACCACCTTTGATAGGTTGTTGTTGTTCTTATTTTTTTCTTTCTTTCATTTGCTCTTGGGCCCTTTCGGAATTTCCTTCGTCCTCACCACCATAAAACCATCCACAATGCTTGCATTGACAGTAATAATATCCGCAGCCTTGAGCTTGGCCTCGTTGGCAGCCGCGCAGACAACGGCCGCACCGCCAGTGGCTGACGGGAAATACGGCGTCCTGCGCACGCTGGTGAGCCAGAGCTGCCTGCAGCAGTGCTACATCGGCACGTGCAGCGATATCGATCCGGCATGCGTGTGCTCGACACTGGCGAACGACGAGACGGCAGCGAAGGCGTGTGCCGAGAAGAATTGTCCCACCACTGCGTTCGACGCCCTGAGGGAGGAGTGTGTGTCGAGGAGTGCAGATCTGGGAGTCGTCTTTGCGGGCGAAGGGGACGGGAGTGTTGGTATGTTACCCCCGTGTGGAACGACCGTTGACGACCGGACTGACCAGTGCATCAGCAACGACTTCGTCTGCAGCCGCGGCGAGTACGGCAGCCGACACGACTTTAGTGCCTTCCGGAGGGGCAGCGACCGAGCTCCTCCCGCCTTCCGCCGCCGGCGCCTCCGCTGCCGCCGTTGACAGCACCAGCACCAGCACCAGCACCACCGCGGCAACGCACTTCTCAGTCCCCGCGCGGCCGCCCGGGCTCATCGCGGCAGCGGTGATCTCACCGATCGCGTTCCTCGGACTCCTCGGCCTAGGCGTATTCCTATTCCGGCGACGGCGGCAAAAGCAGCTGAAGCGCGCGTCGATCAACACATTCATGGACCAATCCGGGCCGCACTCGCCGCAGATCGGCGGGCCGCTCGACGTGCGCCACGAGAAGCTGCCGGATTTCCTGAACGACATATTGAGGCAGCCGGAGAACGGCTCGCGCGGCCAGAGGATCCCCGCTTATGAGAATCCGGAAACACTGGGTCCTCCGACGGCGGGAATGGGGATGGGGATCGTGCAGCCAATGGGATATGAGCGCCGAGTTCCGACTTCCCCCCAGCACACGACTAACCACACTCGTGACCCTTCGGTGGGCTACAGGAGCGCCACTCCTGCCGGCATCTCCGGCTACGAGAACCCCGAGACCCTTGGCCCACCCACGGTAACACGGAGCGGATCGACGGCGGCCGCAGCGGGGTACGAGCGGCGAATTGCGGCCTCACTCGCGCCGGGCTCCACTGCGGCCAACCGCAGCCCCACCACGGCGGGCATCCCCGCCTACGAAAACCCAGCCCTCGCCTACCCCGGCTACCCCAGCGCTGGCACCGGCACCGGCACCGACGACCCATTCCGCGACCCGATAACGACTCAGCAGACATTCTCGTTCCCACCGCCGCCCAGCAGCAGCGGGGGCGGCGGATCCGGGCGTGGCACACCTGCTCCCGCGCCCCGATCCGGCCACGCCACACCCGCTCCCGCGCCCACGCTCACGCGCAACTCCTCGCTCTCGGCCATCTCCGAGCGCTCCCGCGGCTCAGCCGCGCGCCACGGCCACGACACGCAGGTCGAGATGCGGATCGCGTATCGCGCGCTCCGCAGAGAGGTCGGCGATAATGGGAGTGATTGGGGTGGGTCGCAGCAGCACAGCCAGCACCACCAGCACAGCCAACAGCAGATGCACAACCAGCAGCTGATGCACCAGCAGGTGGTGCCCAGGAGGCTTATGTAGACGCTTTCTTTCTTTCTTTCTTTCTTTCACTTTAACGTCATAAACTAGAGGGTGTGTGGTGTGGACCTAGGGGTTAGGGGTTAAGGGTTGTGATTTGGGGCGGCGGGGCCGGCGGAGAGGGGGGGTTACGGGAAGGCGTTCTGGAACTGCTTTGGCTTTGGCTTTACTTACGACGATACAAATCTACGGCATCTATATTTTTCTTCTCTGTTCTTTTCTTCCTCTTCCTTCCTCATCCTGGGTATTCTTATTTTCCGGGGTTTGTCCGGCTATCTACATAGACTCTGGGCGCTTGAAAGGGCCGAGACGGTTGGACGGCTAGCTAGCTGGCCGGGACACATGCATGTACGGTTTAGTTACCTTGTATAAGTAATCATCGGTGCGCAGATGGATCATGGCGGTGGTATTTTGCAGGGCAGAATACTGCGGTAGTTAGCACAATAGGTACCTACATACTCGACGGGAGTGGTCGGTGTGGCGTCGGTTGTATCAAAGTACACTACTTTCGAGGCTTGATCAGATTCTTCTATGCTCTGCTCTGCTATGTAGTTGGTCTACTCTACTTCCCGCGGCGGCGGCGGCGGGGAGAGGACATCAAATCCACGTGCGCCATTGGTATGTACCGAGCGGGTACGTAGCGCGAGTGCGCATCTTCGCACCTACCGGCAATCGGGAGGAATACCTAGCATATGTACAAGCATAGCATACCAGCAAATTTACCTACATACCATCGCAAGACCCAGCCTTACGTATGTCCCTGGAATCCCAGAAGATAATGGTAGCGTGTGACCCAGCACAGGTACTTTTTCCACCCAGTTAAAACCGCCCTCCTCCTCTTCCTCTCCCTCCCCCTCCACCCCCAGCGCATATGCATTCTGCAGGCTTGGGAAGCTGCGAAGCTGGGAAGCTGGGAGCCCTAGGAGCACCGCGATCGTGCTTCCGTGCCTGCATCGGTAGTTATGTAGGAATTGGGCACCTGTATACTAGCGTGTTGATCGCTGGCCAGCGGCCATCGATGAAGACCCCCGGGCGGCTCGCCTAGAACGGAGCCAGGATGTATGCACAGGAGAAATTTCTGGAGAGTCCAGTCCAGTCGCAAGGAGTTGGTGTGGAGGAAGGTGGAGGGACAGCGGCTTCGAATGTTCATCGAGAGGGGGGCGGTGGCCTAAACTCTACTAGGGGGGTGCAGCAGGACAGCTCGACTGGAGCAACGCCAGGGATGTGAGCCAACAAGAATCTTTCGTAGTTCGATGGCGAGAAAATATTTCGTACATACATACATGTGTAGCTCGATGTCGAGCGTGAGCCACCGACCGCCGCAACCAACCATCTAGTTATGCCTGCGTGGCTCGACCAGAGCGGCGCGATCTTTAACTGTCTGGCATCCCAACTGTGGTCCGGACGCTGTTTTCACGCGCCATGTCGATCCATTCGATTCCTGCCCAGCGCATCGTCTGAGGGAAGAAGGCATGGCTGCATGCAGTGCTTGCTGCTCGGTGAGCTGAGCCGACGGCTCCAGAAGACGGAGGGAAGCGTTCACTACGAGGAAAGGAAAAAAGATATGAAAGTAAGAATCATCCAGTGGATAGGATGGATTGAGTGACAGGGCGCAATGACCCGTGGAATGTCTCATGCAGTGTGGTACATGTCAACCATCGATATCGGATCGGCGGCACGTCGGGATTCGTGGCTCGTGGTTGAGGGGAAGGGGCCTCGACTCCAGAAGGCGGCGGAAGAAGAAGAAGAATAAGCAGAAGAAGAAGCAAGTAATGGAGTACTAACGGGTTGAAATGAAGACAGAGAAGCAGAAGAAGAAGCAAGTATTGGAGTACTAACGGGTTGAAATGAAGACAGGAATGGATGAGGGGCAGCTTGGATCCCCGCATGGTAGGTGGAGGCCGGTGGAAAGTGCATTGGGTATGTGCAGTGCATGACATCCATCTTCCCCCCCACTTCGTAGCAAACGGGAGAACGGGTACTAGGTAGGTGGGGTGTCCACTGTCTAGGACCACATACCATTATGGATACTGATCCATAGCGCCGAACGTGTGTGCGAAGTGTGTGAAGTGTGCAGAGCGCGCAGAGCGCGCAGAGTGTGTGAAGTGTACAAAGTGTGAAAAGCGCATGCAACCAGGTGGATCGGCTCCTTTACCGTTCAAACAAACGCCCACTCACTACTAGCAGGAATCCGACCAGACGAACTGCGCTGTGCTGTGCTGCTGGTTGGTTGGAGCAGGAATCCCCACACCATCCTCTCAGAGGAGGGATCCGAGGGCGAACTGCCCAATGCTGGTTCGCCTCCGATGCTCGGTCGTCGAGGGGTTTGGACATGGTGTATAACGAGTAAGTACACACGTCCGCAACAGAAAACGTGGATGTGATTGGCTGCGGGGACTGCGCGTGCGCACGGAAGATGCAACGTGTGAGTGGCTATCACGGTCCTAGTGATCAAAGACGTCATCTGTGCTTTTGGAATCTCCTCGGTATGTGCCTGTATGTGCTGCTTACGGTGGAGACCACTACGATGAAGCTCTGGCTATTTCCTTATCGTTCGAGGCGGCCACGCAACAATAGGTTTGGTTGCCGCTGCTTTTACGTATCCTTTCTGAGGGATGCGAGTGCATCTGAAGGTGTGGTAGAAATCATCGTCGGAGGTCGGACTCGTATTCAGCCCGCCCATAGGAGTCGTTCACGGCCAAGCTGCAAACGTGTTCTCTAAAAGGGATGGGGAGGGGGAGGGGGAGGGAAAGGGGTGAACTGCTCGTATCTGCCCATGCCTCCGGATTCTCTACAGGAGAGGATCATATTTCATGTTCGGAAACCATTTCACCCTGCGCTGGCAGCAGTCGAAGTGGATGAACACAGCTTACTCCGATCCGCGTTGCTCGCATCCAATCAAGACCCTTGATGGCCCGTGCCCATGCTGGTAGGGCTGTTCTCCGAGAGCCGCCATGTGCACTTAAACGTGTGAATCTATAGGCGATCGAGGGTCTTCGGTACGAATCGATGCTCGGTTGTGTGTTTTCCGCAGGCCGAGGAACGGGATTTGCATGCCTCACGGTAGGGCCATGCGTCGATGCAGCTGTAGCTCTGGGAAGAAGCAAAAGTGACGACTGATGGATGGGAAGCGGATGCGCACTGGAAGTCCGACCCACCTATCACTTTCGACATCAGTAAGCCACTTACTCTCCAGGATACGCTACGCAGCCGCCTTGACTAAAGCCGATTCACTCACGGGGACGATCGCTATGCGACCTCCGTATGGCATCTGCTGGCAAGCGATAGTGGGACCAGCAAACGGGCCGATACTACTATGCAAGGCAACTGTAGCCGCAGCCAGCCCACCCCTTCCGAACTATCTATTGCATAATCCGAAACATGTTCGGAGGCTCCTGCGGCTGTAAGATGCGATGCAGAGAAGCTTTCCAATACGCCGTCTAGAGGTGGAAAACGAGGCATCGACGAATAGGCTGGCTATGCAGCCCAAGTTGTTTCTTGGACATTCCACCAAGCAAGAGTAGAGTTTCTCGGTGAGAAACTATTCCCTGTGTGAGCTGTTCTTGCCCATTGCACCAAGCACGAGCATAGTTTCTCGGTAAGAAGGTTTGCCCTGTGTGAGCTGTCCTGGCCCATTCTCGGACGGCGACAGCGGCATGGTGCAGGGTGGGTCTTTCTTCCGAGCCCTGCAGAAGGCCATTGCTCACCCTGGCGAGGTTCATACTCAGCAAAAAAACGCAATGCGGCTGTGAGTGTGCCCAACAGCCGACACTCACCCCCCCTCCATCTCCCGGACACGAGAGTTCGAAGCGGACTCTCCGGTTCCCTCGTATGTATGCACCGGCTCGGCCCGTTCGCCTCAGCCCTCGCACAGCCGGCCACCACCCATAGTCACCGTTCGCTACTCCTACATACGCATATTGTTCTCTCTCTCGGTGAAACGGAGAGGGCCCGTCGACGGATAAAGATTGGCGATGTAGGTACAGTATGGGAGTCGGTCGGTCTGGGAACCGTGCGGTAGAGACGACAGGAGGAGGGGGGCGTGGGGGAAAAGCGGGGGTGTGTTGCAGACCAGAATTCACCTTGTCTCAAGCCTGTCATGCGCAGCTGTTGCCTGTTGGCGGGGCTCCACGATTTCCCCAAAGTACGGAATGGGGCTCTAGAGTATATTGGTTTGCTTTTCTCGTACCGAGGAACAATCTGCCGGACTAAACTTCCGATGGTCGTCCCTCCCCTGGGAATTCATGATTCATCCCAGCCGCCCATATGTAGTAATATGGTGTGATGTGATGTGGTATGTAGAGGTGGAGGTGAAGGTGGAGGTGGGGCAGTGGCTTGAGTTGCTTGACGCCCGTCAAGCCCCGTTTGCTGGCCCACCATCGAGCACTGCAAGCATAGACGACTTCAGCGAATCCACGCGCGGCTGGACTCTGTAATTCGCATTATCCGAAAGAAACTGTGGATCCGTGTGCGTGTGTTGACGCACGTCGATAGCGTGGTTATCATCGTCATCCTCGAGGCCACATCGTTTGGCTACGGCATCGTGTTTCTAGCGAAGCTGCCCTTAGGCCGATCGATACCGATTTGCGTGCAACCTGGCACGTTCCGCGCCGCATATCCAGCTGTGCATCATTAGAAGGCATGACTCCCTGCAGTGATGGTTCGTCCGAAGAGAGAGAGAAAGAAAAAGAAAGAAAGAAGAAAAAAACATTCCCAAGAATGGTCCCCCAGGGGTGGGATCGCACGTCACCAAGCAGCGGTGCGGGCCTGCTGCAACGGATTGCCATCTCTTCCCGGTCCCCGAATGCCCCAGAGGATTCTCAGATTATGTCTGCCTAGTTTCTTTTGGTCCAGCACCCCGAAGCCTGCATCCGAAAAGTGTATTCCGCGTGCTATGTCACAGGATTAATATAACACTTCCTACACGGATATTACACGATTGTGAGGATATGGTTCGTGTCAGGCGCAGGCGCAGGAAGTCGGCAACAGCGGAGGGCCGCGATACTCCCATATCTGAATTCCGGAGACGTGGGTGGTCCACGTACATACTCACCACCATGATGGCAGAGGTTCGTGTGAGCCAGCCAGTCAGCCAGCCCGATATGCCCCCCCAACCACGCTTTTCCAGATAACCATGCAGCTGTGTTTGCCGCAGTGTCGACCGATACCGCTCCCTATCCTAGGTGACGAGGGGCTCGATTGATCCCCCTCCTTCCACCCTGCCGGCAGCATGAGTGAAGAAGAAGATGATGATGGCCCTTACGGCTCTGGAAACTCGAGGTCTGGTACATAGCCGCATCAGATTGTGGAGACGATAAAGTCGGCAGCATAGTACCCAAGAATCGAAGAGGATTCAACATACCGAACGAACGATCCAAATCATCCAAGTTGCCTACCGCCTTCCCGAATCAAGCCTCATTCCAGCAGTCATCAAACGCCCCTCCTAACATCATCCGTTGCACAGTTTGCCCTGCCGCCTTCTCGAGTCAATCGCAATTCCGGAAATTACCAAAAAAGAAAGTCCCTAGGAACAGACATGTCGTGCTCCAGCGATGTGGCAATAGCTTATCCTAAGCATTATCCTTCCGCGCCATCGTCTTGCGGTACGTAACATCTATTCAGTTGGGCACCTTTCCGAATCTGCCTTGCGCAGTGGGCGTTTCCCTGTGGAGGAAGAAAAGAAAGTGAAAACAAAAACTTACATTGGAGTAGGAGCGGATAATGGAAGTCAAGTGGGGTGTCGTACGGAATCCGATATGCAGGCCATGACGTACGGTTCTTCGAATGCTTGTAGCTCGTTATACACTTCTCAGATGCAGGCTGGCAACCACACAAACTACAACCAAAGCAACTACAGCCACGGCTCGGAGGTCATTAATACCATCTCGTGTTTCTTCAAAAACTGCAATAATGAGCTCAACATTAACCACTGGGCAGTCCACTGTGCAAGTCACTGCAGTGGCCCGCTCGATGATTCCGAGGAAACCAGCCGCCTCTTCTGCAACTGCGGTGGCACCTTCGAAAACAGCTGGCAGTCCCAATTCCGGCACTTCTTCTCGAGTTCCTCTCTGGAAGTAAGGGATGGCGCCTGCGGCACATCCCTCCTGAATAGACTGAAGGCCAAAAACATCATCAGGGAGGAAGATGCCGAGAAACAACAGTCCCACATGCTGACTGTTTTCAACCGGCACCGGTCCATCAGAAGGAACGCAAGAATGGCAGGCGCGATCCCCAGGTCTCAGCACGATCTCGAACATGTCGGCCAGTGGGCGTCAAGATTTCAATCAGAGCGGCCGGCTCAGGGAACATCGGACGAGGACAACATACTCGGTATGGTGATCAATTTCTGACAGTCCGAGTTACTATAACTGACGTGGGGAGGGGAAGGAAGGGAATTGCAGCATTGAAATAACGACAGACGACGTATAAATACGCATCCTCAGACGTCAATATCTATCCCGGATGGTGTCTGTTTCGAATCGGGCCGGAAGCGCTTGTTAAAAACCTCGCCACGGATCACCGCTGACGTTTTTTTTCCTTTCATTGTTCCATTGTCCCCCATTTCTTTTTTGCGGAGAAGGCGGTAGTAAACTTATTGGGTTTTTTTTTCTTTCTTGCTTTTTTGATTCTGGCAATTTCCCTCCGGAGGACCCCCCACAACCTTATTTTCTTTGAGCCCAATAGGCTTAACCCCCCACGTACATACCTATTTCCTGTTTAGTCATGTTGCCCGTTTGCTTCCATCTCACGATCTGGCGGTATCGACGCTTGTATTCGTTAATTGATTCCATTGGGGAGCGTACCTTTTTGCTCCGTTGCTTCGCGCTGCTTTCGTTCCTGGGCGAGTGAGTGCTGTTGGGAGTTGCGAAGGGGCGATGCCGGATTTCTCGGGACCGTAGTGAGCGCACGGAGGGTGAGGGGGAGAGGGGGAATAATATCTTTGAGAAATCCAAGCTCAACAGCGGGGAGGGGGCAGGCGGGTGGTAGTTACGTGTCTTAATGCTGTGCTAAATGATGCTGCCTGAGACTGAGCACACTGCGCACTGACCAGGAGTCAACATTTGGCGGCCCATGAGGCTGGCAGGGTAGTGAGTGCGCACACCAATAAATACGGATCGCGAAACGAGAACAGAACGCTGACTGACTCTTTGGTAAAAGAGAGCGAGCCCGTTGTTAGGATAGCGTCCGCCTAGCGACGACTCACGCGTGATGGGCCCGGGGCGGGGTGGGGCGGCATCGGAGACCAGTTGCGATTAAGCACCTTGTATCGTTAGTTACCATATCTACCGAACTAGTAGTATCCAGACCCATCGTGAACATGTTTTGTCTGCGCGGGGAAGTGAGCACCCACAGAGCCTGGTAATATACACTTGAGTACCGTATCCACGGCATCCGCGAGCCGCATCAGCCTGGCCGTCGGTTGAAGCCTATGGTTATCGTTCTGAGCACCCACAATCACTCGATTCCTCCTTGTGACGCTTCGGGTTCGGAGCGAGGGACGCCGAAACGACTCTGAAACCGAGTTCACGGTGGTCGGTGGTATAGTACACGCATGAGATCCGATACCGAGCGCTTCGCCTGCTTCCTGTCAGTAGCCCAGCCCATCATCAGTGCGCTCCCCGCTCGCGTGGATGTAGAAAGTCACGGGGGTGGTGGGCGGGGGCGGGTTGCAAGTCCCCGATTGGTCTGGCAGTCACTCGATGAGAACTCGATAGAGTACCCGTAACCCATAGAAACTCGACCACCAAGCAAGAGCGAGCCAGTCATCCACACCATAGAGTACCTACGGCTTCAGATGAGCACGGATCGGATGGTTCCAGGCTTCCAGCCTTACAACGGGCGGGCGGACGAAATGCGTCGCGCTTTACCGCTTTCCTTGCGCTTTGCATGAGAGGAATTAGGGTGGACCGCTCATGTGGTTTGCTGAATTGCGAGCTTCGAGTGCCAGCTCGAGAACGACTGCCTTGAACAGTGGTGGTGATGGTGGTGACGGTGGTGGTGTCATGGGCTCCCCGCCAAGTGCTCGGTCTGATGGGTACCGCCGGTGAGACACGTGCGCAATCATTCGAAGTAAGTACCTACTATGAGTACAATACATATCATACATACATCATACGTAGCTGTTCCCCTCGAAGCTTTTCCCATGTATATGTACATATGGTACGTGCTCCCAAGATCTCGATGCATGCATGTCAATTTGTAGTAGTCGTCAGCCGCATTACGCACCTTCTGTATCTGTGGCGCAGTGATGTTGTGGCTAGAGTAGTTAGGTATGCCGACATTGCGAGCGCGGCACCGAACAAGCTCTGTCGCCAAGGATTCGAAATTGAACGATGGGCGAGTGGACTGTGGTGTGGTGGTGGACGGCGAAAGACCGCCGGCTGCCATGGAGAGTAGAGTACCTAGAGTGGTGCAGAGTTCAAACCCTTCCGGCCGAGACTCGAGGCGCCCAGAACCGGACTGGAGAGGACTGGGAGCGGACTGGAGCGGACTGAACTGGAGAAGATCTTCGAAAGACTGGAGACTGGTTCGCGGAGGCGGAATACCTAGTACCTACTCTACGGTACTCTACTATTCTACGGTATGAATCCTATGATTTACCAGTGCAGGCCTATCTACTACTATTCGTATAGGTGCTATGTACTAGAGTACCTACCGTAGGCACGTATCCAATCCACCGCCAGAGGTCAGAACCATCCCAAGCTCTCGAGAGTCTCAGTCGACATCTACTACCGGTACTATGTATATACGGTACGGCACCTACTCTGTGCTATGTTTACACCCGGTGGCGCTCCCGTTTCGTCTCGCCTCGCCTCGTCACTACCTACCTACTTTCGTCTCGTCAATCCCAGAATCCCGGATTCCCGGATTCCCAGGCTTATCCTGCATCCGGCGGCCACACCCACCGGTGGGCCGGTGGCCGATAGGAGCTTATGCGTCACCTAGACCCCCTCCCCAGTGCCCACGTAGGTTGTCAGGATCGCTGTGTTGGGTGCGGAGGAGTGATGGGTTGGTATCTGCCGAAGTAAGTGGTTCGGACTCAGTCACTCAGGGTGCCCTGCCAATCGTGCGTACCCGCTCCGCTCTGCTCTTATGGCACGGTGTTGACTGCCAGCAAGAACCTCCACATCTCCAGAGTCCTTCCCAGGTAACTGGGTAACTACCCGACACCGGCACCAAGTTCCACAGTCGGTACATACCTCCATACCTACCACTTATATAGTCGCCCCCGCCGCCCGGCCGATAACCACTCTCCCCATCCCCTCCCCATCCCCTCCCCATCCCCATCACATCCCCTCCCTTCCCCTTCCTTTTTATAATCTCCATTTCCCATTCGCGCGGAGCGTCGGAGGGCCGGAGGGTTGGAGGCTGACATGATGTGAGGCCTGGCCTGGCCTGGAGGGATGCTCATAGTACGCTACCGTGCCCATAGTACCGTACGTATTACCGTACCTATCGCGGATTCGCAGCACACGCGTCGTTCCTGCTCGCTGCACGTCGCACGTCGTAGTCGCACATCCATGATCCGGTGCAGCGGCGCGGTGCGTATTCGATGGGGGTTTTTTTTCGCACGACTGGGTCTTGGGGTCCTGGGCCGATCGAAGTTTGAAGGCGACGGTATGAACTGAGAGGGACCGCTCGGGGCTGCGGTGCAGCGGTGAACGGTGGTAATCATCCGGACTCACCCCCCCTCTGTGTTGTCTGTGCAAGCTCGAGCCTCAGGTCGAGGTTGAGACCAGGTCTGGCGTTCAGTTGTGTGGATTCCATGGAGTCACTGGAGTCACTGGAGTGTGGGTAGGGCTGGCGTAGCGAAGGTTTAGTTACACTGTTGGTCTGTTACGGTGCTAGTATTCTTCGCTTCGCCCGGCTATATATAGCTGTCAATGTCCATGAATGTAGATATTTCGACACCATGTAGGTACTTGTAGATAGGGTACATACCGTACATTACCTTGACCTCGACTGACAGTCTGACGCTTGACGGACGCCGGACGGGACTGTAGGCTGTCGGTGGTCCATGTATAGCATGGCATACAGCAGTACGGTAACGGCACGTATCTTGCGTGGCTGGGGTCGCAGCCACACACTGCCACAGGGCTGGCATAGAGTACCCCGCAGAAGGCTAACCAGCGATACAGGCTCACTCTGACTGAGGATGATGCTGATGATGCGTCAGGACTGCGGAAGACGGGCGCCATACGAGCCCGGTCCAGTACTGTGCAGTACCGTGCAGTACAGTCCAGTACACTGCTATATACTCGCGCAGGATTTGCACTGATCTACACTATGGGTACGAGAAAACAAACCGCCGGCGCAGGTTGCAGTGAGCACTGCCTCTGGTGCTCTGCCTACCAAGTAGAGTACCGGTATGCGTAGTGTACCTATGATAGCCACACCTTGCTACAGCCTACGCTTATGCTTATGCTAAAAAGAGGTGCGGTTGCGTGTACATGAGTGCTACCAACCGATCCGCAGCCAGCGCAGATGTGGACCCTGGCCGGCCGTGGTGGCGCATCCATGTCCGTCCGTCGAACCGCAACCTCACGAATCCGATATGTATTCTTCTCTGCTTGCTTTGCTTTGCTCGCTTCCTCGCATGGCTCACGCACGAGGCTGTGTAAGGAGGGAGGGAAGCAGAGTAAGAAAAGCAAAAGCAAAAGTCGATGTATGTAGTGTACAATACATAGTATATCTCTCGGTCGACCCCCCGCAGCTCGGCTTTGTCTTCTCTTCTCTTCTGGGGAATGGAATGGATTCGAACGGTTCGCGCCCATTCCGTCCATCAACACTGCAGAATATATCTTCACCATCATGCCGAATCAGCCCCCGCACTCCGATCTCATACAGCCCTACATCGATCTGTGGGAGAGCGTGCCGATCGGACGCTATCGAGACAACGACGACCAAGATAAAGACCAGGTCCAAGACCGAGACCGAGACCGAGACGAAAACCGAGACCGTCCGCCGACTCCGCCGCCGAAGCCGAAGGAATTCCAGAAGCTCGCTATGCCGACACTCCGCAGGAAGGGCCCTCGGCTACATCGCACCGAAACGTTTGGACACCAAACACCGAGGGGAGGTGGGAAGGCGGAGGGCATGGTGCAGGTCACGGGTTGGAAGACAACGGGGCTATGTGTCGAGCCGGAAAGTGCACATCCCGCCGAAGCCAACGCCCAGTCGGACAGTTCGCAGCCCGCAACACCACAAAGCGTCACTCACGCGTCGATATTCGCCGCGAACAATACCTACGCGTCGGTATTCGGCGCGGATCCCGACGCTTCGGTGCTTGAGCTGGCGAAGCCAGAGAGGAGGGAGGATGCAACGCCGTCGGAAAAGCTGCCGTTCACACCGGACGAGCTGTGGAATTTCCACCGGCCCCGGACGCCGCTGCCAGCGATGCCGACCACCGTCTCGTGGGGCCCGCGGCGCAAGTCGACCGTCCACAAAGTGGACCCAGTTTTGGCCGCGGACTTCGACTTCTACGGATACCCGCCGTTCGAGCACGCCCCGACATCCCCACGCACGAACGAGTCCGAGGAGTCCGTATCCCCGACCTCGACCACATTCTCGGGCTCTTCGGGAGCCTACAACTCGCCGGCCTCATCCGTGGCCCCGAGCCCGTGCATCCCCAGCGCCGGCGCCCCGGTCAGCATCAAGGCGGCCAAGATGCTCGGGATCGACCCGTCCTCGCGCATAATCGCGAACCGCGTATCAGCGCCCTCGTCCGGCTTCATCGCCGAGCTCCCGGACCGCTACAACTCGCACCGCACGCGGTCCGCGTCCGCGCCCCACTTCCCGCCCGTCTCGCTGCAGAAGTACAACACGGTGA
Source organism: Tricharina praecox (assembly GCF_024521635.1). Classification (NCBI taxonomy): domain Eukaryota; kingdom Fungi; phylum Ascomycota; class Pezizomycetes; order Pezizales; family Pyronemataceae; genus Tricharina; species Tricharina praecox. Next base: position 1,317,727 of record NW_026250407.1, read on the forward strand.
CGCGGACGCCGTCGGCGCCCACGGCGACCAAGCCGCCGCAGCAGCAGCCGCTGCTCGCAGCCTCGCGCACCGCGATCCCCTACGACGCAACCAAAGACGCAAAGGCGATTTGGGACGCGCTGTACAGCGACCGCAAGATCGACGAGGACGCGCTGTCGTCGACACTAGTGTCGCTCACCCGCGGATCGCGCGCGAAGCTCCCGCGTTGCAAGAAGGCGTACCAGCAGCTGTTCGGGGAAGCGATGTCGGTGGACGTGCGCGCAGAGACGACACTGCACTACCGCACAACTTTGACGCGGCTGATCGCGGGCCCGCACGAGGCGGAGGCGCAGGCCCTCAAGCAGAACGAGAGCACGTTCTTCATGGACGACAAGATGGTCGCCGAAGCCCTGTTTGGAAAAACCCCGGAGGAAATTCGCGGCATCAAATACCATTTCGAAGCGCTTCATGGAATCCCCCTACAGAAGGCCCTGCAGGACCTCTACCTCTCCAACACCGAGCCATCCGGCAGCGTCTTCGACACCGCGGGGCCGTCGTCGTCGTTTGGCAGGGCGTGTATCCGGGCGCTGCGCGCGGATAGACAGGTCGAGACGCTGGAGTCGCTGGCGGGGCTGAGCGAGGAGCGGATGATGAAGCGCGAGCAGAGGTTGACCTCGGACGTTGAGAATCTCTACAGGGCGGACCCACAGCGCCGCGGATCGAACAAGTACCTCAACCAAGACTTGCTGCTGGAGCTGGTCATGCGCAGGAGCGATCTGTATCTGGGCGAGCTGTGCAGGATGTTTCAGGAACGACATGGGATCCAGCTCGCGGAGCTGGCGCTGGCAAAGGATAGGACCAGAATGAACTCGGCGTCGTACTACCCCGTCAGCCTGGTACGTCCATTCCCCCCATTCTCTGTCTATTGTCTATGATATATCGAACCCCCACTAACACCGCTCCCAGGGCTACGCAGTAGCGCACGTGCTCAAAGGCGCGATGAACAAGCCGCAGAGGGACGCGAAGCTTTTGGCGGACGCGATGAAAGGGCTGTGCACGAACGACGCACGGCTGATCGCACGATTAATCCGCATACACTACGATCCCGACCCACGACACATGCTGTTCGTAAAGGAGATCTATCAGCAGCGGTACGGAAAGAGGCTTTCCGAAAAGGTGTGGAAACACTCGAAGGGCACGTATAGAGTTCTGCTACTGAAGATTGTCGAGGGCAGGAGCGATCTGTTGAATGATGATCTGTTTTGATGAACGGACGGGGACTAAGTCATATGTTTCTTTTCTTTTCTTTTCTTTTACTGTACAGTGGTCGGACAGGACTGGCAAGCGTGGGCGTTGGGAATCATTTTGGGTCATCATTTTAGATCATCATTTTGGGTTATCTGGGTACATATTCGGACGGGAGGCAGGTGTTGGTTGTGTTGGATGTGTTGGTTGGTGTTCTGTACATACAAATCTGCAAAGATCGAGAAGAAGAAGAAGCTTCGGTTCCAGAAGGCTGCGAGCCTGCGACGGAACATTCTAGCCAACCTACCATCATGGGTGCAGTCCGGTCCGATCCGCGCCCCTGCATCAACCAATCAACCAACTAAAGCCCGTCCGTCACATTCGGCCCGACGCCACCACCACCGATGACGCACCGGAGAACTTCTCCGATCCATTGTCCATGACAAAAAAGTCCCGCCATCGGACCACCTCGTCCCATGCCATCTTCTCATCCATCCTTCTCATCCCAGGGCCCACAACCGAGAAGAGACTTCGTCTAGAGGAAGCGAAGTAATCACATCACGCCAGGAAGCTCCGGAATCGGACCACGGCCGGACGTCGGGAGGCCGCATCGCTCCTGTCCCGCTCCTGCTCCGCGGAGAAGAGGACTCGGCATGGGCGATTTCGGGAGCTTGCACGCTACTATGCTTACTCTACGGACGGGAGCGGAGGACGGCGGAGGATGAGGGTTACTGATCCAAAAAAACCTTTCGATGGCATTTGGCCAGCCAGTGGTGGTGGTGGTGCCGGTGCCGGGAGCAGCGGCTGGGGGGAGTTCAAGAGGAGGGGATGAGGAGATATAAAAATCCCACGATACCTCACTACCGCCAGTGGTATATACTCCATTACTACAGACACATACACATACACACCTCACAATGGGCAACCCGATAACGCACGTCCCGGCCTCATCGCTCAGTTCCCTCTCCACGCGAATCTCGTACCTGCGCAGCTTCATCTCCTTCAGCGCCAGCGACGCCTCCGTCCTGCACTCTAGCGCCTCCGTAGTCGCACCCTTGATCCCCGTGATCGTCGACACGGTCTACGAGAAGCTGTTATCATTTGACATCACAGCGCAGTCATTCGTGCCGCGGCAGACAGGATACTCCGGCGAAGCCCCCACGTCGCTGGACGAGCTCACGCCGGAGCACCCACAGATTCGCTTCCGAAAGGATTTCCTCGCCGGGTACCTGAGAAAGCTGGTCACAATGGATTATGATAAGATCGAGAGCTGGGAGTACCTCGATAAGGTCGGCGTTATGCATACCGGCAGGGCCGGGTTCGCGCATCGGTTTGTCTCCCACCCCCCACCCCCCACCCCCCACCCCCAGAAATAAGCTCGGAGACTGATGAGTGACTACAGCGCCAAAAAACCCGCTCTGAGAGTAGAACTCGTCCACTGCGCGCTGCTGCTGGGCTACGTCGAGGACATCCTTGTGGGCGCGGTGATGGGGCATCCGGACTTGGACAACGATACGAAAACGGTCCTGTTGCGCGCTGTCAACAAGGTTCGTCCCTCCCCCTCCCCCTCTTCTTCCCTTGTGCCTTCCCGATCTTGGCAGCTAATGCAGTGCAGCTCCTCTGGATCCAGAATGATCTCTTCGCGCGGCACTACGTCGCTGATGCCGACGCGGCGGAGGAGGCAGAGGCCAAGAAGATTATGGGGCGTGATAGGGTCGCGCTGGCGGCTGTGGCGATAGGGCTGGTCGCCGCGGGGGCGGGATTGATGCATGTTCTGGGACCCGCCGTGTTGTGGCAGACGTAGAAGGGGAGCAGATGTGGATGGCGTTTGGGATTTGACTTCTGTAATGGGTTGGAACTTGGGTTGGCTTTCGGCGTGGATCGTATGACTCTTCTCACTTTATGGTTCAAATAGATCGTAGCTATCACTACTGGTGCACTATACTAGCTTTTCGTGATCACTGTGCGCTCTGTTATACTTGCTGTATAAGCATCCGACCCAGGTATTTACATCATGGCAACCGCACTCCGAGTATCCCATCTCCATACCGCTCTTGCGTCTTGACACCCAATTCCATCCATCCATCCATCCATCAAATGCCATTGCCAAGCGGAACACACACATCTAACCATCTATCCAGCCGACCAACCGGCCTACCACTCAACCCGAACCCATCCCCTTATCCCTTCCCCTTATCCCTTACCACATCCCCCATAGCCCCATCCCACCTCGCACTTGCACTCCTCCCCATTCCTAACTCGGCATCCTCCTCTTTAAGCTCCAGCGCATCAAGCAGCGTCTCAAAATCCCGCTCATCCAATTCCTTCCACCGGCGACTGCGCACAGTATGCAGCGCACTCAACCATCGGGGCGGAAAGCATTCCTTGAAAAATTCCGGGCCGCCGCCGACGCCGTCCGCACCGAAGGCCCGGCCGGACCTCCCCCGAGGCGACGAGGGATCGAATGTGAAGGGGGGGTTGCGGGGGAAGATGGTTTCGGCTGCGGCCGATGCCGAGGCCGGGGAGCGGACTACTCCCGGCGCCGCGCTCGCCGACGCCGCCGTTACGGCAGCGTTTTCTATCAACTCCTGCGCAGCAATAATGCGGCGGACTGAGCGGGGCGACAATTCCGGCACTGTTTTGCCCCGTTTGGGTGTGGAAGAAGACGCTGGCTTCGCCACCCGGTGTTGCGAATTACGCCCGGAACGACGACCCTTCCCGCGCTCGCTCCGCGAGGCCGAACCAGCTTGCAGACGTTGGAATTCTGGCAGGTGGCCTAGCAGTGCTGCTGATTCGGCGGCTACGGCTGCCCGCCGCGCGGAGCGGGGTGATAGCTGCCGCGTCTGCTTGGCGGGCGTGAGGGTGCGGGAAAGGAGCGCGGGAATGGTCGCTGGCTGACTACGGGCGGGGATTGGCTCGGCGGGCGTGACTTTGCTGGTGAGGATGGCTATGAGATTCGCCGGCCGACCACAGGCGAGGCATGTGGCTGCAGTGGTGCCGGTGGTGCTATCTATGATGAAGCGGCTATTGAGGTTCAGCAGGTCTGATAGGGACTGCGGAATGAGTTGGCAGTTGCAATATTTAGGTGTAGCGGGGGCGGGGAGGCATAAACCGCCGAAGGTATCGGGATTGGCGTGGGCGGTGGTAGCGGTACTGGTAGTCGGCGACGGGGGAACTGGGAGGTGGAGCTTCGGCGCCGGGTCCGTGCTCGCTTCACCCCCGAAGACACATACGTCCCCCACGTCCCCTCCATCTCTGCCGAAGAGATCGGAGATTAACGCCTCGACATCAGTATCGAAGTCCTCATCCATTTTTTTTAGTCTTTCCGCTCGACTCGGGGCCAGGCATGTACGTATAAGTAATCCTCCCCATCCTCAACTCGAATATGCGGGAGTCATTCATCTTGCCGCCCCCAATTATTCCGACGTGCACACACTGAACACGAATGACACCCCCAATCTCACTTCCATTACCCCTCCCGCATCCATTACCCCCTCCCACCACCGTCACCAACACCACCGCCGCCACAACCACTATCCTACTCCTCCTCAACCACTTCCTCGCCATAGCTCGCCTCGATATCATCCTCCTCCGTCGCCTTTCCCAAATTCTTCTCCTCCTCCATGCGCTCAGTCAGGTAAGCATTGACCCTATCCTGCAGCTGGGCGACGGCCTCGCGCACTGCGGCCAAATGCTTCGTGTCCGTGCCGTCGGCGGGCTCCGTCGCGATCGTGAACGTCTTGCTGTCCGAGGGCGCCGGGAGCGGCGATGCGTACACAGCTTCGATCTTGATGGGAGACGACATCGTAGGCAGTGCGCTTGGTTGGGTGTGGTGGGGGTGTGGTGGAATGACGATGCTGGGTCGGTGGGGGGGGGTACTAATAGTTAGGTAGTGTAAAAATGAGGGCTTGGCACGAGTCACCACGCGTGCTTGAGCCTTGAGCCTTGAGCCTTGCGCGGTCGAGATTCGAGATTCGAAACCATCCATCCATCCCCACACCTGCACCGTCATCGATTCCCCAGTATATACAGTTACATCGTAATCATATCCACCAGCAATGTCCCATCAACCCCGCATGCGAACGAAAACAAACAAGGAAAAGAAGCTGTACTCGCCCGTAAAGTAATCATGTATCATCGATAAAAAAACAAACCCGCAAAAGCAATCCGGCATAAGCAATCGTAAACATGCATGATATAACAAGCACGCAAAGTACGGTAAAGACAAAATGCTGTAGCACCTCCACATAAGACGAGACTCCTATATTACACCCCGCGTCAACTCGCCCTCTTCTTCGCACATCCGTAGTGCACCACCTGTCCACTATTCTTATGTCAGCACGCACGCGAATGTATCGAGTGGCCGGGACAACTGACTTCGGCAACCTCCAGATAACACTCAGGCCCAAGCGCTTATGGCAGACAGGACACACGCTCTCCTCAGCCACAGTGGCATGGCTGTTTCTCGAACCCAACAGCCGCTCCTGCACATCGACGAGGTGGCTCTTCCTGAGCGCGGCGATGATCCTGTTCTCGGTGACCTTCGCATTTGCAGCGCGGATGCGGCTCTCGAAGTACGTCTCCAGATCGCGAATCCTAACATTCTCCGGGATGAGCTTCAACGCCTCACTCGCTTCCAGCCGAGCGCCGTGACGAGAGAGGATCGCAAGGGCAGGGCCCAATTGCTGACTGTAAGGCGCTGGAGGCCGTAAGTAAAGCGAGATGAGAATGTGGTAGACCTGGTCGACCTCTGCCGGGGCAATGTTGGCATTCTGGTGCACTCTCATGCAATACGCCTCGGCCTTGTCGTGGTCGTGAAGCTTGAAGACGTAGATCTCCAGTGCGGACTTGTGACGGCCCATCTTCGACAGCACGACAGCCCTGCACTCGTAGTATTCTGGAACGTCCCGTGGCAACGAACCGAGAACCTTCTCGGCACGGTACTGATCCGACGTCTCAAGGAACATAAGGAATCGGGCATGCCACTTGTCCTTCTCATCTTTCGTCATATCGCGGGCGAGCGCCGTGAGATATAGCCCGGCGAGTCGTGTGTGGAATTCCGGGGTCTGATCGTGTAACTCGGTGATGATGTGCTCAAGATACTGGATAGCGAAACTTTGATCCTGCTGCTCCAAGTAATCCAGCACTCGAGCCCGCGGCAGTGATTCCGAATTACCGGTATCGCCCACGAAGATCTCCATACCCAATACCGGATCGACCTTCAGAGGCCACATCGCAAACTCGAGAATAAGGTCGGTATGCTCCGCCTTCAGTCTCTCGAGATAGGTGACTGTCCTTTGGGGTCCACGGAGACTAGGCGCTTTACTATCCTCATCTGCTTGTCCAAAAAACCTCAACAACTCCAATGCATCTCGATGAAGCTTCTTCCGCTCCAGAAAGTCGACCAGCTCTTCGAACTTCCCTTGCTCGCGCAGCTTTTCGCTCACGACATCCGGGTCGCAGTGGTTCTGGATCCTGACCAACGAGCCGATCAATGCCGGCCGCACGAGCATGTACGCTCTGAATAGAGTGGTGTCGACCAATTGGCAAGTCTCCATAAGTTTCTCGATGCGTGCCTGAGCCGGGTCCTGACCCTCACCAGGGTGGCCATCCAGTACCAGGAAGGTAGCCTCCAAAGGATCCTTCTTCGATGCTTCGTGGGCAGATCCAGGGGCCAAGACGGCTAACGGATCAAGCGGTTGACCTTCCGAATTGAAGTACTTGGTCAACTTTCTCCGCACATCGTTGAGGAAGGTGCCGATCAAGTCTTGGGCCGCCTTCTTCAACTCGTCACCCTCAAGTGGCTTCGGTGTCTCATCAACATCAGCATCCTTCTTAGCAGCGAGACTAGCGCTATCGAGGATGGAGGCGTCGTCGGCGGCGACTCTTCGGCTGCCGAAAGAAAAGATGGAAGCGGTTTCTCCGTATTTTCTGTTGAACGCAATGTTCCTCATCGAGCCATAGGAGTCGACTGTCGGACTTCGTTTGATCTCGGGCGTCACAGAGCGTTCCTTTTCTGGCGTTGCATCTCCCGACGAATCCGTCTTCGTGTCCGCTTTGGTGCCAGGCGCCTCGCCGCTTTCTCCGTTCTCCTTCTTCGGATCGCTTTCCCCATTCGACTTGGGAGCATCCCCATCTTCCGGAGCGGTATCGGTTTCACCGTTCTTGTTGGCATCTCCATTTTCCGGGGGCTGCTCCTCTTCGTCCCCATGATCCTCCCCATCCGATCCGCCCTCCTCCTGATCGGGCCAGATCGAGAGTTCACCCGCGATAGCGGGTGGAAAGAGCTTGATAACCCTTTCGGGTGGCGCCGAGCATGTACCAAACAGTGCCATACTCTCCTCGTATCTCTTCCGTCGAAACAGCTTCTCGGCCTTAAGCATCTGCACCTCCCGCAGCTTTTCGTCCTTGTTCTCCTTGAGCAGCACGCTTTCCAACGTCTCGATGAGCTGGATTGCTTCGTCCAACTGCTCGGCCTCCACCAGGTTGTCGATCTGTGTTTCGTAATTCGTCGATTCCATCCTCCACACCTGTGTAGGCGAAGCCACGAAAAACAGCTTGCCAGCGTGCTGGAGAGCGACATTCGGCGGCGGTACATGCAGCGTCGTGACAGTAGGTAGATTTATCGTCTGCAGCAACGTCCGAGTTGCCGGATTACGGACGCCAATCTGGTGCTTCGCCGCGTTGAGGGATATTAGGTAGGGATACGAATATGCGATGGCGTCTGGCGGCGTCGACCATCGTATGGGCGGGCGTTTGAGCGGTTTGCCGTCCGTGTCGATGAAAAGCGTAGATGCTACGACGATCCGTTTAGCCACGAAACCCCTCCCCCATGAGCGACGGGGACGGATTGAGCGGTGGGTGAACTTACAGTCTTTCACCAGCAACAGCTCCTCCCCGGCCAATCGGGTACTAAGCGATTTCGAACCCCATCCTCCCATTCCCACATAGCTGGCCCAGCCTGCCGCGGCCGCCTTGTCATCGCCCGCTTTCGACGCCCCATTCGTCGCATCCGAAGGCACAATCTCCTCCACGTTTGCGGTGTCCACATCGACAATGACGAACCCACTCGTCAACCCGACGACGATCTTATGACCACTCGCCCACGTCAAGCTGCGCACATTGCCTCCGAGCGTGACCTCCTTCCCCTCCTGAAACCCGCCATCAGCCCACGAATACATCAGGAGCTTCCTCCTAACGCCAATCGCGAGTTTCGAGACGATACTTGGGATCTGCGTATCAGGATCGCGCTCAACATTACTCGTGATAGCGAGCGTCGACGCGCCGCGCGCCTTCGCCAGCGTCTCCGTGAGCGTAAAGTCGTTCAGGTCGTGGATGTGCACGTTCGTGTCGGCGAGCGACACGAGGATCGCCGCCTCCTTGATGCATGCTAGCACCTCGATCTTGCGCCGCGAGAAGTTATCGACGGTCCGTAGCAGCTCCAGTGAGACCTCCGGCGTGTCGGGCGAGATCACCCGGTACACTCGTAGCGCCCCCGTCGATAGCCCCAGGATCAGCTTGTCGCCTGTGATGAAGCAAGAGACGGTGTCAGCTCAGACTTGAGGGCGTGCGCGCGCACGAAATTGAGGGGGCGGGGATGAGGGGGAGGGGTGAGGAGGTACCGTAGGCAAGAAGCGAGTCGATCCGGGTGCGGTCCTTCGGCGGGAGCTCGAAGATGGAGTGGGCGCTGAAGGCGTTGAGCATGACTGGTAGGTAGCTACGAGCCAGCTCCTCTCGGCGGAGAGGCTGACTGCTGCTCTAGGGGGAATGCCGCGCGATTGGATATCAAGTAGGTCGGCTCGGTGATTGGAGGAAGAGCATGGGAGAAAAATGCTTGCTTGCTTGCTGGAGCAGTCACTTTCGTTCGGTGATCGATATGTAAGTCGGGCTTGCTTTGATGGAGAGGTTGGATATGGGGACGGCAGGGTCGCACAGACCAGAAACGGGCCAACAACTCACTGTGCGCCAGACGTTACGTCGGCCCGCAGATGCCAAGTAATCGATCAATCGCGCCAAATCATAGAATCTCATCCAGTTATCCGAATTCGGCAACATATCTGTGTTTCTTTCCGTGTTCTCATTCGTTTTTCTCCCCAAACATTGGTCCGGGTGGGATGTTTTTCCGTTCTGGGCTTTATCGTAAATGACAGCGCACATAGAGGACTCTTTAAATCCTGCAGTCTGCAATATCAAGATCCGTGCTACTACCATGGGCTGCTCACTGGAATTGGAAGAACTTTTAAAATCAGCAGACGGAAATGAAAACAAAAAAATCAAGCAAGTGAAAGCCAAATGCAAAGAGTGGAAAAAAAAAAGTACAAAAGTAGAGAGGAGAAAGCAAACATTGCAGAAACATAGCAAAACATGATGGTCGAGGCCAATGCCGTCCCCTTCCGCTCCTCGGATTCCCATTCCTTCTCTCCGTTCGCCCGTCAACGACAACCGTGAACGGACAGACTTTACATTTGAGCCCGCCGCAAGTATAAACAAATCGGCAAACATGATGATGATGATGATGATGATGATGATGATGATGATGATGATGATGATGATGATGATCAAAGGCCAACCAGCCGGCCCATTGCTCGATAACAAGATAACAAAAAAAAATAACCAACAGAACAACGTCGATTCAACCGAAGAGGGCTCCGTCAGGTGGCGGAAGTCAATAGCTACATGACCGGACACGTGACCTCCCCCGATGCTCTTTTCTTGCCTAATCGTGGCTGTAGTAGCACCTCTCGTTGATACATTCCTGTCCAAAATTACACTGCTTCTGGGCTGCAAGCCTCCTCATGGCAGCCAGCTCATCCGGCTTCAATGGGTATTTGTGTCCAAAGGTGCATTCATCATCGCCGTAATTGCAGTCCCCCTTCAGGTAGTGGTTATTGCACGGCTTGGGTCGCAGCTGCTTGACCTTCCTGGTGGCCTCCAGGATCTGGCTCTCAGAAATCTGCGGCGCAGCTTTAGTGAGCCGAGGGGAATTATGAGCCACCGACGTGGGAGGGGTAATGGCGGGGGCAGCGTTGGCGGCCGCTGCGTAGCTGTTGATCGGAGCATTGACCTTTGTTGCGGCACTGGCACTGGCAGCGGCACCGGCTGGAGTGGGTGACGCCATGCTGAGCACTGGGCTCCGTGGCTGCATGTAGACATCGAATTTCTCGGGGCTGAAAACTTCTTCGTATTTAAGTCGCTTGTAGAGCAGTCCGTCGAACTCCTTCCCGAACGGCGGTCCCTCGAGCAGGTGGATCTTCTCGAGTGCCTCCTTGCCGTCGACCTTCTTCAGCACTCTGGCATAGCCGTTATCGTGGCTCGCTCCGAGGATGATGCGGCGACAATTATAATTCTTCAGATGCCACTCGAGCTCACCTTCGAATTGCACCTGTCAGCAAGGGTTTTTTTTGTTGATATTTTGTTTTTTACAACCGGTCACTCGGGGAGGGGGGTGCAGTGGAGCAGATATACTCTTTAACTTCCAATCCGCCATCTCTTTGCCCTCTCCTACATCGATGAAATCGATCTGCTCGTGCCTCGGATCGGAGAATCCCTGAGCAAACTCACGGAAGGCAGTGACATTCGTCGTCAACTGCTGGGTCTTCATAGCTCTGGAAAGCCCCTCGACGTTTGCAAAGACACGAATAATCGGTTTGAGCTTTGTGTCTTCGAGAACCCGTTTACTGAGACGATTGGCCGCCTTTTCTCCGCCGGCACGACCTTCTTTGATGAGGTCCCTTCTGAACTGTTCGCCGCAACCCCCCCCTCCCCGTCAACACAGGAATCGATCTCCACCAGAGATGGGGAGAGCATCCGAGGCCTTACTGTCATTCCATCCCCATCGACCAGAACCAGAGTGTAATGATTACAAGCCTAACGGGAGAGCATCAGTATCCCAACTGCTCCACCCACCCGCCGGCTGGGATAACGCGCAACTCACCAACTCCCTCTCCCGCACTTCCACCATTCTCTTCAATTCACCAACTTGCTTCCGCAGATCTCGATTTTGCTCATTCATGTTGACCAAGTCCAACTGAGAGTTGTCGTATTCCCTCGTGAGGTGTTCCTTCTGTTCAAACAAGTACTGTCGGGCAAAAAACGTGAGCTCCAGCTCTCCGCGCATTGCCTCCCTCCACCTCCCTGCGTCCACCCTTCTCCTCCTGCCCCTCCAGCTCTCACCCCCCTTCCTCCTCCCTTTCCCGCTCCCGCTCCACCTCCCCCTCCACCTCCCCCCTGTCCCAGCCCCAGCCCCTTCCTCACAGCACATACCTCCATCATCGCAAAAGTATAATCAAACTGCTTCTTTAGCCCGGCCATGTACTCGCGGGGCGTCATCGACGGCTCGCTATCGTTGCTGTTGGCGTAGCCGTTCATGGAATTCCTCATTGACGCCGGCGATTGTGACGGCGGGACCGCCATGGATACTCTGTTTTACCGGCGTTCGTAGTAGTTGGGAATGGGATAGATAAAGTCCTATATTTTTTTCTCTTCTTCTGCTTCTGCTTAGAGAAATTCAAGGACCCCAGGATCAGCCTGGGGGAGATTCGGGAGGGGGGATATGAGTTAAGAGAAGTAGGAGGAGGAGGAGTAACAGTAACGGGAGTAACGGGAGTAGACGTATGATAGGTGGAGGAACAAGTGCACGCGCGAAAAGTCTGCGGATTACAACACTCACACTCACACTCACACTCACACTCACACTCACACTCACACTCAAGTTCACACACACACAGGGATGATGCCACAAAAAGCAATCGTCTCGACCCGCGCACTGCAAGTCTGCAAGCGGAAGCAATAGGTACCGTAAGGTGATCGTGGACAGAGTACCAAGGTAGAGTACACAGCAGCAGCAGCAGCAGCAGCAGCAGCAGCAGCTTGTTATTTTCTTTTCTTTTCTTTCTTTCTCGGGCGAGCGAGCAAGCGGAGTTGAAGATTCTCGAAACACAAAAACGTAGAATATGTAGATGAACCGCCCAAAACTCGCGAGGGGTCGGAGGGGGTGGGAACGGAAGGGGGGGTGGGGGAGGGGGGGGGGGGGGGGGGGGGGCATCGCGTGATTTATAAAGTGCGCCCAGCGGCGCAGCGTCGCAGCCAAGTGAGACCTCGCTCGACGCTCGCTCGGGTACTTACATCTTACCACATCTTACTACTCTGCCGTACTCTACTCTACCCAGGTCCGGTTCGCGAGGGCGGAGATGTATTGTACCGCTCTGCTGCGTACAGTATGATGAGGAACAGCAGGATGAGAAGGCACTGGGCGCTGCTGCCGCTGGAAGTTGAAAGTTGAAACGACGTGTTGCTGTAGGATTTGCAGCCAGCCGGATGCAGACAATGGCGTCGTAATCCCATACTTACGCAGAGTACTCTACGAGTAAGTACTCGCCCACCCAGCCAAACAGCGCCCAAGGGCTAACCAACCCAATCATGAGCCTTGTGCGGAACTTAGGCAACATCGCGCGTACAGATCCATGCGGGATGGTGGTGGAGGTGGTGGAGGAGGCGGTGGGAAGGAATCCACGAACCTCTCCTCTCAGCCCCAAGAATCACAGAGGCACAGCGGGCTTCAGCATAGCACGTGCTGTCGGTGGACAGCCAGCCAGCCAGCCCACCTTACCCGAGGCTGCGCCTTGGCACTCTACGCACTGCCGTGATTGGGCCCGGCCGAACACAATGGCAAGAGTCAAGAGTCAAGACGGACTGGTCAGCGGTTCCGTTCCGCAAGGCGGACGAGCGGATACGGCAGGTATACGGTAGTTCTCTCATCTTCGCACCTGGGCTGCTTCCGTACATCATGTAAGTACGGCGCAGAGTATAGTACTCGGGTGTGAGGGAAAGTGATGCACCACCACCACCGCAAAATGGGGCCTGAGGAGGTGCACCACCTGCCCTTGTACCCGTGTACTACATACCGGTACATGAGAGCAGATGTACCCCGGTGGCACCGTGGCACGACAGGCGTGGTGATGTGATGCGATAACAGGGCGAACGAACGCCGAGCGCGAGCGCCGAGCAGAGACTGGTTTCGTGTTGTCATGACAGCGCCTGCGACTCTGCGGGACCTCAGGCGGCCCGCGGGGTTGAACTTCGAAGGAACGCCTCGTCGGCGCTCGCCTTTGAGTTTGGTACTCTACATAGGGCTGTCCCGCTGCCGAATTCGTACGCCAATCGCTGTAGCGTCCGTTCCCCGCAATTCCATTGGTGCTGTTACACAGGCCCTCCCCCACGCTCAGGTCCCCGGCCCCCACCGTATTCCTGCTCCATTCCCCTCATGTCTGCCTGATGGTATCATACCTGGACTGCAAAGGTACTAGCCAAGTACCCAGTAGCGCTAGGTACCTGCCGCCCGCGTTCCCATGTTTGCAACACCATACTGCGGTATACCCAGGCTACTGATGTTTCCGCAGATCAGAGCGAGCGACGTTTAGATCATTCATCGTGGAATCGATGCCGGCTTTTCTCCCGCTTCTCTTCTGCTCTCTTCTCTGCGCGATCCTACTCTGACTGACAGGGTTGGCGGGTAGGTAGTTAGCGCTCGATGGCCGCACGTCGCATCATCTACCACGATGTTTTACATTGTCTCGAATCTGTATTCTGAAATCTGGAGTTGTGGTTGTCTGCTGATCTCGGTGGACGTACACGGTACTAGTACACTACCGGTACGTTGTGGGAAATACTCGCGACTCGAGAGTGGTCGGCAGTTAAGGGATGAGCATTTAGGTAGCCGTGAAATCGTGACCGCTACATCGTACATATACTCGCGGGGATGAGAGCGCAGCGCTGGACATTGGGTGAGGGTGGTCAGTAAGGGATGAGCATCGAGGCTGCCGTGTAATCGTGACCACTGCTCGCAGGAATGGAGCCGCCTAGGCATCAATCGTGAACCGTGACCACTCGGAGTCTTCTCCAAAGCTTTACTCGAGATTCATCTTCATCGTATTGCATTTGTCCGTCTCCAAGCAGTGGGCTTGTCAACTCTGGAGTCCGAAGTGCGTGCATGTACCGTCCGAGAGACTCAGGTGCAGGTGATGCGATGACTTCCAAATCTTCTCCGTCATCCTCTTGGATCTTGATCCGATAGGTAGAGTACCATGATGCAACGTGATCCCCTTGCATTGCTCAGTGAGTGACGACGGAAATGTCTTTTCGCACACGTACTCCACCCCGCGGTGCACTCCTCAAGGCTCACTCCTTTTCAGTCTTCAGAAGCGTGAACTTCGAAGGTATGATACGGCGTGGACACTGGAGTAGAATAGATATCGCACATCCCGATAGACCTGTTTCCAACGAGGCCCCGGAGAGCCTCATGCTCCCAATCCAGTCCAACGTTCCTATGCGCAATACTGGTATCGACTCCCGCCCTTACCCACACTATAGCAACGCTCCTCCTCAGCGACATTGTAGCCTTACTCCCCTTCCAGGCTTCCAGCCCGGCTGCTTCCAATAAGGCCAATATCTATAGTAATAAACACAGCCTGCCCGGCTCGCTTCGAATCTCCAGATTCCGAATACCGGTGTGTAAAGTTACAGCACACTCTACCGTCCGTCCGTCCGGCTGCCCTTATGTACACGGTCGGGTATAGTTAGCTCGGTGTACAAAGATGTCTTGCTTTACCTTCGTTTGTAGCAGGCTGGCAGCCCACTGCCGCAGTGCTGGAACGCCAATCCAATCCAATCCAGTCCTTGAAGCACAGATAATCATAAAATATCACTCTCAACCAGAGTGCTTTTCCGGCGTAGTTGAGCTCAATGAACCACGCTGGATTGAGCCACCAGTCATTGAGTCACCAGCGCAGCTCGATACTCACCGCTCAGGTCTATCCACAAAGTCCAGCCCACTGAGCCCAGCTTCATTGACATTCGCTCCCGCCTCCGCAATTCCAAGCTAGAAAAGGTATCATACCTACGCTGCGCCATTGAGTCTTGAGAACCCCGAACCGAACCCTGAAACCCACGCTTCCATTCCATTTCATCGCAGAAATCTCGATTCTCCACGGTACCGTGGATCCAAGCTCTACCATCACAGGTAGGTAGGCCATGAACTGTTCCCACGTCCATACCCACACCCACACCCCCTCATTCCCGGCCGGCGTGCATATTTTCTGCCGGCGGGGCTGTGATACGGACGGACGGACGGCAAAGATACCGTATTACCGTATGGGTGGTATTGAGCGTGAACACCATCTACCTACTCTACAGCTCGGTGTTTCAACTTGCGCTATGTGGGTAGTAGTGCCCGTTGGAGATACATTTCCGGCAGTATCTAATGTCTTCACAGTCCACACTTCTCCATCCGTGGAAATATCTCTTCTGCAATTCTGCGTGACAGCTTACTCGCAGGGCTGAAGCGAACGGATTTCGGCAGAGGAAGCCGCGCCTATCTGCCTCGCGTTGGCCTACGGGGCGTATAATCCATGACCTCCAGTCTGCGGCGTCGTTCACCGGAGAAGTCCAAACTCAACTCCCAACCAAGAATGCGCTTTTCATTCCCCGTATCATCGCATAGCTAGAAAGAAAAACCAGAAGAAGAAAAACCAGAAGAAGAAAAACCAGAAGAAGAAAGCCTCAGGCGATATTACACTACATGTTCGTACCGGAGAAGTATGAAACTCCGTCCCCTGTCCCCCATCCCCCTCTCCACGCCACTAAACCTCAGTCTCGACATCGGGCTCCCTTCCTTTGAGCGAGACCTTTCCCTTCAATTTCCTCGCGCCGAACTTCGCCTCGTCCTTTGCGAACGCGATTGCGCGCATCGGCTTCCACTGCATGAGCCCGCGGTGGCGCCGGTGCATGTCCTTCTGGTTTGCGCGGTAGTTCTTGATCGCGGCGATGGGGCCGGAGGATTCCTTCCTGCCACTGCCGCTGCCGCCCGCGTGCGTTTCTAACGCGGTTGATGTAGGCGAGGTCGGGTCGTGGTACTGCGAGCTCGTCACGTGGTGGTACGAGTCGTCTGAATCCTCCTGGTCGCTGGGCGACGTCGAGGTATCGCTGTCGTCGGAGTCGTAGCTATACCGGTAGTTGTGGTGGTTCTCCTCGATGGGTCCTAGAGAGTGTTGAGGCTTGTTCTGAGGCTGAGATCCTCCTCCTCCGCCCTCCGTGAGCTCCTCGCGTGCTCGTTCAAACACCTGCCGCCAGTTCATGCCGTACTTGTCGGTGTACAACTTCTCGTCGCCCTCTTCGAGCAAGCCCTTTTCGGTCTTTGCCAGATCCTTGCGCATCTCGCGCACACTCTTCTTGTGCAGCTCGTCGACCACGGGGTTCGTCTCTGTGTAGACGGTGTCGCCGCGGATGCCCTCTCCGCGGCAGGCAGCCCAGGTCTCAAACGTCTCGCGGGAGTCGTTGTCGGTAGCGAAGCGGTCGTGGTCGCGGTCCATTCCCGGCTGGAAGCGCGCCTCGAAGGTCATGGTGCCGATCTCCTTGACGTCGAGTTCCGGGTGCTCATCGGGCCGCTCAATGTAGTTCTGCGTCAGCCGCTGCGGGTTGTTCGTGCTCCAGATGGGAATTGTGATGGTCGTGCGCTCGTTGTCCACCAGCTTGTCGAGCCAGACCATCGCGTGGCAGTTGGGCTTGCGCGAGTTCGAGGATGTGTAGATGTCGATCACGACGGGACTCATATACCGATGCTTCACTGGCAGGCGCAGCTTTCGCGGCTGCTTGGTGCCCACGGAAGTGCTCCATGTCATGCCGGACTCGGACGATGTGCAGCTCTTGCGTGGGATCTTGCCCGTCGAGCCGCCCGTCCTGAACTTCAGCTTGGCAGGCTTATCGAGTGTCGACGTGATCGTTTCACCCACAAACTCAAACGTGCCGACATCCCAACCGAGAAGCTGAGGAGGGAGTGATATCTCCAAGCTGCGGAAAAGCACAGATAAGCGGATCTGACCGAAACCGAGGCCGCCGTCAAGAGGGAACCATCGAGTGACTTCACTGCTGGTTTGGAGGATATCGGAAAGCTTCAATGGTACCACCCCCAGGAGCGGGTCGTGCTCCCGTTGACGTTGATCCCGTACCGAAACGGTGACGATAGCCGAGCGCCAATCGCGCACAAAACGCTCCGTTCCAGCGGAGAATTGAGGCTTGCTGCTCAGAGCCTTTGTTCTTGTTCGGTAGATCAACTGGTCATTGAGCGTGACAGTGCAGTAGGCGCTAGGCAGCTTTCCACCCTCTTCCTGCTTATTCTCGCCAGTCTTCATGCCGGGGGAATACTCCTTGCCATCCTTGCGGTTG
Source organism: Tricharina praecox (assembly GCF_024521635.1). Lineage (NCBI taxonomy): Eukaryota > Fungi > Ascomycota > Pezizomycetes > Pezizales > Pyronemataceae > Tricharina > Tricharina praecox. The sequence continues at coordinate 1,335,169 of NW_026250407.1, forward strand.
CCATACGTTCCCGTCATGTCTTTGACCTCCAGGTTCACAATCTGGTGGACAATTACACTGACGATTCCGGATGGGAAGAGAGGGTCTGGAGGTGTGTGCATGACTGCATCCTCAAGAGGAGTATCGATACTGCCCTTGTCGTCCTGCAGCTCGGGATGGTCTTTGAGCTGAGGAGGAAGGTTGACATCCTTTCCACTCGTACGCAGTGCTGGTCTGAACCTCGTCCTGCCGAAGAATCCAACTGACCAGTACAGCTCGCCGGGCATTGCTGAACCCGACTCCTGTCCAGTGAGCTTTGAAACTTGTTGGTGCATCTTTCCTGGCTCCAGCATGAGGTCCTGAATGGGGACTTCGATCTTTCCGACCATGTCGTCGGCCGTGAATCTGTCGCTATCCCAAAGCTCGATCGACAGTGACTCTCCCGCCTTAATGTGCTCGCTGCGAATTAGAATGCCGGAAGACTCGTGCCATTGAGGATTGAGATCATCGACGATGACACGTGTAGAGTACATGGGCTTCCCGTACTTCGAGAATGCAATGGTGATCTATCGCACAACGTTAGTATAGGCATGATCACGTCACCAACGGAAAACTTGCATATGCATCACTGCTTCCACGTCTATCCTGCTTGCTGAGCCCGATAGCCTTGTCGATGTTGATCCAGAGGATGCCAAGTGCTTCGGTTTCCTTCTTGACATCATCGCCCATGAGCATCTTGCCCAATTCCAAGCTCATACTCTTTGGTGCAACGTACTATCCATTGGTCAGCATTGGCCCGAGTCGGGAGGAGCCGAAGGACTCACTTCATTCGCTGCTGTTGCAATTGATGCATTAACAAAATTGGAGATCATCGGGAGGTCCAAGATATTGATTCCTTTCTCCATCATCGGGATGCAGGCCACGGAAACTTTCGGGATACCCATAAGGGTGAAAGTGAGGGTCTTCAAGAATGGCGAGTCCGGAGATAGCTGGAGACGGAGGCGAACGGTGCCGATCAGGCCCTTTAGCTCCACCCAGATTGCTGTTTTCAGCGGTCAGCGACTGCGGACATATGAAATCGTCCATAGATTTGACACATACGTAATGGCACTCCAAACAGCCCCTTGATACCAGCATAGAAGACAATCTGCATGTGCATGTTGCGCGTTTTCCCAGAGACACCCTTGGACTCCGAGGGAGCAGCATTATAAGCAAAGGCAACCTCAAGATTGTACACTTCACCGCCGTCCTCTTCGGCCTTTCTCTGTGATTCATCTTTGCCATCCCTGGCAACTGTAGCCGCTTTCTTCAATTCTGGAACTTCGGAATCTGGCAGCGCTCTCAAAGACAGAATCCGGATCGGATTCTCTCCCTGGGAAATGTCTGCGACACGGACGTTCTCGATGAAGCCTGGTAGTGATGCTTGCATCACGTCTTCGATGGTATCCGCGATCGAGACAAACATATCTGGGTTGACGAGTGACCATACGAGTCCAACGAGGCTGTTCATCCATTCGACGGATTCAGCTATACACTGTCAGAACACATTAAAATTGCACCGGGAATATTCGACGTACGAATCAAGTTGCTGACTGCCGTCTCGCCGCGCTTCTTCTCAGACGCCCAGTCCACGTTTCTAAGCCCGTTAGTGCGTGCGAGATAACTCCAATTCCAAAGGCACAACTCACCTAGCTTCGTCCATGACACCTCTGCACCAGTACCACACGCCTCCCGAGACCGAACCGGCGATGAGAATCAGGGCCCAAAGAGAGCCTCCGCCGAGGAGTTTCCCAAGCACCAGGATAGTTGCAAAGATGCCCCCGCACAGAAAGGTTGCCTTCTGTTCGAAAGACGCGAAAACAGTATCACTCAAACTCAGGGTCGGTGTGGCGTGGAAAAGCACCTGATTCCGCAGTCAGATCACAGCTTCCCGAGTCTCTACACCAACAGCTTACATTCGTTTTCTCGCCACGGATCGGTACATCGACTGTAGTTCCGGGCTTCACTGGCGCCGGCGGCGCAGTAACATCCTGTTTCTCTTTGTATTCGTCCATCGGTTGGGTCGGACTTGCGAAATCATTTTCCTGCCAGTAAATCAGCACCTTCCTCCCAGTACAATCACCTCGGCAAAAAAGAACCTACAGAAACCACCCCCGGTTGTCCTGGTATCGCCGTCTTCGGCACAACGACACTTGGCTTTCCGGCCACATCCTGAAAGTCCGAAGTTACATCCTCGATAACGACCTCCTTTCCCGTGGTGGGATCCTTCACGGTCCTCCTGTTTCCCTCCTTCGAACCCTGGCCTTTCTTCAACGCCTTCGTCTGGTCGCGCGCAGACGGATGTGCATCCGCCTTTTTGGTCTTTCCTCCACTGTCCCCCTCTTCTCCTCCTCCTCCTCCTCCTCCCTCTTGCTCATGCTGCGGTTGCTCGTACTGCGGCTCTCCTGGCGCCGGTCGTGATTGTGGATCCGGGAAGCGCTCACGTTGGTCCCGCAAGAAGTCGGCGACTTTGGGGATCGGAGTGTTACCGGAATATGGATGCGTATTCTTCGACATTGCGGCGCAGTTATCTTCGCAAAGATCAGTAAGTGAACACCTACTGCGTCCGAGGAAAAACGAAGGAGTTTTGTTGTTTGAATTGTTGTATGGAAGTTGCTCTCGGCGAGCGTGACGTAGGCCAAGCCAGGACGCTCCTCTACTCTAAATTGAGTGCGACCAACTCTACATCATGGTGACGGAGTAGCCGTTCGGTGCAAGAAAATATCGAACGGCCAAGATCAGGGATTTCCCTCAGACGGCCCAGAGGATTTGCAGCAACCCGGATCTCAACACGGGAGAGTACGCGGCAAGGCCACTTCACGACGTCTCACGCTTGCCGCAGGCTGCAGCACCGAGTTCCTGGCTCCGATGATTTTCGAAAGTTGGTTTAGCGAGATTGCGACGGATGAGCCAAACTCTGGCACGTGCGGGATCAGAGTCGCGAACGGTACTCTGGAGTAAAGTATCCTGTCTGCCACCGATACCGGTATTCTTGGACTCGTCTAACTGTCCTGTTGTCTGTGGCCAGGAACTGGAGTACAGTACAGTCACCAAACTCACCACAGCAAACGTCCGCTCGGCGATAAGATCCGATCATAAGATTTGCATCTATATACCGCGCGCGAAAGTTCGAACCCAGGTTTTCGCACATGGCGGGAACGTAAGTTACGTAACTAGTGTACTGGAAATAGTCGAGCGGCCTAGTTGCGCTAAGCTGCCAGCTCCAACTTTCAAGTGTCCCAGCTTGCAGCTCGCAGCCTCGTTTGAGGGACGGCTAAAGTTTTCGAACAAGGCTTCCCCGCACCCCTACTATAGGAGCATGGAGTCTGCCTGGATGTTCAGCAGTAGAGTGCGTACATAATTTTGCGAAGAGCCTTCAGCTATCTGGATATTTTCGAGTTGGCCACCCAACGCAAATGCCCGCTTCAACTGGCTTCAGACGGCCTCGAGCCTGCTAAAATCGTACCGTGCCAGACTTCGATAGAGACAAGACAGGAATTCATTCACATGTTCGGTAGATCATAAGCTCCAGCACTTGAGTAAGCACACCGAGTCACCGAGTATTTCCTCGTGAGCGCAAATAGATGATGTAACACACGCCGGCAAACTCGGTTGCACGGCTCCCCGCGGCCTCGGCATAGCTTTTTCCTCGAAGCTACCCCGCCACCAACCCCCACCGTCGTCGTCAAAGCTTCATTTCCTATGGTTATCTGCTCCACCACCAGCCCAACCATGACGCGCCCACTGCCCCTCGTTCGAACGCTCTCGTACCCCGCGCCGTCCCGTCTGTCGCGCCCACGACGACACCTACGATCGTTCACATCGCTGCCACGGTTCTCTGGCACCTCAGTCCGCATCGTCGAAGTCGGCGCGCGCGACGGGCTGCAAAACGAAAAAACCACTGTCCCACTCGAAACCAAGCTCGAGCTGCTCTCGCGCCTGAGCAAGACCGGGCTACGGCACATCGAAGCGGGCAGTTTCGTCTCTCCCAAATGGGTACCGCAGATGGCGAACACGTCCGCGATCCTGTCGCACCTCGAGGCCACGAAGGACGCGGAGCCGCGGCACCACGACATCACGTACTCGTACCTCGTCCCGAACGAGAAGGGCCTCGCCGGCTTCCTGCACGAAAAGCCCACGCCCGGCACCGGCAACGAGATCGCCGTGTTCGCGTCTGCGTCCGAGGGCTTCTCGCAGAAGAACCTCAACTGCTCCATCGCCGAGTCGCTGCAGCGCTTCGTCCCCGTCGTTGAAAAGGCGCTGAAGAGCGGCTTCCGCGTGCGCGGCTACGTCAGCATGGTCATTGCGTGTCCGTACTCCGGTCATACGCCGCCAGAGGCCGTCGCCGGCGTCACCCAGAAGCTGCTGGATATGGGCTGCTATGAGGTCTCGCTCGGCGATACGAATGGCGTCGGCACCCCTGGCACCGTCGCGAAGCTGCTGCGCTGTCTGATCAATGAGAGGTGCATTCCCGCCGAGAAGCTGGCCGCACACTTCCATGATACCTACGGCCAGGCGATCGTCAATTCGCTGGTCGCCCTCGAGCACGGCATCAGGACGTTCGATTCTAGTGTGGGCGGGCTGGGTGGTTGTCCGTATGCTGCGGGCGCCACCGGAAACGTCGCAACTGAGGACCTGGTGTACTTCTTGGAGGGCACGGGCGTGCACACCGGCGTGGACCTGGAGCAGCTGGCGAGCGTCGGCGAGTGGGTGAGCAAAGTGCTGGGAAGGCGCAATGGAAGTAGAGTCGGCAGGGCACTGGCGGGCAAGAGGAGTGTGATGTAGGCTTGTGGTGCTGGTGTGATATCCTTTGCATTCGTTCACTTTCATTTATCTTCTGGGCGCTAGATGGAGTTGGTGTAGAGTTCCTCGGTTCGGAGCTGCGATCATTATGTACGGTCTTTATGCATAGCAATATATTGGTTTGAATTCGGACATTATCGTGGACCATCCAAGTACGTGACCGTAAACAAACCACTGGTCCAGCCGCATGTTGCACTTCTGGCGCTCAGTAGCAGCCGCGGGCTATTGACGAACGGCCGCCCACCGAGCTTCAAGGATGAATGGCATCCTACACAAACGTCCGATCAGTCCCTGCCGCACAGCGGACCAACACTCCTGCACGATCCGTCACTCGGAATAGTCGCCGAACCGGTGCATAGGAAATACAACGTGAGCATTTCGCCGCGGTAACTTTTGCTGCAGTCATTCGCTCCCGGTATCACTATAGTACCCAGATCTATGTACATGCGTGTTGTCTGCTCTCGTCCACCGCCACGCCCAGCAGACAAGATACCTACCACCATGGCCGCCCACCCTCGTTCCCACCGCTAGGTATACGGAAACTCAAGTCGAGATCATCACCCACTCATTCCGAAGGACGGGCAACAAAAAACAGGCTTCACTCTGGGGCGGCGAGGATACAGATCATCGTCCAGGTTGGAGATTGATCTGTGGCTCTTGTAAAGAGTTCAGATGGGACGGTTTACTATAGAAATTATCCCTGGATGGATAGATAGTGTTAGTATTGTGGTATATAGGGGCGGGAGAAGGGAGGCGGAGGTAGGAGGCGGAGGTTGGGGGTAGGAGGCGCAGGTAGGGGGTACGAACTATGAAGTAAAGTCGACATACCGTCCAAGAGATGGGGAGAGGGGGGGTTATATGTAAATGTCGGAGTCGGCGAAAGTTTGCTTGTCAAGCCCTACTCACGCCTAGTAATTGGGCGAGCACAAGCCCTTCCACGTGATACTGCCGTGTGACTGACCATGATGCAACTTCTCCTGAGACCAGAGGTTAGTGCATGACACTCACTCGCTCAGCCACTTATCAAAGTACCCACAGATTGGGAAAACCCGCGAATACCTGCTCCACCAATATTTTCAAGCATTGGAGGGTGCCCTGTAATGATACTGCACCAATTGTCCCAACCAACCATTAACGCTTCCGAAATCCTCGCATATGTCAGAGAATTTCCTCATTGTTGAAAGAAGAGAATATCCCCTAAGCCCTTGTGCACCAAGAGTTTCACAGACGTAGCGGAATTGGTGGTGTCTGTTGAATCCCAATCCACACCCGGACCGGCGTTTGCAGCAGCAGGTGGGTGGGGGATGCTATCCCACCACCACGACTCATCGAGTGACCGCACATGAAGAACGCACGAAAGCAGCGACCTGACTGCGAAGTTCACCGTCGAGACGCCAGCCGGTATCCAGCGCGACGGCGTATGCTCGAGAGATGCAGATTGCCGACCCTAGTGAGAGCCTTGCTACATACACTACAATACACTACACTGCACTGCACTATACTGCACAACACTACAGCACCCAGGCCGCCGCGCATCTTCGCCGCCACCGCACATGGCCTCACTCGGGCCGGGCCTCACTGTGCGCCGAAGAGCCGGTGGTCTGTGGTCTGTGGTCTGTGGCCGCGGAACAGGCAGGCGAGGCAGCAATACTATATGTAGTAGATATACATATAACGGCTATTACTCTATGAAACATCTACTCTACTCTATCTACTCTACTCCATAGTACCTAGGTGGTAGATAAATAACCACCAGCCAGGCAGGCTCATATACCTGGGGCATACATACCTCTATATATAGGTGGTATATATGCCGTAGCATGAATCTATCAAGATTCAATCCGTGGCCGGCTAAATCCTGTACATATCAAGATACAAGTTCATACGCAAAGGTAGGTATGCAGACATCGAGCTCAGACTACGCCGTACCATATACCTAGATCCATATAGATACTGGGTAGTAGGTAGTAGGTATAGTAGTATATAGCCGATACCAACGTATCCGTACTCTACATACCCAGAGTCCAGAGTCTACATAGAGTACCCGTGTTGAAGCAAGTAAAGTACCAGTACTCTATCTACCCAGATGGGCAGAATACCATACCGTCAGCCTCCTTTCAAGCTTCATCGCTGACTCGCTAGACGCCCACGTACGGCCGCCGGGAGCGCTACTATATAGCCTCCAGCCCCTAATACCTATAGCAGTTAGTAGCCCCCATTGCCGGCTTGACGTCCAAAGTTCGAAGCTCCACGACGAAGACGAAGACGAAGACGAAGACGAAGACGAAGACGTCTGTGGGGAAGCCGCGTGGTGCTGCGTTCAGGCTCCGACTGTTGGCGAAATACCTACTTTACTTTCTGCTATGTATAACCAGCTATACGGTGAACTGGTAGTTACTAGTAGTTATCCGAGTCGTAGCAATTTTGGCACGCGGTGTGGAGCCGGGATCCGGGGGCCGGTTGAGTATGTAGTGGGTGTGCGGGCCTTGATCGATGTTCTCATAGGGTTTGGGGGTTTGGGGGGTTTGGGTGGGGGTTCTATCTTCTGCTAGGTACCTAGGGTGATGGTATGTAGATGTGTGTAGATGTGTGTAGATTGAGTAGTGTAGAATAGTGAAGTGGGCACCTATGATATGTGCTAGTGGTATGTACCTAGGTAGATCGGCAATATGAATTATCACGCTGTCCCTGCATCTCTACAGTCTACCACCTAGTGCCGGTATATAGGGGACACTGACGGGCCGGTGAGAATAGACTCTACCCACTCGACTCTACTCCCCTCTGGGGAATATTGCCCAGTTATCCGTGATTATACTTCGCACTTTGATATCCGGAACGGCCCTTCGCCGTGGAAATGGGGCAAAAGACGCGCCAGATTATAGTATGATACTATAGTAACTGCATAACCATCCCCCTAGACATGCTAGTTGTCCGATCAAAAGCTTGACTGTAGTCTGTGGTGGATGGATGGCCGCACATCGAGTTCCGAGCCGGTTTACCGAGCCCAGCTAGGCCGCATGGCACGAGTTATTTAGAGCACCTGCGTACCTGCATAGATTGTATGTATATGCCATGAAGCCGGAACGGCGGACAGTCGACGGCGTCTGTTGGGAAGCGATTCTTGTTGTTACCGGGTACGTACTGTAGATAGTCGGAATCCATAGCTTACTGCCTAGCGTAACTAGAGTGGAGCACATGCGAAATGGAGCTTTGAGAAACGAGGCGACGAGGCGTCCGTCGTGATTCGTGACTGGCTGCACTGCACTGCACGTCTGAATTTGGCGAAGCGAGGTCGGACCGGCCAAAGATCATGGGTTGGGTTTAAATGAGCAGGTATGATACGGTACGGTACCGCATGTAAGCAAGCGGTGCTTGACATACGCACGGGGGGAGGAAGGGGGAGGGGGGTGTTGTGGCGTGATGTAAGTATGCAGCGTGAGTACACTGCGTTTTGCCCGCTCGAGGCACGCCAGAGGAGAGAAGAGAAGAGCAGAGAAGAGGAGAGAGAAGCAGAGAGAGAAGCAGAGAGAGGTGCTGACTGCCTGCCAAGTGCTCACTGCTCAGTGCTCACTGCTCAGTGCTCACTGCTCAGTGCTCACTGCTCACTGCTCAGTGCTCACTGCTACTACTACTACTACTACTACTACTACTACTACTACTACTACAGGATATGCGCGCGGGTAGAGCACCACACATAGCGAATGTGTTGTGCTGGAATGTCAGAAAGCCTCTTGGGGAACAGATTCTCGCGTATTCCATGCAGGTACGTGCATGGAGTACGGTGCACCCCACTCCCCGGTGAGGACCGACGTAAAGTAGAGTAGAGTACATATGCCACCACACGTCGAGACGGGGTCGGGAGGGGGGGCGTCAACAAGGCTGATGGTTGTGGTGGTGGTGGCTATCTGATGACGAGAGAGATGGGGCCACTCCTCTCCGTGGTCGAATGGGCTTTTCTTTCTCTCTAGCAGCCACAGAGGCGGCTAGGCAGGCAAGGCCCAATAGAGAAGCGGTACATAGTACGAGTATGTTCATACCCTGTGGTTGGGGGCGGGGAGCCTGATACGGTGCGATACGATGCGCAGTTCAGGAGAGAGAGAGCCGCCTGAGAGCCTGAGGATGCCATGCAGCCGTGAGATCTCCGAGTGCTCGGCGGTGTTGCGTTACGGTTCCCCTGGTTGGTGTCGATCAGGCACCAGTTGTATCTGATTCGCAGGAGGCAGGTGTGAAAGACTGACCGGACGATGGTTATGGTTATGGTTATGCGAATTGAATACGAGCACGCGCAGGTGTGAAGGCGCTACTCTGTGAACCACGGAGAGGCAGATGTGTGTGTGGGAGGGAACCCTTACTCTTTTTTCTTTTCTTTTCTCCCTTTTCCTCTCCCTGGCACCTGTTCCTCGCTCTCGCTGACGGTCATACTCGAGACCTTCTGGATTGGTCGATCTCGCGCTCGGCGACACGGCACGCTCGCTCTCACGCTTTCTCACGCTCTCTCACCCATTCTCACGCTCTCTCACCCATTCTCTCAAAGTCCCGCCCCTCCCGTCCCCCGCATGTCCCAGTCCCACTCGATAGCGGGCTATGGCGGGATAGTAGCTATCTCATCATCGAAATATCGGCAAGATCTCCATCGCCGCCGCTCAGCCGTTTTGTCTTTCAACTTTCGCGTTTCTCCTGCCTGCCTGCAGCTGCAGCTGCAGGCTTCTTTTCTGTTCTGCCGGGCGGTCGCGGAACGGAGAAAAAAAAACGCACCGTCGCTTGAATGACCACCCAAGTACCGCATTCTCCCCGCAACAAACCTTTTCGGCGAATTATTGACGAGCGCCGGCGGCGGCGTGACGGCGTCTCAGCTTCCTTCCGGCTCTCGAAACGCTCCCCCTTCCCCTCCCTTGCATCTTGGTAATGGCCACTTGATCCCTATCCTGCGCCGCTGCGCGCGTGCGTCACACTTGGCAGTTATGCCCGATCGGAGGGAATCGACCCAGACTTCTGACTCCCAGACTGATTCCTAGACTCCCAGACGCCAGAAGTTCCGACGGGAGTTCCGACGGGAGTTTTGGTGACTGGACTGGAGGCTGCAGCTGGGCTGCATAGGTTAACATAAGTGGACTAGGTATCTATGTATCTACTATCGACACTCAGTACTCTACATACGGGATGGATGGATGGATGGGTGTTTGTTGTTCGAAACTCTAGTTATGTAACTCCTTGGTTCACACACCCACACACAGCCACACACCATCTGGGATTCTGGGATTCTGGGATTCTGGGTACCCAGGTATGCGATGCGGATAAGGCCGGATTACTAGTCCCAAATCCCAATATCATATGCCACCATGTGCATCCTTATACCCTTTGTATCTAGAGTAGATACGAGGTTCTGAAGAATCTTCGTTGTCCGGATAGAACGGATAGATATGTAAATGAGAGTGTATCCCACCAGCACAGGAGCAAAGGAGCTCACGAGGATTTATTTCGTTCGTTGGTCGATGGACGTTCTATTCTTACATACTCTACTCTACTCGCAGCTTCGGCACGTCTCGGCTCGCAGCTGGCAGCTGGCAGGATCCGATCAACTCCTGCCCTGCCTACTCGCTCGCAGCTTGTCCAGTGCTCACGCGCGCTCAACTTGGATGCTCATATCAGCACTAACTAATCACTTTTTTTTCTCTCGTTTGGTTGTTTTTTTTTTTTTGGTTTTCTTTCGCCTCACCTCTGTCCTCACCGGATATGATGAATCCTGAATCCTGAATCCACCCGCTTCGCTCGGATGATGGATCGGATCCGCGGGACTGCAGGATTGTGGGACCGGTAGGGACGGAGGGACGGAGTTCGAAGCTGGAGTTCGGGACCACTTGTATGCAGTCTGCGATATCACCCCCCGTCCCCCGTGACATCCGCTGTCAACGCTGCGGCGCGGCGCGGTGAGACGATGTAAGGCGAGGTGAGCCACTCCGAGTATGTACATATGTAGCATAGATAGAGTGCCTTCATACAATGCTAATCCCAAATCCCAAATCCTACCCCACATCCACATCCCCATCCCCATCCTCAAAGGCTTGGTCTTAAGGCTTGGTCTTAAAGGCTTGGTCTTACATGAAGGTTTGGAGGCGCATGTTGACTCACCGGCGGCCGCTTCGAGTAAGTACCGGACGAGTGGTTCGTGGGAGTTTGAGGAGGTGGTAGAGGAGGTGGCGTGCTCCAGCGAGTTGGACGAGTTGGATTCATCGAAATTGAATGTCTGTATCCGGTCGACGCCGGCGCCGGGGGTGAAGCGTGAAGAGCAAAGGGCGTAAGATTTCCCAACTTGCACTTGCACATGGTATGTTGACTTGGGAGTTGGGCTCGCCTAAGGGAGCTTTGTAGTTACATAATTAGTTAGTGCAATGCACGGTATGGTGGCGGTGGTTGTCGCTATTGTCGCTGTTGTCGTTGTCGTTGTCGTTGCCGTTGCCGTTGCCGTTGCCGTTATTGTGGTCGTGGACCGTGATGGACGGACCGTGATGATGGCGGAGGGTTCGAGTATAATCGAGCATAATCGACCACACATAGTAATCTCCATGCAGCGGAGTCACTAGTTGAATACGTACGTAACCTACGGTACGGTATCTACACGGATATACATATTTAGGTATGGCGAAATTGAAGACGTTGACCGCGTCGATCACCAGCGAATCGATCTGATCGCACGGCCGACCTCGCGGACCGTGACGGAGTCAATCCTCAGCCCTTGCGGGGACGCTGAACGTACCGCAGTTCAGCTTCGGTTCGTCTCGCCTCGCCTCGTCTCTTCTCGTGGAACGTATGTGCTCCAAGATCTGACAACGTTACGCCGCGAGGCTGAGCCTCCGATCAAGGCCTTACTTTCTTCATTCTTCGTCCTTCTCCTCCTTCAATGCGACATGCGCAAGTGTGCGGCAAAAAAAAACACATCCTCTATGTAGTTATTGGCGGAGGCCTGGGAGTATGTAGAATACCTGAATCCTGGGGTAAGATCGTCGAAACACGGAAACGACCAATCAGCAACGAAAGCATAAATGAGGCTGAGGCCGCCCGTATCAAACGTATTAAACGGAGGGACGGAAATAGAATGTCACCCGATCCCCCTCGTAACCATCGTGGTGCTAGTAGAGTGAGCAGAGTGCTCTAGCTAAGGTCGAAGGTAGGTCGAAGGTCGAAGGGTGCAGCCATCATCCTGCTTCCATGGGCTCGCATGGAGAGTATGTAACGATTCGACTCGAATCTGGAAGCACTCTACTACTATTCTGTTAGATGGTAGATGGCAGAGTTTCTCGATCCATAAACCTAGTCCAATCGCTTCAAACGGGGGGTAGCTTTGCGTTCAACTTTTATGTACCTTCACCATCGTCGTCACCATTATCATCAACGTCGTCAAGAAGACGCCAACTTACGCCGACATCGTGCCAGCTCAGCATCCGCATCCGCATTGGCATCGGCATCGACCACCTTGGCAGCAGCAGCACTCGCTGTACTCTACATATCTATGTGTCGAACATTCACGTCCGTCCGGAACGGAGTGGCGCGTTTCGCAGGATGGAGATTGCGATGGACTGTGGTTAGTTACAGTTGGGGTGTCACCGTGTCGGTTCCGAGTTCTGCCCAGTGTCTGGGCGTGCTTGGCTATACACCCTAACTAACTAACGGAACGGATGGAGAGGGAGGGAGGGAGGGAGGGAGAGCGAAAAGGGATCCGGGGAAGTTGGGCTTACCTGGATATGCCCCGACCGTGCGGAGGCTCCAAGTTCCCATCATATGCTACCTACTCCACATAGACACCCGTGGGTTGGTGAGTGGGTGGGTGGGTTGGTAGGGTATCGCTGGATGGACTGGGAACCGTACTCTACTATTGCTACTTCCGCCGAGATGGAGTCGGGGCGACGCTGGAAGAAGACAGGAACGAGATCTCCGGCCTCCGGGTAATAGGTGACTAGATATGCTTCCTATTCTGTGCAGCGCTGTTCCCACATGCTGGTCTAATCGACTAACCTAGAGCCGATGACTCCATACATCACTATATCGCGTGCAGCCGTCGTCTCGAAGGAGTCGATAGATCCAAACGCTTCTCCCATATAGAGCACCTCCTGGTCATAGCTACTAGTAGCATAGAGCTCTCGGTACATCCTCCATCATGGTGCCTACTGGCAGCTGGCACACTGGTGACTGCGGCCTCAAATGGGTAGCGTGGGAGGGCTGAAGTCTCTGCGCCAATCCGCGTCGTGTGTAGCGCCGTCACCTTCCCTCCTTTGGTGCGCCCAACCACGCCTGATTGGGGCGGGACGAGGGCTTGCCGTTCGTTCCACGTTTCGAAATGTCCAATCCAGGGAGAGGAGGGGGGGCGGCGCCAGGCTTACCGCATCGAGAAACGAACAAGACTTTGACATTGCTTTTCGCTCAGGCCTACTCCTGAGCGAGGTTCGGGGACAAGGCCAAGCCAGTGAGCGAGGCAGAGAGGCAGAGAGAGAGAGAGACAGACAGAGAGAGAGAGAGAGAAAGAGAATCAGCCTGTTGTTGTTATTGTTGTTGATGTTGATGTTGATGATGTTGTTGATGTTGTTGCTCGTGTTGCTCGTGTTGTTGTTGCAAGGGCCAAGCCCAAGCCCGCAAACGAGACCAGACCAGAAGAGCCGAACAGAGGACCACAGAGATCTCAGCACCACACGAGTGACCCCCAGATGTGTCTCGGGCTGTGTGTTCTCCGCGAAGGGCCACGCGGGACTCGGATGCCCGTGATGCTCGCAAACGGGCGAACGAGCGGAGTCGCCAGGGACATCACGAACGCTGAGCGTCGACATCTCCGGCCTCCGGCCTCCAGCCACGCTCGTCCTCCTGCGGATTCCCGCCCACACGCACCCTCGCACCCTCGCACGCGCGCTGCCATGGCTCCGGTGCCGACGTTGCTTCACATCCGTATTGCCGCTCCCCAGGCAAGGCCTCCCTCTGATCGGGTGATCCATGATGCCCATTGAGCTGGCGGCGACAGGCCAGGCGCAGCTGTTGGTCCCTGGTGGTGATTGAAAGCTTAGCATTCGTGCCACCCAGCCAATAATCAAGGCAACCATCCCCCCCTCCCCCACCCAGGGCGGATGACGGCGGTTGTGAGGATATCTCTTCCGGCGTAGCGTGATTGGGCCATGCACCCTGAAGGAGCGAGGGAGCGAGGGAAGGTGGGTGAGAGGGAGGGAGGGAGGGATGGAGGGATGCTTTTTCGGGAACGAGCGTAAAGGCCCTGGGGAGCGCGGTTTCGCTGAAGCGATCCTACCACCCTGCTGCAAATATAAGTGGGCCGCGCCCTCCCCCTCTTCCTGAATATTCAACACCGCAGCTTCATCGGATTCCTGGGTTCACTCGTTATCCCCAAGATCCTCCGAGTTCTTTCTTACCAACTAAAAAACTAATTCAACTTTCGAGCCCTTTCGTTTTTTGTCACGACCTTTTTACTTCGATAGTCATTCCTTCCCTTCGAGGCGTTTAGCGGTCATGAAGTTCTCAACTTTCGTGGCAGTGGCCACCTCGGCCGCGGTCACGCTTTTTTCAGCCGGTGCCGAAGCTCAGCAACCAGTCAGCGGCTTCTACCCCGTCCGTGGACCCATCGTCTACGACAACCGCGTTGTGCGGCGATTGCCGCTGCAGTACATGGCCAGCGACCGGCCGGATATCTACAACATGTTTGTGTTGGCATTGGTAAGGATATTCCCTCCCCATCCCGGTCTCGATCTCGGTTTCGGAATTGGACTCGGAATCGGGTGTCGGGCGCGCTCCATCGAACCGTACTAATTACCCTGCGGAATATAGACAGATATGCAGAGCAATAAGCAGGAGACCGATCCCCTCTCCTACTACCAGATCTCTGGTATTCACGGTGTGCCTTTTGTTCCTTGGCAGGAGACTTCCGTGGCCACGCAGGACGATTCCACTGGATACTGCACGCACACTTCAGTGCTTTTCGCCACTTGGCACAGACCTTTCCTTGCCCTGTTCGAGGAGCGTCTCCTCAAGCATGCCATCTACGTTGCGTCCAAGTTCACCGGTAGCTCCGCTGCACGGTACCAGGCCGCGGCCAGGAACGTCCGTCTGCCGTACTGGGACTGGGCCGCCGCCGACCTCCAGTCGCGCATGCCGCCGCAGCTCACCGCCACCAGTGTGACCGTCGTCCGCCCCGGTACCGGTGGTGTCCCCCAGACCGTCAGCATTGCCAACCCGCTCCGCGAGTACCGATTTACCAACGCCAACCTCCGCGCCGAGTGGATGGGCGACGGTGACTTCGGTCTGACCGACCGCACCCGCCGTCAGCCTCCCGTGAACATGGCATCCAGCAACAATGCCGCCGTCGACGTCGCCATGAACGAGGGTTTCACCTCGCGCAGGAACGCCGTCTTCGCCCTGTTCACCATCCCCAGCTTCAGCGACTTCTCCGGAACCCAGTTGAACACCAACGGAAGCCCCAACGCCTGGAACTCGGTCGAGTCCATCCACAACAGCATCCACGTTCACATTGGTGGCCAGCGCGGTCACATGACGGCCGTTGCTTACTCTGCCGTAAGTCCCTTTTTCCGGGAGGAACGGATTTTTTATATTAACGGATTTGTGTAGTTTGACCCCATCTTCTGGCTGCACCACTGCAACGTCGATCGTCTGATCGCCATGTACCAGGCTGTCAACCCCGGTAGAGTCGTCGAGTCCCGCCCTGCTGCTGGCACTTTCCACAGACGTGTCGCCGACGGTAGCACCCTCATGGATACCATTGACACTCCCCTCGCGCCTTTCCGCAAGACCACCGGTACCTACTACACCTCCCGTGATGTCTCGTCCGCCGACTCGATCTGGAACTTCGGATACTCGTACAGCGAGGTCCCCGACTCCTTCCGTGGTAACCCCACCGGTCTGCGTTCGTTCACCAGCTCCGAGATCAACCGTCTCTACAGCTCCGGCTCCACCAGCGCCAAGCGTGCCAACGAGCACACCCGCCGCGAGTGGATCTGCCACATGACGTACGATATCGGCGAGCTCAAGGACTCTTCCATGATCAAGGTTTACTTCGACAAGCCCCCGTCCACCAACGGCACCTACGTTTCGCCAGTTGGCACCGCCATGCCTCCTAAGTCGACTGGCACCCCCGGCTCGTACGGCAACAGCACCTACGAGGGCCCCATCAGCCACGATGCCCACTTCGTCGGTTCCACCGCCTCGCTCAAGGACCCCAAGCACACCATGACCATGAACACCGCCGGTGCCGTCTACCTGAGCGATGCCCTGCTCGAGGCCGGATGCAAGTCGCTGAGCCCCGAGGATGTCGTTCCTTTCCTCAAGGAGAGGCTGAGGTGGGTTGTCTCTATTGGAGGCCACACCGAGGTTCCCCTCAAGGAGCTGCCCTCGCTCAAGGTAGGTATCTCGTCCGCCGAGGTTGAGTACCCCGAGGACGAGACCATGCTCCCCACCGTCGGAGAGTTCTTGACCCATTACGATGTCACCGAGCACAAGAAGTGCGGTTTCACCCTTGCAGACGAGGACCTCGTCGACTCGACCCCGGCCAAGCCCATCGCCGATGCCGTCGTCTCGCTCCTCCCCACCTACATCCGCCCCAAGCCTACGTTCGTGCCTGAGGTCCCGACCTACCCCATCTACACTCCCGAGCCCACCTACGCGCCTGAGGAGCCCGTCGAGGAGCCCACTTCCGTCCCGACCTACGAGGAGCCCACTTCCGTCCCGACCTACGAGGAGCCCACTTCCGCTCCCGTCTACGAGGTGCCTACTTCCGTTCCTACCTACGAGGAGGCCACTTCCGTCCCGGTGTACGAGGCGCCCACCTCCGTCCCGACCTACGACGAGCCGACTTCCGTCCCGGCGTACGAGGCGCCCACCTCCGTCCCGACCTACGAGGAGCCGACTTCCGTCCCGGTGTACGAGGCGCCCGCGCCCAGCGTTCCCGTGTACGAGGAGCCCAAGACGTCCGCCACAGTCGGCGTCCCCGTCTACGGCGAGCCCGCGACCACCTACGCGCCGGTCCCGGTCCCTACGTCGACCAAGGTCTACAACGGCGTGACCACCGTCGTCGTCAAGAGCTACACCACTGTCTGCCCGGCCACGTGTGAAATGCCCGTCACCACGGCCTTCACCTCCATCTACCCCGATGAGCCCCTGCCCACCTACAGTGTGTACTAAATGTCTCCGCGCGTCTGTCTCACGAAACGAAAAAGGCTTTTTTTTAGAAGGGATAAAGCAAGCAGAGAGGGGGAAATGGGGACTTAACAGTAATACCTAATCGCCGCCGCATTTTGGAATCGTTTATTTTCTTTTTCTTTTCATATCTTTTCGCCTTTTCCTTTCTTGTTCAGTCATTCATTTATCGGAGGTGTGTGTGTGAGTTTTATTTCATCCACGTTTTTTTGGACAAAAGGGGATGATCTAGGTATGATGTCTATGGAGACGGGAAGAGGGGGGGGGAAATGGTTGAGTGTGGAGGTGAGGGGGATGTGGTTTTGGTTCTCTTCCAAGTATCTATTGAAATTCCATTATGTCTGTTTTGTCCCTTCATCGTCGCATATCATCATCGCACTGCATTGCACTGCATCTCTTGCATCTTTGTGCATACTTGCATCTTACACCTTACATACCACTAACTGTAGACCATATCACGCTCATCTGCGACTTTCTTTCCGCTTCCACTTCTGTTTTATATTTTGTTTTTGATTTTTTCCGGTGACGTTTGAGTTGAGTTGCGTTGAGCGAGCCATATGATTTCCCCCTATTTCCCTTCAGGGGCCAGGGCCAGGACCGGTGCAGGGGCCGGGGTGGTTCAGGCACCAAACCGAGCAAGCGTTGCAACTCGCAAGCGAAGCGAGGATGGAGAGCACCCCCTTAACTAAGAAATAAAGAAGGAAAGAAGGGTCTGCACTTGCACATCAGATATTTGAGTAGCCTGGGACTGCGACTGGGGCCGGGACTGGGACTGGGAGTCGAGGAGGGGAGGAGGGGAGGCTAAGCGATAATTGTTAATTGAGGCTGTGCTGAATTCAATTTTCACGTCATTTCGGCGGTCGCAGCTTGCTCCTTCCTGCTGCAGGTACGGAATGGAGGGTGGAAGGGCTGCAGCCTTGCTTCTGAATTCAGGCACCCCCTTCTCCCTTCTTCCTTCTTTTCCATCCCCTGTCGAGGGGGCCTGTGGTGTTTGGCTTGTGCTGGTGGGTGGTGCTGGTGGGTGTGCACTGTGGGTGTGTGAGACTTGAGTGGTGTGTGTGGTGTGCGTGATGTGTGTGTGTGTGAGGAAGTCATTACCGAGCCGTAAGACATCGTCATCTCTCTTCTCTCTCTTTTTCTCTCTCTCTCTCGCTTTCTGTCTGTCTCGCCGCTGCACTTTGCGGTTTTGCTTTTGTTGTAGGGCCGTGTGGATTGGTGTGGATGATGATCGGATGATCGACGAGGTGATTGGTGGTGATTGGAGCGGTAGATGCACCATGCATACATTCTTATGACTTACTTCTTACTTGGTTGCTCTAGACTCTAGAGTATTCCTTGGTATGCAGTACGATACTTATGCTGAGCGGTGCGCAAAAGGAAGCAAATGTTGAATTCTACATGAGTAAGTACCGGTAGGCACTGGATCCGTATACGAGAGGGAATGAGTTGGTGGCTTCTGGGTTGGTGGCTTCTGGGTTGGTGGCTTTTGGGGAGGGAGAGCAACGACGCATGGCCGCGCTGATACATGATAGGTAGAGTACTACATACATTCACATCATACCGGTAACTCCCGTACCTCCCGTACCGTATGTAGCTGAAATGAGCTCGTGTGTTGGAAGGGGGGCTGGACAGGTACCTGCATATCCTTATGCACCGTTGCGATCCGTGTCGCCGTGTCGCCGTGTTGCCGTGTCGCCGTGTCGCCGTGTTGTCGTGCATATCGTATCATATACCGTATGTACCGTATGTACCGTATGTACCGTATGTACCATGATTACTTGGGTATCATACGAAGAATATACCGTAGTCTAAATATCTACATATCCAGAGGGCCGCGACATTCGTTTCATTGTTTCATTGTGTGCATCGCGAACGAAGCCACCCCACAGAAAGCAGCAAGCAGAGAGCAGCAAACAGAAAACACAACAGCCAAGCACGATAGCCAAGCAACGTAGGTACTCGTCATATATGCACCGATTTCATCGTGTACACGCACTGCTCACTTACGTACGTACTCCATGCATACATACGTGGGGCGGCAGGCGGTGGGCGGCCGTCCTGCTTGCTTCCTATCGATAAATATATGTACTCCAGGCATCTGCCGCTCTGGAAGCAGCATCGACTATCCCCCGCTCCCCCATACCCATCCCCGTCCCCGCAAAAGCGGTCGCGTTCCTGGAAACATAGCGACATAAGATAGGGGTATCAACAACGGGGGGGGGCACGGACATTCGGGCCGGTGCTACTGTTGCTGCTGTTGCGACGACCTTGCAACCTTGCGACCCAGTCAGTTGTCTAGAGTACTCTATGTAATCAGGCAATCGGACTAACGCATGTACATTGTGCGTTGTGCAGCTGTAACTATGCTTGCTTGTATGCTTGCTTGCATGCTTGCTTGCTTCCTTCCTTCCTTCCTTCCAGGCACCGTGTCATGCCATAACGGATGCTGTCAAGAGTCGAGACGATGTTTCCCGCCCTCTCCCTCGCGCCTCCCCCCCCCCCCCCCCCGGGGTGAAACGCGCACGCGCGCGGGCGGCGGAGTGCGGCGGAGTGCGGCGGCGGCGGGCACACGTATGATACTATGGAGAAGAGCATATATTACCAAGTACCTAGAGTGACTTCCTTCCCAGATGCCCATGACGGTACCCATCTATCCATCTCCCCTCCCCTGCAATGTGCATGCGAAGCTGACGGTTTTACGTACTACATAGTATGTACCCAGTACTTGGGTGCAGCACTTCAGTCTTCAGCCGCAATCGGCACGGGTGCTTGCAAGTTGCTTGCAAGTTGCTTCACTTATGAGTTGTGCGGCGTGCGCATCACTCGTGGGTGATGCGTCGGTATGTATAGATGTACGCTGGGTGGCTGAGGACGGCGTGGTGCAGTTCGCCGTGCTCTGACGTCGGCGCGTCAGAGTGAGTATTGCGTACTGCGTGCACGGCGATGTGCTGTACACTGGTATCTACTGGTGTCTACTGGTAGCTACCGGTACTGGTAGTTACCTACCAGGTAGGTGCTCAGGTGCTCGATCGCTCTACATACAGAGAATTCCGCAGCGGGGCAGAGCAGTAACGCCACAGCTCTGAGCTCTGCGTGAGATCACCGGACACTGGACAGGACTGGACGGAATGGGGAAGACAGGATGGAATTCCGATAGTCTGAGGCCGCGACGGAAACACTACTACCTATGTACAATACTCTATGCATGGTACGCCAGTACCCGTCAGGCTGTCACCTCCCAAGCCAGTCCTATCCCCTACCACAGTCCACGCGTGCTCACCCATCACACACAGCCACCCATTACCCGTAGTCATCCGCAGCCACCCACCGCTCGAACGCCAGCAGCCACTCCCTCGCGATGCGAAGAAAGCCATTCACCACATCCCAGCGCTCCTCCTGATCGACTTCAAAGACCCCGTGCGTGGACTGCGCTTCGAGGTCCGAAAGCTCGTGCAGGAAGTCGCTGATGCCGTCTGGTGCGTCTGATGTGTCTGTTGTGGATGCTGCGGATGTGGCGGATGTGGGATTTTCCGGTGACTGCTGGTGGTGGTAGTGGTAGTGGTAGTGGTGGCGCTGGCGCTGGCGGAGGCGGAGGTGTGGGTTTGAGGGAGGTGAGGAGGACATGATGGTGAGATCTAATTTCTGAAGCAAGATGTGGTGGTGGTGGTGGTGGTGGTGGTGCTGCTTCTGGTGGTGGTTTATCCGAGAACGTTTCGTGAGCGTAAACTGATGATGCTGATGGCTTTGGGGCGGATGGATGTGCAGTCTGTGTAGTCATTGAGGTTTCGAGGTTTCGAGGTTTGGCAGTTTCTCGAAGGTCCTGTCGTGGAAATATATAGCTCGAGCCTCGGCGGGGACATGGAATGTGACTGGTTACAGACTTACAGTGGCCGTCCATTCAAGCTGTTCGATCGCCGCGTATTGAATGTCGAGCAGTTGAATGGTGAGTACTGTTGTCCAGTCATTGATGACTATTTTTAAAGTGATACGTCTGGTGAGTTTAAAGTGGGGGAGGGGGGGAGGCAACTCAAACGCAGCTCGGCCACGATACGTGGACTTGCCGCATTCCTACATCGTCCCATGGGTGGTCACTCGCAAAGATATATAACACCACCTGGTTGGCGGCGGCGGCGCCACGAGAAGACGGGAATCACCGAACGTAGGTAGGTAGATAGATACCTAAGGTAGCTGAGGACGCCTACCTACCTTATTCACCTCGTAAGTTACCGGTTGCTTGTTTTTAACGTCCTATGTACCGGGAGTGTAGGAACGGATTTTGATATCTCGCTCCGGGCTCGTACTTTCTGTTAGAGGAGCTTCCGTTGAACTTCGCGGAAGTTCAAGATATAAGGTGTTGAAATTTCAAATGTATAGATAGAATGACAAAGATAATTGATTCGATACGGATAAAACCTATCATCGGCGGCGAGGCCTCTCTTTTTATACATATATGAGGCGCCGCCTAAGGTTCGCCGCCGCGTACCCATATGTTCGTCGACAATCCGTTGCGGCAGTCGAGACCCAATCTTGACCTTCTACTGCGAAATCTTATTCGTGCCGACGTCTCCCGGCCCGGGCGACTAAAGTTTGACATAAGGTATGCACAATATACATTGTACTGCACAAAGACCCCCATCTTGCGATTCCATGGTATGCGACGCACATACACAAGAGTTATTCGAGCAACGTTATTTGAGCAACGTTATTCGAGCAACGGTATCCGAGCAGCAGTATCCGAGTAGCGATTAATCGATCTGGATGACGGGAATGAGCTTTGCTGGAAACGTTGACGTGCGGCGGCCAGCCTACCGAGTAGAATTCACTGGATGAATGTCCGATTTGGTTGCGATCCACGTACGGCAAGAATGGATGTGAGGAACTGCCTTTGGGTAAATATATCCCCGCACGAGATATACCTACCTAAGTACTCAGCGACTGTTATCGTGAATGTACCTACCTACCTATGCCGTACACGATGGCGGGATCCCTTCGAGCCGCCCGTTACCGGTGAATACCAATCCTTCCGGCCACACCATGCCGGGCAGATAGACAGCAACTTCCTGGCGCGTGTCGTATCACGAAAACTCGTTCGTTTTCAGATGTACCTTTTGCATAGGTAGCCGATTCCATCCGGAGCCTCAAAGGGAAAACAGGCCAGAGACCTAGTAGGAGCGGACAGCGCCTTCGGACAACGACTGGTTATCCTCCTTGGAAACCCCGGACAGACAGAGGAGACAGTGCTATTAGACGAAGCTGAGGCTGAAGCACTGGATTTCACGGTCACCAAAGACGAGGCGAGCGTAGCCAAAACGCGCGCAGCAGGCCCACAACGCCCAGGGCTATCGATGTACACAGATGGATCACCATTGTGATCAGATGGTGCCCAGCAGTGGGCACACAAAGACGTCCCCGGGAATGAGAAGGCCGACGAATGGGCGGCACCACCACTACCCCGCCAACGTGGAGACTGATTTAAAAGAACAAACGTAGAACTCAAGGATTAATTTTTAAGAAACGCCGACTTCGGACTCCGCACATGAAGATTATCACTAAGCCCTCCTTCACATCCTCGTTTTCCCTCCCTTGCCTCCTTCCCGAGGCTTCCTAGTCCCAGTTCCGTTGTCTATAGAGCCCAATGTATTAGCTGCATGTCCCTCATCGCGTTCGGTGGTAGTCGGTGACCTGCCTAGTGATCTTCCTGGTGAATCTGCTGCTGGAAAGGAGTTACCACCCAGCGCGGGATCCACCGGAGTCTCCTCAGCCTTCGCGACTCCCATACGCTTTGCGTTCCCCTCCCTCCAGACAATGTTCCCTTTCTCGAAAGGGACGGTGACCTCGTAGAGCCATTATTGTGAATTGATATGGTTTGATTAAAGCGGATATTACGTGCCAATCTGCTGGTATGGCTTCGTATCTCCCTCCTCCTGCGGCACCGCAAGCACCTGATGATTGGTTAGTTACATAAGCCGGGGCAGTGATAAGAAGTGGCAACTTACGTCCCCGAAGGGATGAGGGAAATAATTCCCCCCCCCCCCTGATGTGGGTGCGGTCCCCGGCTTTTTGCCGGGAAACATCGTCTTCTCACAGTTGCAGCAGGCAAGCGGCCGTAGGCCGTAAAAATCCGCGGCATTCTGGATTCCGACCAGCCGGAATTCTTCATGCTCGGCAACCAACCCTGACGTGAGGAAACTGCTCCAAATGTCGGAGCGACAGAATGAGCAAGTCACGCTGGCGTCCTCCGTTTCGAACAGTTCCACGGTCGGGGGGTTGGTTGCCGCGAAGCACTCCGACAACATCAGCTAATCGAACCGGTTGGTTAGCTACATAAGCCGCGGCAGTGATACTCGTTAAGGGGCAACTTACGTTCCCGAAGGGAGGGGGGAAAACATTCCCCCCACTGTGGGTAAGGTCCCGGAAGGGATGGGGGAAATTATTTCCCCCGATGTCGCCGAGAAGCACTCGGACAACATCATCTGATCGAACAGTCGGAAGAGCTAAACAAAGTCACTCTCCATCTGCGACTGGCTCATGGTAATGTCAGATGACCCTCCGCTCAGAACACGAGGGTACTCGCGCAAGGACTCGTGAACGATTGCCTTGCACTTGTACTGCTCGTTGCGACAGACCATGCGAGACTTGGCAAGCGATTCGAAAACGCATACTCGAGTGTCTCCACGGTCACTGGAATCCGAGGGTGCAAACCCTCTGGTTGGTTAGCTAAATAAGCCGGGGCAGTGAGATTATGTGGCAACTTACGTCCCCGAAGGGAGGGGGAAAATTATTCCCCCCGCTGTGGGTAAGATCCCCGACTTGTTTCAGGGAAGTATCTTCGTGCCGCGGCAGTGAATAATGGCCTTCAGGGGGCTGATGGGGCTGACCAGTGGCCGCTGGGTGAGTTGATGGTGGTTGATGTTGATGTCAATGTCAATGTCTGTGTTTGGGAGAGATAGAGAGCAGCGGAGAGAGCAGAGAGAGCAGAGCCTTTTATAAGGAAGGTGGGTGCGGCTTGGTGGGTGCGGCCGGTGCGGCCGGTACTGAGGCCGCATCACCGCACCCCCCCATCCCCCGCACACGCCGCGGAACTAGCCAACAGTGTCAAACGTTATTCGCTCGGAGATGTCGGCACGAATAAGGTGAGAGAGAGAACATCAATTTTTTCTCGCATGCGGCCTTTACTATCGTATGGCGACCACCACCTTCCCGACTTTTCCTGCCAGTTCCACGGGGTAGAGAGAAAGCTCTATCGCCTCGGCTCGATGCTACACCACTGGCTACCAAAACAAAACACCACCACGCTCGTTGTCCGCCTACTCCGCTATCTGCCACGACCACGCTCATTATCCGCACCAACCAAAGACACAGTACCTTACCAGACACTCCTGTTCGGCTCCGGAGGCATCGCTCCCCTCTTCGGCCTCCTCTTCTGCCGTTTCTTCCCCACCTTCGTCGTCCTTAGATATTCCAACACCCTTAGTTTTGTATATAACTTAGAGAGCCCTCGCCGCTCATGATAGGTTTTTTCAGTATCAATTCAATTATCTCTGTCGTTCTTCTATATATTTCAACAAACAGTAGGCACATACATAGGTACATATTCAAGAGCACTATGGCAGGGCAGGACAGTTAGGCGGGTTGGACAGGTCACAGTGGCGTGGAACCGGAGTGTGTACATATATTGCCATGATTTATTTAGGTCGCAAGCAATTACTAACTCAGCAAAAACAAAATCCAAGTCCATCACCAATGTTCGTCCGATCCAATTCCTCACCGCGTTTTCCCTAACGGACTCGTTCGACAAACTCGTTTGCAATGTTTCGTGATCGTCTAGATACCCTCGTACGGTCTGAATGTTCGAAGTTAGGTACATTCTTTCATAATCCAAAAAGTTGAAACAAAGAGACAGGACATACCCGCATCGCCGGTGGGCGGTCGTCTGGTTTGCTTTTCGTCTCAGCCAACGACTAATACTCGGTCGTTGATGTGACGTAGAAACGTCACACTCCTCCAGCTGAGGTCTGCCAGGATTCTCATCAAGCGATCGGCATGCCATAGAAGATCCTATACCTCTATGTGTGCCGTATCACGTTGAGCCGTGATTTTCTTCAGGACAGCGAGTACCTGATGATTGGTTAGCTACATAAGCCCCGGCAGTGATACTCATTAAGTGGTAACTTACGTCCCCGAAGGGGAGGGGGGGGAATCATTCCCCCCGATATCAGTGCGACGCCCGCCATGTTTCCGTCTGGCATAGGAATATCTAACCCCTCGAAGAGGTCATTGAAATCAAATACGTTGCCTGGCATGCCGCCCTGCTGGTCCAGGGCAGGGTCAAAAGCGGGGTTACCATCCACAGGATCCCCTTCCGGTCTGAAGTAATTGCCGCCTGGAGAGCCATAGCCTGGGCGCGTCGGGGGGACATAGACAGCCTTGTGGTTGGGTATATCGGGGTTTGGTGGTTCCAAAAGCGCTGGGTCGATGTATTAGCGGCTCCCAGTTGTTGCCGGGGAATGTCGTCGTGCCGCTGCTGCGGCTGCGGTGGCGGATAACTGCCCTCATGGGGCTAATCGGGCTGGCCAGTGGCCGCCGGGTGAGTTGAGGGTGGTTGATGTTGATGTTGATGTTGATGTCTGTGTTGAGGAGAGAGGGTGGAGAGAGAGCGGAGAGGGGAGAGAGAGGAGCCTTTTATAAGAAGGGTGGGTGCGGCTGGGTGCGGTCGGTGCGGTCGGTGCGGCCGGTACTGAGGCCGCATCCCTGCGCTCACACACGCTGAAGAACTACTTAGATACATATTCGAGATATCACTCGGTAGTACCAAGTGACATGCCTTGCGCTGCCGGCTTTTTTTTTGTTTAAACATCAAGATACACTCCACAACAGTCCCATGGCTAATATCGAAGAAAGAAGGGATCAGAAGGGCTGACCTTCGTCATCGTATCCGTTGTCGTCAAGGACGATAGATAGGAAAGGAAATAGCAAGCTGTATAGTCTAACCATCGCCGCCAACGCCCTGTCTCGGCCATGGCGCATGCCGCCGAGGACTGCGATGGCGAGTTTGGATGGTAGGAAGCTGCGGCTTGCATTGCTATGGTTATGTGCCGGTTTTCGACATGCAACGCTCCAGCCTCCGGGGGCGCTGGTAAATGATCAGTATTGGGGGGCGGAGATGAGCAGGACTAGGGTCTCGCTTTGTATGTGATGGCTCGAAGAATATTTCCCCTCTTTCTGCTGCCCGGACTCCTCCGTGAGACGCTTCTAGGTATGTACATAGCCGCACTGCTCCGCCGGCAAAACCTCGATCCGATATCTTCCTTCGTTTCGAGATCCCCGCCAGGCCCGCGCTTTCATTCCCATGTCTCTACTGACCGAATGCGCACCGAGCCCGTAACTACCAGTATGTCGTTTTCGTCGGCGGGATATGTCTATGTAGTAGCGTCTCATCCTAGCCTGCGTGAATTGCCAGCGGCCCGACGTCGATCTCCGGTGCACACCTATTATAGTGCCCGGAGGGTCTCCGGCAATGGCAATGGGCGAGGACTCGGGTTGGGCATTGAAATTCGTCTGAAGGATCAATCGATACGGATGGACGAGAATGAGCCTGGCTGGCAACGTTGACGTGCCGCGGCAGCCTACCGTTGAATGAAGCTGGATAAATGTCCGAGTTTAGTGGCGATCCACGTACGGCAAGACTGGATGTTCGCAACTGCCTGTGTCTAGAGTATTTCCCCACACAGGATACGGTATAGCGACTGTTATCGTGAATGTACCTACCTACGCTGTACACGATGGCGGCTTCCTTCGAACCGCCAGTTGCCGGTGAATACTAAGCCTTCCGGCCGCACCGGGCAGATAGTTCGATAGCAACTTGCTGGTATGTGTGTCACCACGGATGCGTGTCGTATCACAAAATCTCGTTCGTTTTCCGGATGTATTGCAGATGGTACCTAGCCGATTCCATCTGGAGCCACCACATGTAGTGGCTACAGCGTAACGCTCGGTGTAGCCTTGCCATGGGATCGTGACGTACCCACCTGGTGGTCCAATGTTGACGGCGGTAGATAATTCGTGACGAACTTTGTGGCTGGTGGTCAGCGGCACACGATCGGGGATAACCGTTTACTCGCTACTGCGGACGTGATTGACGACTTGAAGTGAATCGGGATGTAACGGCGTCTTGAGCGCGCCAATACTCGTATGCTACAGATATAGTTAGAACATGCGTATTGCGGGGCTGTGGCCGAACAATCAGCCCTCTAGTTCGCCCAGAGGCCAAGGCAAGGTACGGTACCTCAAGGCAGACACGAGTGGTATCAGTGGCACAGCCCGAGTACTCACCACGGGTGCCATGAGTACCTGGAGATTCCATCGTTCCGTGCTCGACTAGAAGTGAGGCATAGCTAGGCCGGCGGTAGTTACGCCACGTTCGTGTCATGTAACTGCGAGTGTGCGAATACTGTTCTGGCTGGAATTATGGTCTTTAACCGGATCGCGATAATTGCTGCCTACATACCTACTGTGAAGATGTTCCGCGACCATCGTCCGTTATAGCAGTTCCGGCACCGGTACCACAGCAAACCGGCGGCACGGTCACGGCAACCCCCACAATTCCAACTTCGGAGATCTTTCTCAACCCCACCATCGATCCGGCAATCCCAATCGCCGCCCCTCTCCTCGAACCCGGCGATGAACGTCAGCCCACCGCAACAACAACCACATTCCAAGCACCGATTGGGCCTGCACCTGGTGTTGGAACCAGCACCTTCGTGCCTATGCCGGGCTATCGGGATCAGCCCAATGACAATGGGATAGGGATCCGACACACCGTTGGTGCGATCGTTGGCTTGGTCGGCTTGGTGATAATGCTCATCATTGTGGCTTGCCTTTTTGGGAGGAGGAGAAAGAAGCAAAAGGCACTACTACTGGGTGGTAACGGAAGGGCCGGATCGACGGACTCGAGAATGATGCTTGTTAGAGTGGGTTCAGAGGATGGTTCGGCGGCGTCACCGCCGTCTTATCTGGAGGCCGTAAAGGGAAGAAGGGTGGAGGGTGAAATGGCGGCGGGTGCAGTGAGAGATTCCGCTTCTCCTGGGCTGCAGTTTGGTGCACCTCCTAGGTACGAGAATGGTGCGATGTCCGCTGAGGGCCTGGGTGGTGTGAGATAGCGCAGCAGGGTAGGCTGGATGATGTACCATAGCCGTCTGATGGGGATTTGCTGGCGTTCGTGGTGCTTCTGGAGTTGCATATATAGAGGTTGGTGGCTGTATTATGTATAGGAAAACCAGTAATGGACTGGGACTCGGGGAAGTGGACATTGTTGCAAACAGATTCCCCGACTCAGGCTGAAAAATGGCTCCATCCAGATGCGATACTTACCTGTCCAGCAGTAGCGATATCATGTGGATATAATATACGCAACTTCCTTTGGTCCCGCCTGCTGGTAGAAATCTTCAAAGCCCTTCAACTTCAGACATCACCACCTCCCCATTTTACTAGTCGATCAGGGCTTGGGGTTTTAGTAAACCTTGTATCCAGTGGATGACCGCCCATCGTTCCGTGCCCAACGGCAGTGATTCTCTGTGGCCCAAGCCGTTCCGTTGCGGCCAGCCCAGCCATGCGGCGGATAAAGTTTGAAAGTTTACACATCATCCAAACGCAATGTTTGATTCCCCAATGAAACCATGTCCCTCGAACTCCGCCTGAAGGACCAACATTCCACCATCTACCATCACCTTCAACTTGAATCCATCTTCAACGGCTGTGTGAGGATCTCAGCCGTTCTGAAAAGTGGAAGTTCCATCCGGGGGAACCCATGTAACCGAAGATTCACCTTACGCTCCGTAAGTTCCAGGCTCGAGCGAAGCTTTCCCACAGAGAGTCAAATTTAAAGCTCAACATAAACGCAGGTCAGTTCCCTCCTGCCCCGCCTCCATCGCATACCATCGCATACACTCCGAGCATCGGCGACATGACGGCACGAACAGGCTCCCTGACAGATGGCTACGTATTCGCGGACCTACCTCTGGGCCTCATCAGCAGCGGCTGGGAGGATGTTTCACCAGAGGAAAGAGGAACGGCCGAAGAAGAGCAGGCCTTGGAGGAGTTGAAAAGCATCATGGGCGGGACTGAGTTTCACGGTGTCGGTCAGTCGATAAGGGAGTTTGGGGTCTTTTCTGGGGTACGTTTGCTTCCGGGAAGAGCAGTGGTAACTAACCACAGGAGAAAGGACTGACTGACTGGTTGGCAGAAGTGGGTGCGGAGCTTGGGTCGGGCGGCGTGGAGTGATTTGGCAAGTACCGGGGTGATAATACCAGATGTTGCGGCGACTACACGGTGTGCGCGATGCTCGGGGATATAGGGTTGCGTGTCTGAGGGTGTCTGGGAGGCGCGGTGTCATGAGGACCTTGTTTTCTGTCATTAATTGTATTCCAACGAGCTTTCAGATGACTTCAAAAGTGGCCGGACACGCCGCACTACCTACTCTAAGCAGTGGTGTGACGTCGTTCATAGAACAGGGTTGATGTATGCCGTGACCTTCGTCGAAGTTCCAACTTGACGAGCCCACAGCAGGTACTCCTGCTACAGCACTCCACCCAACACCTCCACATCTCAGCCCTGATGACATCTTTCCTCCAACATTCACCTTCTGATACCCTTGGATCCGACACTTCCGAAGTCATCTAATACGCCAGCGGAGGCCTTTGCGGCGGTCGTACACAGCAAGTTCAAGTTCAAATACAGACTTTCCGAATCGATTCCATCATCCGCCAAATACAGAGGATGTCCTCAACTAGACGCCTGATGGAGCGACAGCAGTATATGCCCTGGCCCTACCGCGATACCGAAGGGGCGTCCTATGAGCGAGTCTCGTGGTATGTAGGCATGCTGAGAACCCTCGAAGGTACACATGATGAAGATCAACGCGTGCACAGTGTGGATGGTGTGGGAGGTAAGTTTCTCGCGGTTTATTGAAGCGCGATCCGAGTTAGGAAGATCCTACCTAGGGCTTCTGATCAAACAGCATTTCTCGGGCGAATTATTCCAGTCTCTTTTTCCAGGTGGAATACTTACGATTCACCTTGACTCCCGCAGTGCCGATCAGGAGGAGGTTGTTTGATCGTCCCGGACGGGGCGGGCGCTGGTCGAGGCCCTCCCACATTCCGGAACTTTTTTTCGCCCGCTTGCGCCGAATGCACGGGCCGGGCCGAAGCCAACGTCAGACGAGCTCCCCCGCATGCATGTATGTGTACGGCTAAGCAACTAGGGTTCCCCGCATAGATATCTGACCGGCAACTCTAGCTAGCCACCGGTCATCGGATATAAATATCTTTCCGAACCCTCAAGGAACGCGGAGCGCCCGCAGTAGATCGCGGTAAATACGCAGTATTCTGGGGAATGATCCGGACGCAGTGGTTGGACCGGAAAGGTTCCGGGCACACCACCCCAAGTTAACAATTTGAGAAATTGCGTACTGTGGGACACAGCGGAAACGGCGGGCATGGTAGATGCACGAGCGGTGAAATTTCGCCGACCTAGCTAGACCAGATTTGGTGGGGTCAAACGTTCAGAGTGCTCTTGTTTATTTTGCCGGCGGTCTGTCTGTCTGTCTCATCGTCCATCATCATTGTTTTCATCATTGCTTTCATCGTCTGTTTTCTTTGCCGGTTAGGTACTTGATTTGTCTAAGGGGTTGTCTGGTCGTTTCTTTAGTGTGCTCTCTTGCTATTGGGTCTCCTGAATTTTACAGGAGGTCTTTCTTCTTTCACGAATCATTTCTCTCTTCGTGACTTGTACTTGACTTTCTTCACCCTCGTCACAACATATCTCTATCAAAGTCGGCTGAGGGCCCCTCCGGCTCTCGGTTATTCAATACCTATTGTCGACTGAGCCACAATACAAACAAAAAGTGTGGCGTGCTGTTGAATATCTGGGTTGCTGAATGGGTCTTCGGGGGAGATGAGAGTTTGCAGCTGCAGCTTTGGTAACCTAGCCTTGGAAAAGGGTTTCGGAGATCATATGAACATGAAGTCTGGGGGATTAGAACTAGGATTGAGAGTGCTATATCGGATTTCAAGCTTAAACTGGCAAGTTCATTTGATTTTGGAACAACATCGGCGGTTATTATACTCATGTGACATGGAAGACTACGCAGTAGTACTCGGTGAAAGAGTAAGTGGTGCCTCACCTTGCGCTTATAATTCCTAATGGCCGTGAGGTATGACCTATCGGCTGTTCCTGGTACACTTCTCTAGGCTCGGTATGACACCTGAAGCAATTCCAGTCCATGAAGTCGATTGAAATGGAGGAAGGTGGTTGGAGGCTTGAAAACTGTGAGCATCCGCTGATCTGGGCAATATAAATTCATTGTTCATAGTCACATGTTATCCAAATGAGCCAAGCAAAGACTTGAGTTTATTCTACACTCCAAGTAGGGTCCATCGTAGTTGTAAGCCCTGTTTTGCAGTGAAGCTTCTTGCTCCTTAAGAAAAAAAACAAAAGCCTCGAAAAATGGAAACTGTATTTAAATAACCGCCTAAAAGCACCTAGCACCTCGGCGCTCGACTACCTGGCAGATTAGACTATCTGGCAAGCTCGACTACCTGGCAAGCTCGAATACCTAGCAAGCTCGACTACCTTGAAACCTCTCCCTTCATCTCTGTGCGTTCAACCACTATGTTCGCCCGAATTCAACAGTTCTTTGCTTCCTGGAACGCGTCCTCCCCAGATGCCGTAACTCCTCACTATATTCCTTCTTTTGAACCGGGCCTCTTTACTATATGCATAAATGGTGCTCCGGTAGCCACGTATTCAAACAAAGATTATGACTTCTCCTACTTCTCCGCCGGCTGTGACCCTCTCCATCTCGAGATTTCGGGCCTTTCCCCTATCGATGAAGCACTCGTCTCTCCGTTGAAACTCAACATCATACCAACGATCGCGGATGGCAAAGTCTCAGCCACTCTGCCAGGGCCGGGATACTACATCATCAAGATCGGCGCTTCCCGCCAGCTCGTCATCCTCGCCGACTCTCACCATCAGTCACCGGCATCAGGCGGTACGGGGATCTGGAATGTTCAAGACCACGGTGCCGCGTCCAACGGCACCTCGATTTCCGACACCACCGCCGCATTCCAGTCATGTCTTGACGCCGCGTCCGATTCCTCCGACCCCAACGCCCTCGTATTTGTCCCTCCGGGTCTCTACGCAGTCGGAAACATCGTGCTGAAATCCAACTCGTCATTTTACCTCTCTCCCGGCGCAATACTTCGATTCAGTCCCGAGGAAAAAGACCAGTATAAAATACATTGGTACAAGAACTCGCAAGGACGGCGGCCGATAACATGGTGGATCTCGACCGCCTTTGGGTCCCGCAACATCCGGGTGTTCGGCCACGGAGTTCTCGACGGCAACGGTGTTGCCGCAGCCGCGGCCGGTATCGGGAACAACCTCCTCGTTCCCATCCAAACCGAAAATTTCTCATGCGAGGGAATCCTATTCCTGAACTCCGCGTCGTGGGCGTGCACGCCAATCATGGTCACCAACGGTACATTCCAGGACTGCAAGTTTATCAACCGATTCACTGAGACGGGCGAGAATGATGGGATTGATGTGATGCACTCGGAGAACATTGTCGTCCGCCACGCGATTGGAATCGGCCTGGATGATCCGTTCTCGACAAAGACATGGGGTAGGGAGAGCGATATCGCCGAATCCTGGCCGCTCCCGGACGATGGACTGCCGGGGCTGAGGGGCGTCACTTTCGACGATACCCTGAGCTGGACTATCTGCTTTGGTGTCAAGGTGGGCGCCGGGATGTGGTCGCCGCACGAGGATATTGTCTTTCGGAATGCGGTGGTCTACGATACGAGTATTGCCATTGGGATACATTTCCAGTCCGGATCCTCGCGTGTCAAGGGTGTCCTGTTTGAGGATATCGACGTGGAGAACGCCACATGGACAAACATGGATATCTCGACTTGGTGCGCTTTTATGGTTACGGGAGGTGATGCTGGCGAGGAGGATTATCCGATTCAAGATGTGGTGGTGAAGAATGTGCGAGTACGGATGGGTGGACGGAAGCATGCAGTTTTGGCGGGGCAGCAGGGAAGGGTTATTGATCAGGTGGAGTTTAGGAACGTGGTCATGCCAGGAAGCATAGGGCAGGCGGACAGCTTGGAGGACATGCAGTTTGAAGACGTGATGTACGCCCAGAACATCACCATCTCATAGCCTCATTATCTCATACCCTCACGAGTACAAGTAACACGCTGTGGAGCAAATTGTATGGGTCACTTGCGAAAAAAGAGGCCTCAACAGGCAAAAGAATGAATGATTCAGCCGGGATTTGAACCCGGGTCGGGCGCAGAATGCTAGGTGGCAAGCGCCCATGATACCCCTACACTACTGAGTCATGTCTACATATGGTGTGGTACATTTGTTATATCTAGTACCCACTCAGCACAGCAAGATCTGATTGATGATGCAATTTCGAGTGCCTTAATTAATCTGGGTTACACAGAAAAAGTTCTCGCCGACTCACCGTCTCATCTCCGCGCCATTACATATTCCCGTTGACCCACTTTCCTCTCCTCCGCATCCGCCTCTCTTCTTTGCCTCCGCATAAGTTTTCGTTACGAGCTGCTGGTCAGAGTTCTTAAACTTTATCGCAATAGTCCACGATGGCCGCCCTCCGCCTCGCATCCAAACGGGTTCTAACCTCAGCGGCGAAGCTCCAGCTTCGCTCGGTAGCGGCCACTAACAGCTCCCTCTTCGTTGCCCGCGCCGCATCGACCAGCAGTCTCCCTGCCGAAGCACGAGCCGAATTCGTCGTGCGTTCATTCTTCCCCCGGCCTACAATGCTACAATTGAAGTTGCCCCGAATAATGACGCCCGACACCAGAAAGAGGCCCGCCTTCCCAGCTTCGATCCCCCCGCCGACTCTCAGAGCGCTGCGCTCGTGAGCCAACACCTGCCGTACATGGTCGCAACCTACGCGCGGCCCCCGCAGGTCTTCGTCAAGGGCGATGGATGCTACCTCTACGATATCGAGAATCGACGATACATCGACTTCAACGCTGGTATCGCCGTCAACGCTCTCGGCCACAACGATGCGCACCTGTGCAACCTTATCTACGATCAGGCAAAGCAGCTGATTCACGTCAGTAACCTCTACCACAACCCTTGGACCGGCGCGCTGTCGCAGTTGTTGGTGGAGCGCACGAAGGAAATGGGAGGGTTCCACAACGCTAGCAGGGCGTTCATTTGTAACTCTGGATCGGAGGCGAATGAGGCGGCTATCAAGTTTGCGAGGAAAGTTGGAAAGGCTGTCGGTGGTGAGAAGAAGGTGGGCATCGTCAGTTTCGAGAACTCCTTCCACGGACGTACAATGGGAAGTTTGAGTGCCACCCCGAACAAGAAGTACCAAGCACCCTTCGGACCCATGGTGCCCGGGTTCTCCTACGGCAAGTACAATGATGTTGAGGGCATCAATGCGTTGGTCACTGAAGAGACTTGTGGTGTTATTGTCGAGCCTATCCAGGGTGAGGGAGGTGTGTGGACTGGTAGCGAAGTGTTCTTGACCAAACTGAGGAAGAGGTGTACCGAAGTTGGTGCGGTGTTGATCTACGATGAGATTCAGGTATGGCCTCGCTAGTCTTTAACCTAAATATATCCTCATACTGATCGGTGGGGCAGTGCGGAGTCGGACGCACCGGAAAGCTGTGGGCCCACCAGTTCCTTCCTAAGGAAGCGCATCCCGACATCCTTACGATGGCCAAGGCCCTTGGCAACGGTTTCCCCATCGGCGCCACCATGGTGAACGAGTGGGTGGCAGAGAAGATCGTTACCGGTGACCACGGAACCACCTTTGGAGGTAACCCGCTCGCCTCGCGTGTGGGTCACTACGTCTTTGAGCGTATCGCCAAGCCCGAGTTTCTTGCTGCTGTCGAGGAGAAGAGCAAGGTGTTCGTGAAACACCTCAATGTCCTCAAGGCGAAATACCCAGAGGTCATAACGGAGATTCGAGGCAAGGGTTTGATCCTCGGAGCGCAGTTGGACCGGGATCCTACGGCGCTTATTAAGGAGTGCCGGGAGAGGGGCCTGCTCCTCATCACGGCTGGTACCAATGTGGTGAGGTTTGTCCCGCCGTTGGTGATTGAGGAAAGTGTCATAGAGGAGGGTATGCAGATTCTCGACGAGGCATTGGCGGCGTTTGTGAAGAAATAGAATGGAGGTTTGTGAAGAAATAGAATGGAGGTTTGGGCGTCGCATTTGGGTGTATCTCAGTACTTAGACCATAATTCTCGGAGGGGAACGGATAGAGGTAATGGGTACACGGGTTCCGCTACTATTCATACCGACAATATGCCACCCGTGAGAGACAGAGAGAACCGCAATTTATTTCGCATACAGCCTTATTACCGTAGACTATGGCGAACCAAAACAACCAACTCTTCCTGCCCGCTCTAAAAGGGTCGAGATGGAAACTCCGCCCATACGCCACCCTTGTTTCTTTCTTTCTTTGTTTACTCGTTGCATTCGACCTTATTCTATAGTTCATGGCAGTTACAAACATACGCCATCCGTTACAGCAGGCCTGAGCATACGCAGGGCGTAACAGAGTGATGTCTCATGCGGAGCCATGCAGCCTGCAGACACCTCTGTATGTCCTGTTCCTGCATAATTTTTGTATGATCTGGCATTCGTCATTTACCCGGTTGCTCCTACAACGCGGCGTGGAGAAATTCTGCGTCACACATGTGGACGATCAAATCGAGGCTGGAAGAGACGACGCCAACTACGCCGCACTAATTTAGGTTAGCATAGCAGGCACGCGAAACACCATCCAGAGCAACCACACTCACTCCCGCAGTTGTCGTCCAAAGCCAGAGGAAACAAAAAGGAAACATCTTCATAACTCGACAAAACACCCCCAACTCGGCGGAAAGAACCTCACAGTACAATACTTGCCGTGGCATGTCTCGCCGCCCTCAACCCCGCTCGTCGCCCGGCTTTGCGCCTCCGCCTCCCATCCCCGCAGCTGCTTCCCATGGCCGCTCTCCTTCGGCCTCGTCAACCTCCTCTACATCATCCATCGCTTCGGGCTCTCGTCAGGGGTTCACGAATTTCAAGAACTCTTCTACGTCGACGATCAAGCTAGTTCCACCTACGACACCACGTTCCCCTTCACGATCCTCTGCAAACACAGTCGCGCCCCCGCTCTCCGCAGGCATCCATACCTCTCCACGGGCCGCAATGGCGCAGCAGCAGCAACAACAGCAGCAGCGATCGCAGCAAGGCCCTGGAAACTTCGGGCCCACACTGATGCATCCTTCCGTACCAACGCAACAGCGACAACAGCAGGAACAACAGCCGCCGCAGCAGCAAGCCGTCGCTGCGTACGCGATGCAGTCGTCGATGCGCAAACGTTCCGCCACCGAGCCATCTCCTACCTCGCCGCCGCTCTTGGGCTCGATCATGTCTGGCGCTGCTGCTTCAGCCATCTTTCATGCCACCGCCGCAATGAACATCCCGCACGCGATTCCACACCCCCCGCCTCCCCCGCCGTCGGAGCGCACGCTCCCATCACCGTCCACCAGCGCCCCCGCCGCGACCAAGAAGGAGGGAATGAAGAAGATCTTTTCTAAGCCTGGCAGGATCGGCACTCCCGGAATCGAGAAGACGCTGCGACCTCCGCCTAGCCCTAACAAGTTACCCCAGATCTCGTCGCCAATCCCCCGGCTCGCCCCTGGGAATGACGAGAGCAGTCGCAGGCCGAGCTATTCGAGCGCGTACACTTCCAGCACGCTTGTTGCTGGTTCGGAAATCGCGTTTTCGGTTTCGCCGCCAACTACAATCATTGAACGTGGCTTCAGGGAGACTAAAGACGAGGTAAAGAAGGAAAAAGATCACCACCGAACACATTTCCTGCGCACCCGTCGCGACAAAGATCACGGCGCGTTCTCGTCGTCCAACTCCAACTCGAAAATGGCCGATGCTGCGGGAAGCCTATACTCCTTTACCCCGTCGTCCCCGTCATCCACCGTCTTTGCTTCGTCGAAGGACCTCCAGAAGACCATATCCGGCATTGACATCACCTCGGCGTCGAAAACATCGAAAACATTCAAAGCAGCTCTCGGTGGCGGCGGCATGTCATCCTACGAAGACTCCTTTCTCGCGCTAGACCTTGGACCTTCGGAAAACGCGTGGTCCACACTATGCGCGCGTGTGCTCCCCCTGTTCGACGGCGACCTCCTCCGTAACACCGTCGAAGACCTCAACAGACTTGTCGCTCTACACATCAAGCGCTGCGTTGACCGCCGCGAGCCGGTGCTCCTCATCAATGATGTCCGCATGCTACTGGAAACAGGCATGAGCTCGATTGAACCTCATCTGAACGAGCTGCCGGATGAGCGATTGCTTTCACGACTGGTTGAGATCTGGAGCCTTGTATTCCGGTACACGACCCCCTACCTCGAAGCGGTCCTGCTGCCGCTCCAGCAGGAGTTCAAAGGCTCGGGCTCGTTACTTACCCCCCGCGAAAGTCGCGAGTTCTTCGGCGTCGATGTTGCTGCCACCGCCGGCAGTCCCATGGGCCTCGATGTGCGCCGACTGATCATGATTGCCATGCGCGACTGCATCGTTCTACCGGTCTACGAACGACTTAGGGTGTTGTTCTCACGGCTACAGTTGGACCTTTCGGGGAATCACGAAGATGGAATGGAGGTTGTCGGCCGCATGCTGCAGTGCGTCAGTGTGCTTGCGGCGGCAGGCACCGGCGACGAGGCACAGGGAATGGTGGATGAACTGGGCAAACGGCTCAAGTGGAATTGGCTTTCTCGCGGACGCACAGGGCGCAATAGGAAGGGCTTTGTGGGTACCAAGATGAGGCCGGTGGGAGTGGGCGATGGTGGCTCGTTTGGCGTGTTGTAAATGTTGGGTTTCGGTGTTTGCTTGAACAGGCTGGCTGGATTGGAGTTTGGGGATTCGGCGCGCGATTCTTTTCGATGTTGCTTCAGATGAGCAAGGGACCCATTTTATTGTACAATAGTTTTTCTTTGTTCCGTTCTTGTTACTTCTGTTGCTCTGGGGACACGATTTTCGCACCGACTGCGCGGGTTTTCTTTTGTATTATTACTACCTCACTTTGCTGTTGTCTTTTTCCTTGGGATTAGTATCTCTTTGGTCGTTGGGGCTTGTTTTCGGGGCTTTCTTTTGCGTCTTGCGAGTACGGTTCTTTTGGCTATGGCCAGGGGTGTTTGGTTTTCTTTTGTATTGCATTGCGTTCTGTTGGGGGGTAGTGATATGCTTTGCGTTGCTTGCTGGGCAATAAACTGATCTATATCTGATTTCATCGCCAAAACCCCAAAACGTGAAGGCTTTGAGCTCTTCACATGATATCACCATCTCGCCTAGCGGCACTTGTTGGAGTTCTTCCAGGGTGGCTTGTGGCACAAAGCTAGGCTCGAAGAAAAAGTTTACGGTTTCGCCCCACCACACACCACACGCACGCACACACGCACATTTAGCGACTGCTTCCTAGAATGTGTGAGCTTCGCTCCACCACCACCACCACCACGGTTTTCGCACATTGAATGTGCGCGTAGCAGGAAGAAGAAGTCAGTGCTCAACTACCTCCAACCTTCTTTGCCACTATCCTGTCTGTTCTGTCCGAGTCGTCGAAATCCTACCACCCGCACCCGCTCGTTCGCCTCCCCCACCCCCCCCCCGCCCGCACCGTACCGTACCCTACTGTCACCCTCGGAAAAATGGTGTCGTCTTCCGGACATCATCATCGCTCGACTACCAAGGCCTCAAATAAACCCTTCAAGTCCCGCCATGCGACCAAATCCTCCCTCAAGGCCAAGAGCAAGGGTTTGTTCCGCCCGCATTCCCGTCGTGTCCGCGTATGTGTTGACTTGTGGTGGCGACCCCCGTAGGAAAGGTAGACGACGCCTCGGCGCTCGCGCGCAAGAATCACCACCAACAGGTCACGACCAAGATCGAGCGGAGGAACAAGGCGCGCCAGCTCCAGATCATCAAGAAGAAGGACAATGACATCGATGCGCGGATATTCAAGGGCAAGGATGCCGCCCCCAGGGTCGTGGCGGTCGTGCCGCTGTGCGCCGATGTCACCGCTGCTACCACCGTCAGGGCGTTGTTGAAGAGTTTGGATGTTTGGGTAGAGGTACCGGAGGCGGGTGTGTTCACTACATGGTATGTCGGCGGGTGGCAGGGGTGGTGGTACTGGCGATGGTGGCGTTGGACGAAGTTGCTGATGTGGGTGCCGTAGGGTGGACCGGTTTAAGCAACGGGTTCAGTGGATTGTATTGAAGCGGGAGATGCTGCCGATTCTCGATGGATGCAAGGCGGCGGACTTTGTGCTGATGGTGTTGTCAGCGAACGAGGAGGTGGATACCTTTGGCACACGGATCATCCGTGGGATTGAGGGCCAGGGAGTCTCCAATACACATACGGTTGTTCAACACCTAGAGAAGGTTGAACCCGCCAAGAGAAGACCCGACATTAAGAGATCCCTCACCACCTTCATCTCGCACTTCTTCCCAACGATCACCAAGGTCCACGAGTGCGAATCTTTGCAGGAGGGACCGAATCTCATGCGCACGCTGTGTACCTCGATGCCGAAGGGTGTGCACTGGAGGGATGATCGGTCGTATCTGGTAGCGGATGATATCCGGATCGAGGGTGACGATTTGGTGATTGAAGGTGTGGTGAGAGGGAGAGGGTTGAAGGCGGATAGACTGGTTCACCTCCAGGGTTTTGGTGATTTCCAGATTGAAAAGGTATGCCAGCCTAGCCATTCCTATTTGTGGGTTGCGGAAAGTTGATTGGTGGGGAAAACGTCAGATCTGCGCACAGCCGAGCCGCGTGCAAGAAGCGTCCGCCGACGAAATGGCGGTTGATGGCGCGGTGAACGGTGCCGGACTACGGATCCTCGAACTGCCAACCGAAGACCAGGACGACCTCAAGGAGTTGGCCCCCGAAGTAGAAGAGACGATGCGGGACATATCAGACAACATTTCGGAAGTCCCGTCCAACATGTCGGAATCCAGGAGAGGAGTCCTTCTCGACGACCACCATTATTTTGACGACGAGGAGAGCAGTGCGAACCGCGCTTACGAGATGCCTAAGAATGTTCCGTCGGGAACATCAAAGTACCAAGCCGCCTGGTTCATCGAAGGAGAGGATTACGGCTCGGACGGCGAAGCGACCGAGGGCTCCGACACAGATATGGATGAGGACGACGACGAGGCTCGACCTGAGGATGGATTGGAGGGACTGGCTGGCCCATCGGGAACCACGGTTGCTGGCTCTGTCTGGGGAGATGACGCCAAGAGCGAAATGTTTTTGGATCCTTCCCCGGAACAGGAATACGAGCAGATCCAGGCTTTCCGAAAGGACCGCGACGTAGAGCTTGCGGAAGAGAGGGAGTTTCCAGACGAGATCGAGTTGGCGCCCAATGTTCTTGCGCGCGAGCGTCTTGCCAGATACAGAGGTCTTAAGAGCTTACGGACCAGCAAGTGGGAAACTGAGGAGGACCGACCATGGCAGCCTGAGGACTGGGACCGGCTCGCAAGGATTCAGGACTACCGGGGATCAAAGAATAGAGCCATCAATGAGGCTTTGGCAGGCGGTGTGGCACCAGGGACCAGAGTTATGGTCTACATCCGCAATGGTCCCCCAGAGGTTGCGGAATTGTTCAAATCCCATCCAGAGCGACCAATTGTTCTCTGGGGACTGTTGCGACATGAACACAAGCAAGCTGTTGTCAATGTTTCTATCATGGCGTCCACTGATTACGAGGGCGAGCCCGTCAAGTCGAAGGACGAGCTGATACTTCAGATCGGCCCGCGCAGATTGCACGTTAATCCACTATTCTCTACCGCCGGCGGAACTGGTAAGAATAACGTCAGCAAGTTCGAGCGCTTTCTTTCTCCAGGCCAAGCCAGTGTTGCGACATTTGTCGGACCAGTGACATGGGGGAATGTTCCAGTGACAGCCTGGAAACGTGGAGACGGAGAAACTGACTGGGAGCTTGTCGGAATGGGAAGCTTCCTCAACGTGGACCGCGAGCGTGTGGTCGCCAAGAGAATCGTCCTCACCGGTCACCCTTACAAGATCCACAAGAGGCTTGTGACTGTGCGGTACATGTTCTTTAACCAGGGTAAGTCGGAAGTATTCCGAAGATCGTATTGGACAAAGGCTAACGCATCAACAGAGGACATTGCATGGTTCAAGGCGATACCGCTGTACACCCGTCGCGGCAGGAGTGGATTCATCAAGGAGAGCTTAGGTACACACGGTTACTTCAAGGCGACGTTCGATGGCCGCATCAATCCGCAAGATGCTGTCGCCATCAGCTTGTACAAGAGAGTGTTCCCGAGAGGCTCAACGGAATTTTCGGAGTAGTGCTCTTGAAAACCTCACGGGGTGGAGCTTCTGGGGTTCTTTCTTTTCTGTCTTTTCGGTTCTGGGTTTACAATCGGTGTTCTGTTTTGGGATTCCCGGGTTTTTTTTCTCGTTTTTTTTTGTGTTTTTACCCTTTCCTTCGTGATGACATGCCTACCGGCTTAGATGTTGAAAAGTTGGTTTGTGATTGTACTGAATTTTGTATGGCCTATCATCCTCTGGAATATAGTCCCGTGCCACTACTCAACCGTGGCGATCAATGCAATGCATGGAGGATTTTGGCGGAGTTCGGATATACCTTTTTTTTAGTCTGGTTCTTAATAGGCGCGCAGGTACACCCTACTAGGGCAAGTGCTCGCCGATATCTCGTCCGGCGGCAGGACATCAATCTGCATCCGGGCGGCCAAGCCCCACAATTTAGCCATTGAGCTGCACATGCGCTGCATGGTGATGCGTTACTCCGCCTGCAGATAATTTTGTCCGGTCACACGAATAAAGGCTTTTTTGAAGAAAACCGCTCGGTAAGTTAAGGTCTAGATTGTCAAATTTGCCGAATATCTGGGGGCTCTCAATGGTTATTCCCTATGTCCTGCTAGGTGTCTCAATGGCTATTCCCTGAGCCCTGCAGATGATTACTTTCTACCGTAGATACATCCGAATGCTCCCCTTCGGACCTCCTCCGGGCTGTCGTTGTATCTATGCAGAGCCCTTTCGGACCACCTCCGGGCTGTCATTGTATCTATGTAGAGCATGGATATATACATGAAGCATTTAAGCCCGCGGCAGGCCCAGTATCTTCGTTCACCATCTTCACTTCGACATCTGTAAGCATGCTGCTCCCTTCCAACCAAGCCCTCGCCTTCCTGGCTCACAGCTACGACTACCTCATCCTCGGCGGTGGAACAGCCGGGCTCACAGTCGCTACCCGTCTCGCCCTCTCCTCTCCCTCCCTCAAGATCGGAGTTCTTGAAGCCGGCCACTCGCAGCTCGACAACCCCCTCGTGTCAGTCCCGGGCTATTATGGCTTTGGCTTGGGCACCGAACTCGACTACAACTTCACGACCACCCCGCAGACGCACGTCAACAACCGCAAAATCGGCATGGCGCGCGGCAAGATGCTCGGCGGCTCGTCCGGGCTGAACTACATGAACTGGAACCTCGCCTCGGCAGAGGAGTACGATTCGTGGGGCCACGGCTGGGGTTGGGGTGTCATCTCGAAGGCTGTGAGGGCTATTGAGGGATACTATCCGCCGGAATTGGAGGCGCAATTCGAGTTGCTGCCGAAACCGCCGGTGGTGGAGGGAGTGCATGGGACGAAGGGTCCGGTGCAAGCGGGATGGGCCAAGTGGTTCCCGAAGCCCACCGGGATGTTGCTGAAGTCCCTGCAGAGCTTTGGGATCGGGATTAATCCCGATGCTATGAGCGGAGATAACCTGGGCGGGTATTATTCACTCGGCTCGGTGACTAAGGATGGGGAGAGGAGTTATTCTGCGTCCGCGTATCTCGCGCCGAATATTGACAGGGAGAATTTGATCGTGCTCACCGGGGCCACAGTGGCGAAGGTATTGCTGAAGAACAAAGTGGCGGTGGGTGTGGAGTTTGTCGACGAAGCGGGAACTACGCATCAGGCCTTCCTGAAGAAGGGTGGGAAGAGTGAAGTGATCCTGTCTGCTGGATCCCTTCAGAGCCCGCAGATTCTGGAGCTCTCGGGGATCGGGAAGAAGAGTGTTCTGGAAGCTGCAGGAGTGCTTGCAATAGTCCAGAACGATCAAGTCGGAGAGAATTTGCAGGATCATATTTGTATTTCTACCCCCCGCTACGTATGGTGATTCACAGCTGACGGAGTAGTCTCACCTATAACATGGGAATTCACGGCCGACAACACGCCTACGAGAGACCTTCTCAGAACCTCTCCCGCGTTCCTTGCCGCCGCACAGGAAGAATACAACGTCAATCGCAGCGGAATCCTAACAGGTACAACCATGACTTTTGCCATGCTCCCACTCGATACCTTCCTTGCGCCCGGGGAACTAGCAACCATCACCTCGCAAGCCCTCACCACAAACTCCACCATCGATCTATATGACACCTTTGTCCTCCCGCGGAACAACAGCGAGAGCAAGGTCGCCCAAATAGAGTACATTTTCGCCCCATTCAAGAGCAGCTCCCCAGCGCCATCCCCGGGGAAGACGTATTTCACCATTCTTATTGCACTGATGCACCCTCTCTCCCGAGGGAGCGTTCACATCTCGTCCGCCTCAGCCTTTTCCCCGCCAGTAATCGATCCTCGCTTCTTCAGCGAGCTCGTCGACCGCGAAGTCCTGCTCGCGGGCGTCCGGTTCGCAGCCAAAGTCGCCGCGGCAGAACCACTCAAGAGCCAACTCCTCGGCCGCACCGATGAAGTCCCAGACGATCAGCTTTGGGAGGCGATTAAAACCTCCGCCGAGACCGTGAAGCACCCTGTCGGCACGTGTGCTATTGGTACCGTTGTGGATGGAAAATTGAGGGTCAAGGGCGTCAAGGGGCTGAGAGTCGTGGATGCTAGTGTTATCCCCCTACAGTTGTCAACCCATACGCAGGTGACGGTTTATGCGATTGCGGAGCACGCGGTGAAGATTATTTTAGGCGCGAGGTAGAGGGAGAGAGAGGGAGAGAGGGTACCGGAAATTTTTATAGGCATTTAATATGAATTATGTGTTGAATGTCTTTGTTTGCTTCGCCATATTGCGCCTGACAGCCTACAGGTACAGCGATGTCGAAATTAAGTAGACACCTAAAATCGCTTCCGTCGTTATACCCTTGTTTCGAGCCAGTTAGGTTGTTGTGTGCCTCCCACCCCGGGAGTCCCATATAATCAAGGGTAAACAACATCGTAAGGCTATTTTTGTGGCAGGGGCATTGGTTACATACTGGTTAGTACGAGACATCGATCCCCCCCCCCCCCCCCCCCCCAAGGGAATTACACACAGGAAAGCCCTCCAAATTGGTTGATGTTATGACGGGTCCTCTCCAGAGTATCCACCATCCCAAGACTTATGGATAGGTGATAGCACAATGAGCAGCATGTGGCTAGGATAGATAGAGAGGAAATACTAATCTATTTTGCATACAGCCTGTACAGACTATGGTGAAAGCTCGGATAGATGAGCAGACGGATACTTCCGGG
The DNA here is from genome assembly GCF_024521635.1 of Tricharina praecox. Taxonomy (NCBI): domain Eukaryota; kingdom Fungi; phylum Ascomycota; class Pezizomycetes; order Pezizales; family Pyronemataceae; genus Tricharina; species Tricharina praecox. Next base: position 1,379,777 of record NW_026250407.1, read on the forward strand.
ATTGGAGAAGCATCGAGTGTTGTTCAATGCATCATTCGATCATGTAATGTCACCTGGTATCTGTCCCGTCATTGGAGATCAAAACCACGCTCGATAGCAGCCTGAAGATCCAATTCTCTAGACGAAGCCCAATGGATGTGATGCTTCAGAGAGCTCAACGCTGAGGCGTCGCCGGCTGCCACTGGAGGTTGACTGTTCCAGCTTTTGGACGAGCTTGACATTCTCGCAGCATCTTTTTCTTTGATTTTGGGATGACCTAGCAGTGAAGATCCGAGCAGATCAAGCTTCAAATTCGGTCTTCCTATGGCCGAGGAAAAGCCATCGTCACCATATAATTCACCATGTAATTACGCTGCCCCCATCGCCCCATCGCCCCATCGCCTCATCGCCCCAAGCCGTCATCAATCGCTGTCTCGCCTCTTGCCCGAGTTTGCTGCTCACACGTCTCTGAATCGTTATGCCACTTCCGCTAGCGTGGTGAAGATTGTTTGCCACTTATGGCTCGCTGGCTAGTTTCTTGGGGTCGGCGAAGTGAGGTATAATCACAAACATCGACAACTTCCACGAAGCCATTGTTTCTCGTCTTCCCCAGCTTTGATCTTCCTCCTCCACTAGCTTCATTTCCTCAACGAGACAACAACTTCGTTCCTCCAACCTCTACCTTCTCCACTTCTCACTCTTCTCCCTCTTCTCCCTCTTCTCCCTCTTCTTCCTTCCCCACTCACACTGTGATCGATCCAAACTTCGACCCTTTGACACACTCTTCTCGTGCTTCACACTCTTCTCGCTCTTCACACTCTTCTCGCTCTTCACACTCTTCCTCTTTTACCACTCACACTGACCGATCCCAACTACGACCCTTCTACACACTCCTCACATTTACTCTCTGCAAGTTACACGGTCTCAGTAGATCATCACGATGAAGTCTTCCACCGGATCGCCCAGTGGTCTCAACCCTGCTGCTGCTCCCTTCGTTCCGAAGAGCGGTTCTTCCAGTCCTCTTAACGCTGCGGCTTCTCCTTCCGCTATGAAAGGTGATTCGCCCGATCGTCGCTCGACTGGTGGTTCGTCCGGTCGTTTCAACCCGACTGCTCGTCCCTTCGTTCCGGGAGGTGTTTCGCCGAATTATTCGAACCCCGCTGGCCCCAATTATGTGCCTAGTGGTGGGCTCTCACAAGAACAACAGCAGCATGTTGGATACTACGATAGTAAGATTTCCGTGACCTATCCCACATCGCCGAGTGATGTGCTGATGATCCTAGACCAGGTTTATGCTGATGGCAACCAGCCCTACGGCAACGCTTTAATTCCTGCTACCCTAGGTAAGATTTTTATGATTGACGTGTAGTTTGAGATGATGCTAATTACTGGGCATATTTAGAGAATAACGATCCTGCGTATTATGAGTGGTCGAGGGACGTCCTCTCCCAGCAGGGTGGTCTTGAGCAAACCGGAGTGTACTACCCACAGGCATACAACTACTCGAGCCAAATGTACGCCGCGCAGAACGAGCTTCCAATGGATATCAACATGGCGAATTCGTACGGTTCCGAGCTTCCAATGGATATCAACATGGCGAATTCGTACGGTATGGGACTCAGGGCGGTCGGTACTTCCCCCGACGGTGCTCCGGTCTACCTCGACAACCAGCTCCCGAGGAACGAAACGGTCTACTACGACCCAATGGGTCAGATCTACAAACTGAATTTGCCTCCCTATACTGGTTCCTTCCCGCAAGAGCAGTACGGCAATGGCTACACCAACATTGCTTCCTCTACTCATGATCAGCTCGCCAATTTTACCGATGCCACCTTTACCGACGGACACCAGGAGAACTTCCAGACTATGGGTATGGGCGACATGGATGTAAGAATCTTTTCTCTCCGCTCATTGATGATTGGGGTTCCATGTGCTAACGAACACTTCTCAAGGTCAATGCCGGGACTCATGAGCTTGTCGAGAAGACCTATGCTAGTCACGACGACGCCTACAAGGTCAACAATGATTCTCACGACCTGATGAACCGTCACTCGGAGAACATACTTCCGCAGAAGGACCAGAAGCAGCAAGCCATGCCTGTTACTGAGCAAATTCAGACGAAGACGCGAAAGCTGGCTGTGATAAAGAAGGATCCAATCAGCGAGGAGGAGATGACCTTCGGCGATATCCTAAATGAATACAAGGAACAGAAGATGAGGAAGAGGGCCAGAAAGACCGCAAAGAGGGGCAAAGGCAAAGCCCGGGCCGCCTCAGAGTCTTCGGATTCGGAGAGCTACGAACACCCGGCGGAGAAGGGAGACATCCTTGGCGATGACGGAGAACTGATGCACCTCTACGAGGCTCCCGAAACCAACCTCATGTTCAGCGATGAGGAGAGATTGTACTTCACCGAGCTCATCGATGCTTACATGGCGGCGTACTCTACCCCGATCCGCGAAGTAAACATGTCGCATCTCTTCAAAGCCTACCGTCACCTGAGGGCCAATCACCACCTCACAGAGGGGCCGGATCGGTCGAACGCGGAACTGTTCGTCCTTTACCTTGCCGAGATCTCAGACAACCATACCGTTCTGTCCCTGGAATACGAGGCCTACTACGAGAAGGTCATGGGCCATCTCCCGGATACCATCCAGAAGAACCAGCGACGGTTGTTGTCGAAGAGTCACGAGGCTGCTCGTGACTGGGAGATCTACAACTCCCTGCTCTGGACCGACGCGGTCATCAATATCGCCCAACACCCGGATCTCCGGAGGGAACTTGACGAGGAGGGGCGCCCGATGCTGGTCTTGTTCAAAGCCATCAACAGGTGCTACAAGGCAAGTGCGCGGCGGCTGGAGCCATTCTGGTGCTCCCCCTACCACTGGCGCCAGTCTCCCTTCAAGCCCAAGAAGCCGGAGGACACCTACGTGCGTCGGAGGGTCGCGGACAAGGGGGTGTTCGCGGACCCGGTGCTGGACATCCACCCAGACTCGGAGGACGAGCGCGACGGCGCAGCCCAGGAGATTCCCAAGAATCACAAGTTCGCTGGGTACTGGCCGTCGGAGGAAATTTTCCTCCGCGGCCTGCTCAAGCTGCACCTGGTGTTATATCCGGCCGCTCCCTTCGACTGGGACCGGATCACGGCCGCGTTCAACAAGGTGAACACCTTGCACGCGTGCCGTGGGATCTGGCGCTCGAAGATGGAGCTCCGCCACCACTTCAAGGTCCTCTACCCAGAGGCTTCGGCCCTGGCGAGGATCGGGATGTGGAAGGACATCCATCTTTGGGAGGAGCGGGCGCCAGATCCGTCCAGCACCAAGAGGGGCCGTAAACTCGGGGGTCGCCCTCGGTAGAGCGCCCTCGCTTAGGTGAGGGTTGCCTTTCGGGGGTGGGGGGGTGGGAGGGGTGATGGGTGTCCGGTTGCGTGTTGCGTTTTTGGGGAAATTTGAAATTTCCCCATAGAAGTAGGTAGCTATCACCAATGGATATCATCCCCAGAAATATCGTATCGTGCATCGTGATTCTTGATGTGTTTTTACAGTATTTGCCAGATTTTTTTCTTCTTTCTCGCGGATGACATGTAGTTAGTATCCAATTCTCTGAATTCTCCATATGTAGATATGTCCGTATCCCTGTATTCGGGGGATTCACCGTCCATTCGATATCTATATTCTAGCCAATATATAATAGACCGTGCTTGTTGCCTTTGCCCCACCCCAGCCGTGCCGTGTCTTAACAGTTCGCAGCGCTGATCGCGAGTAGTGATGAGGATCTGGTAAGCGACAACTGCTGTGACGGCAATGATAGGTATTGATGGCGAGCTAAGTAGTGCCGCTACTGCCGCCGCTATCGCCTCATATAAGAGAGTTCTCCAGAGCCGGTGCGCAATCGCAATCGCGTAGCTGATCACCCTGGGCAAAGGCCGCCGGCGCCGATTGACAACTGCGCTCCGGATTCTACATCTACCTACGCAAGCTCTTGATGATAATCTGTTGAACTGGTATATAAGTCGTGTTTTGTGAGATGAAGATTCGGATTTTCCAAGTTTGGTATGAATTGGAGAATTGTTCGCTGAGGCGGTGACGGTATTTGGTGGGGCGTCCGCAAATTAGGACGTTCCAATTTTAAATTTCCATACTAAAGACTAAGAAGGAAACTGCAACATAACCAGTCAACGTGGTGGAGTGGTTAACACGTTCGCCTGCTATTCCGAACCTGGAAAGCTCAGCGGATGCCTTCGGGCGCGCAAGTTCGAATCTTGTCGTTGACGATTTCTTTTTTCATTTTGTCCCGTTCATGTCCACTACGAGCGTTTCGAGGATGCACCACCCCCGCTTACTCTCCCGACCCTTTTCCAGCACTCATCCAGAAGCTCTTCACACTCCTCCAAACGTGCTTGGACAATCCTAAGCGCACCAAGTTTATACTCACAGTCCCACGCCCGACTGACCCCCATAACCCGATCGCCATTCAGCGCCCATAGCTCTTTCTGCAAGGTTCTCACCTCTTCTTCTTGTTCTAATTCTCGCACTTCCCCCCAGACGTCCTCCACTTCCCCAAGCCTCGGTGGAATGTAAGCGTCCAGCGGACTCCACGGCATCGGCGGGACGATTGAACGGTGCCGGTTTCCCTTCTTCCTTCGCTGCGGCCTGCGTCGTGAAAGCCGTAATAATAGGGCATATATCCGTGGTTGCAGCTTCATCACTCCTTCGTAAAGCTCCCACGTCTCTAGCTTCTTCCGCTGGTCGACGACGGCGACGTCCGCAATTGACGGATTGCTGCTGATAGTGGAGGCTTTGCTGGTGGATTTGGAGATAGAGGCGCGGACAGGAATGGGAATGGGTTCGAACTGTGGGTAGCGGGGAGAAACGAGGGGGGCGGCTTGCGGAGAGGTGGTAGGGGGGAGGGGGATGAGGGGCCAGGATGCTCTTCCTGAGGGTGGAGGGGGAGAATGACGGGAATCCTCGTATCTCTGCCCGGGGGACCATGATGTTGGACGGGGTGATCGATTCGACTGCAGAGTAGTCCCGCCAGACGGAAGTGTGGAAGGACGAGTGTCCGTTGAAATGGGTGAAGGTGAAGTCTGACTACATGAGGAAGTGGTCGGGCGAGTGCGAGTGGGTAATGATGGAGGTTCAGGTGAAGGTGGTGGCGAGGAAGGACCAAAAGTTGCCCCTCGCCGCGGACGGTAATCTTGGAGTGTCTGGCCATAGACTGTAGGGGGACGGGTTAGGGAGGTTTGGCTGGAGCTCGAGGAGGTAGTGCTCGAACGATAGTGAGAAGGTATGGACGGAGAATCAGATGGAGGAGGCGAGGGCCTCCTGCCAGAAGAAAAATGAGACGCAGACGAAGGGGTCTGCGGATAACACACCGGACTTGACCACCGAGAACTTATAGACGGAGAATCAGATGGAGGAGGCGAGGGCCTCCTGCCAGAAGAAAAATGAGACGCAGGCGTAGGGGTAGGCGGAAAAGACGCCGGACGTGACCACCGACTGGTCGAGTGTGGAGAAGAATGTATGGACGGAGAAGTGGAAGGAGGAGGCAAGAGCCTCCTGCCAGAAGAAATATGAGACGCAGGCGAAGGGGTCTGCGGAAAACACACCAGACTTGACCACCGACTGGTCGGGCTTGGAAGAGAACGTATGGGCGGAGGGGTAGGAGAAGGAGCCGAGGGCCTCCTTTCAGAAGGAAAACGTGACGCAGGCGAAGGGGTAGGCGGAATATACACCCGACTTGGCCACCGATTTGCCGTGCGTAAGGGTGCAGAGTTGAGAGGGGCGTCAAAAATAGGAACAAGTGGGAAGTGGCCACTGCCCGGCCTGGGGGTAGGTGATGGAAATATCCTCTCAGAGCGTGAAGACGCCATCGAATCACCGGTCAAAAAGGTTGGACGACGCTCATCATGTGGACGTAGAGGAGTGGGAGTCGGAGGCGAAGAGGTATACCATTCAAAGCCGTTTGCAGGCTTGGCCGGTGTGTTCTCATGATGACTCCCACGAGATGACCAAGTGGACAAATTGGAGCTTCCGGAAGACCGAGACGATCTTTCAGATGGGGGTTTGGGATCCATGGTGACCGAAACTGAAGCTTACTGCGAAGGTACAAAAATGAAAGGTAGGAGACAGTTTTACACGATGGTTAACCGCTCATGTTGATGGGTCAAGAGGACTCTAGAGTCTTATGTTTGTTATGGGAACTATGGATTTCTTTCTTTGTTCGTCTTGGGGGATATGGACGTTGGATTCGCGGCCTTTCATTTAAAATCATCCAGTAGCCCGTGCGCGAACGAGTGCTCACATGTGAGTATGTACATGGACTTCCATCAAAGGGGCGCCGCGTCGGACTGGTCGGTACCGGGGTTTTTACCTCGACTGGCCAGGGCGGACAGGAAACGGAGGTCGTGGGTTCGCCATAGTCTAGATAGGCTGCATGCGAAATAAAACAGGAAGATATCTCTCACTTCCATCAAAGACCATCAGTATAAAGTCGGTATAAAATGTACGATACGCCTATTGAAATGCCATATGTAACCTGAAGCGCACAACTCCAAAAAACAAACGCAATGTACAGAGGTATTTAAACGAAAAGCCTTCCCAAAAACTTCAAACTCTTCCCGTGCGCCCTCTCCCGCCACGGCAATCCCCTACCCTCAATAGACCAAACGTCAACATCAAGCTCCTTAACCACCCTCCCGAAAACATGCGTTCTGGCAGCCACACAAGTGAGCTCCTCAACCATTTTTACAAACTCCTCTCTCGCTTGTTCCTCTGTCCCCATCTCCCCGGGATACTCCGGTAACGACACAGGCCGTCTTCCGCCAGAGGTACCCGGGTCATTGATTGACCATGTGCCATTGCCCCCGGACACCCACCTTGCTGCTAGGTAGGCGCGAAGCGTATCCTTGGCATGTTTCCTCCCCGCCTCGAAGGCAGAGTGGGGGCGATCACTCATAGCGAGGACATCCAGCGGCCTCTGCGCTTCATCGTCATGTCGACGCGTCACCATTTTCCTCGCGTACGCTGCAAAGCGGATTAAGAAGTCGCTGCAGTCCTTAACTGTAGCCCGAAGAGATTCGTCGGCGTCTTCATAGAACCATGAAACCAGTGGGAGCGCATGTGTGAGCGCTTTGAGGAGTAGAAATAATGTCCCGATGATGTGCCGAGTTGAAAAAGCATCATTGGTCGTCATTGACTGGCTTGCGGCGCGGCGCATGGAGTCGAGAACTGTGGCGAACATCGATATTACGGATTGTATGCTGCCGTAGCTGGTGGAATCTATGTTAACCTTGAGGTTTTGGATCACCTGGCAGAGGGCCCTTAGAACTGGCACACCGAGGATCCAGCCGGCCGGATGTTCCAACGCGGTTTCAATATATGCGGGGAATATAGCATGCAAAAAGTATGCCCGCATTGTTGGCTTCGCCGTATCACCCAGTTCAAAATCTTCCGAAAGTGCTGTCGACAGCTGAGTAACAAGGTTGTTTTGTTCGTGGCCAAGTGCCGCCCTTTCTCCCAGTGTTTGAAAGAAAGCATTGAGCTGCTTTTGTGTGCCGGGAAAAGAAAGCCCGAACACATATTTCTTCAACTGGCCAACGACGTAATTCGGATCCATAGCCGGCAGAGGGAACGCAGTGGAGTCGGTGAAGAACCTGTCGATCTCGACGATATCGGGAGCATATTGTAACAGGAGTTCGACTACTTTGTGAACGAAATCGACGTATTTCCCTGCCACTGTAGATGATTGAAGCGCCTGTCTTTGTCAATAAGAGTTCGATGCCGCTATGATGTAAATAACGTACCTCGAAGTTATCCCTCATTGCCTTCATCATTGCTCGCAACATCTCTGCATATTCCTGCTTCAGGGCTGTGGCTGCCCGACCAGAGGCTGCCTTGTAAGTTTCTCGCATATGTTCAAGAACACCTATTAAAGTCAGAGACATCCTCATCCGTCAGGCAGAGATGATAACCCACTTGATATCAGTGCCAGCCGGCGTGATCGAAATTCGGTTGGAGATATCTTGAACAACCCAGTAGTTGAGTCCTTTTCAAAGGGAGGATTCGACAGCAGAGGGTTTTCGGAGTCACAGTCCAGCAAAGTAGCAGTGAACTCATTCTGGAATTTCAACATTGATTCCCGCTCGACTAACGACCGCATCCAGGAGCTAAGGATGCTGGACTTGTTGCTGTGATATATGTCGCTCTCCGAGCGTATGATCTTCGGTAGGAAATAAGCAGTGAATTTCCGCGTCTGTGCTGTATCGCGCAGCGAAGACCATGATTCGCGACTGTACTCCAAGTAGCCATCCCAGGTCTTAAGGCCATACTGTACCAAGAAACCTGCGGTGAGAGCCCATGTATCCACGATCTTCATGAGTAGAGTCTCCTCGGGCTGAATGTCTGCACCAAAGCAATTCGAAAGCATGCGGTGAAGGGGATCGTATGCAACGGTCAAGAAGTGCTACAATCATTAGCATGAGTACAGTAGATGGGATTCTGTAGACGAATCTCACCTCGGCTGCTTGCTTTGTTTCATCTTGCAAGACAACTTCTTCGAAACCTGACCAATCCCCATAATCTTGACTGTCCTCGTCGCCACTCGCCACCACTGTCACGGGAGCATGCGATGACTCGGCTTTATCTGTAGGTTTACACGTCTTCAAGAAATGCTGCAAGAGGCCCAAAACCTCGAGTAACAACCTATTCGATAGACGAGTGTAGGAGTTGAGGATACTGGCAGTTGCCGCTAGAAGATATTAGTTTTCGGTTAAAAGAGACGGTGTAGCACGACATACCTGAAGTCAAGAGAGCCACTGCACCAGGGATATTTCCAGGAATGGTAGCCAGTTCGATACAAAGTGACTTGACTAAATCATTGAGGATTTCCTCCAGTTGCTTTTGATTTCGCCTGATATTCTCTTCCATATCTTCTTCTGATAGGTTACTATCCTGATTTTCTCGCGCAACTCGGAACTGCCTCTCTGCCTCGCTTCTAACGAGCTGATGCTGTCCAAGCGTTTTGATCGTGAGGTCATCAAACCACTCCATTAGTTGTTTCAAAGGCTTAAGGCTCTCTTCGCTATGGAGTTGAAACCTTATGAGATTCGTCCATGCCCTGACCGCCACGTTGCATGCTTGTCTATGAGATGTCTCTGGATCCACAAGCAATCGAATGGCATCAAGCGGCGGTCTGCAATCCGGGGGTGCTGCCCAATGGAGCGCTTCCAGAAGATAATGGTGATTCTTGAGTGCATCCAGGTGCTCCAAATGCAAGGCCTCGTCTTTCGGATATTGTCTTCGGTGATTCGGCATGAGGCGGTACACCAAACCATTGATTTTCCGAGAAGTCGAAGTGGTTCTCATCCTCTGTAACCCAACTACTATCGTCTTCAGTAGTAAGTGGAAGCAGCAGTCAGAATCGTTCACTGTGATGGTAGGATTCTTGTCCAGGTTGAGCAAGAAATCGGGAGATCCCTTGTCCTGCTCGTTAGAGAGATTTGCAAGACCATTGCTAGCGAAAAACTCGAAGAGCACCGGAATGATAGAATCGGGATTGATCCAACTCCACTTGGTGATCAAATGATAACACCGAGCGTAGATCACCCGGAGGTAATCGTTGATCATCGTAGAATGGCCTGCTTTGTTGGAATCATATATCCTCAACGGCCGACCCGCAAGAACCTTTACCAACGCCCAGTTGTCTTTGCCAGGATGGTGATCATCGATACGCCGACTAACTCCAAACTCGTCGAACTGGTGAAGGGGCAGCAGAGTGAACAAACTTCGCCAGAGTCGTTCGAAGTATCTAACGTCGACTGAGCTCTCGACTCTTTGCATATGCAATTCTTCATTCAAAATGTTCCAGAACGATATGCCCGCGACGCTGACATTGTCCAGAATATGAATTACCAGTACCCACAGCTCAACGATATAGTGATCGCTCGTGATGCCTCGCTCGAACTGGATTCGTCGCCGCTGGTCCTCATAGCACGCCCGAATGCGATCAATCCCGCATCGAAGCAATCTGCTCAATAACTCTCGTCCAATCTTCCGAAGAGTGTTGGCTAGCTCCAACTGCTCTTGCGTGTCCACGTCGTGTGAAAAGAGCCGAAAGATCTGGAATGCAATCACAAGGAGGAATGTATTGGCCTGGAGAACTAGTCGCGTATGGTCATGAGAACTCGCAGTCGTATCGGATGGACCCGAGACTGGCAATGAAAGTCTGGAACAGCAATTTTTGATGGATTGTAGGAAGCGTTGAGCGAATGACACTGCATCGAGTGGATCATGGAAGGACAACGTTTTGTTGATGTACTTGACGACGTAGCAGTAAAATTCGTATGCTTGAGGCATAGACATTACGCCTGCTTCAGTCTCAACCATCACGTCGGCATCGGACCTACCCAATTGCTTCTCAGCAGCATCGCCGATCATTCCAAGCACCTTCTCGAATTCCGTTGCGACTGTATCATCGTAAATGCCCCAGTAAAGTGTCGTATCTCCAAAAAAGCAGCATTCTCGTTCACGAGGAGCGGATGTCCGAGGGCATTGTGTGTGCAGCGCCAGCGTCAAACACCCTTTCCCAATGAAGGTTGACGAATTAAATATTGTTCCATCCTTCAGAGATGCAGTATCGAAATTCAACGAATATTTCGAACCAAAAGGCAGCAGACCAGAGAGGCAATCTTTTACAACCTGGTCCTCAACAATCATTGGTTCAAACAGATCACCGTCATCCACAATCAGGTCTTGCGACGGCGGCTGTCGACGCTCAATGGTATCTGCATCGATCCGTCGAGGGGTGATCTTCTTGCGCCGTGGTGCTGGTCTGCGAGGAGCTGGACTTGGTTGAGCCGTGGGCGCGGAGGATGGCGGCGGGGTCTGTAGTGCCAGGGCATTTGCCTTCGCAAGCGACTGGCCGGCCTTGCGGACACTAGATGCCTGTAAGTCACGAGACGCCCGTTGTTGGGTCCGTTGCTGATGGATGTTCTGGATAACATTCTCAATTGCCAGCGATGTAGGGTGTTGTCTAGACGGTTGCCGTGTTGAAGGTACATCCCGCTCAAACTGAGCAAACTGCGGTGCGAACGCCGGGCGATGAGTGACATAGCCTTTTTGTGAAGAAACAACTGCAAGAGGTCGCACTGATCGAGGCTTGTTTGGTTGTGCCCGTCCTGACTGCGGCTGCTTTTGGAAATCGTGATGAAGAAGAGATGTTTGTCGGGGTTTGGCTGCGCGAGAAAATGTCGGAACCCGACGTTTGGGTTTCGGCTGTTGTTCGTCTTCAAACCTCGGAGGAGAGGCAAGTCTCCCTTGAGTAGGAAGTGGTGGACTGTCATGCCGAGGCGGTGGATCGCGCCTTCCGAAAGGCAATGTGCCTTCCCACCAGTTCCTCAGGACAGCTTGGACTTCCCTCGTATCTTCCGCGGTATCCAAAACGAAGAGCTTTCTCGCTGGACTCTGTCTCCCCTTGTCCTTCCGAGCGAGGGCGCTTCTCGCAGCCACTTTGAGAAACCTTGGTGTCGATCCATTCCCGGATTGTCGGAGGTGAGCGGCAGCGTCAACAACACTGAGTTTAGGTCCAGATGGGTTTCTTGGGTTCCGCTTTCTTAGGGCCGTAGAACCTTGACGTCTCGGACCTTGGCCAGTAGCGGTTCGACCATGTCCGGTGGTGCCTGCTTTGCGTCTCGACTTGGTAGCAGTCGCTTCGCGTCTCCTTGCGGGCAAGCCATAATCTATCCGATTATCCTCAGGAATATCGCCGTCGTCGTCAATAAGAACGATCTGCCTTTGATGACCCGATGAAGTCGGCTGTTTGGCTTGCCGCTTCTTCACAGGCCCAGATGCAAACAGTACCATATCGTCACTGGAATCGCTGCCGCCGGCATCGTCCAGAAACGAATCCTGTATTGGCTCCCGAGGTCTACTGGATATTTTCGCTCTTGCAATACCAGGACGCCGTTCATCTGGCGGTAGAGAAATCACTGTTTTCTCGGGCCTTCGAGATTCGGGCTTCGATCCTTCGGTGAACCTAATATAAGAGGCCGGTAGGACCCCACGCGTCCCTCGTTTCTTGAACCATTTCACCGTCTTCCCACCGCCCCCCTTCTCCTGGCTAGAGTCCTCAGCAGCTAAATCACTCTCCGAGCCGCCAGTGTTCTGACTGCCAAGTGAGTCTCTGCGACGCCGAGAAGATTCATTGGAGGATATCGAAATGGCTCGGCTCCTGGGATTCCCCACAGCTGCCGGGGGCTTCGGTGTTGCATCCAGGTCTGAATCTGAAGAAAAATCATAGCGAAGCAACGCGGCCATCTCGTCCTTGGTCATTCTCGGTTCTGATATTACAGCGGGTGATGGAAGCGCAGTATTTGAGGTACGCCGTCGCAGTGGCGGTCTACTTGGTGGGGACGGGGAATCACGGAAATTGGGGAGATCATATATTTCAGCTTCCGAAGTTCGTGTGAGCGACGGGCGGCCCTGATTTGTCCTTGACGGGCCTGAGGCCGAGGAATTCAAATTAGAGGGCTTCCGTCCATACGTATGTTGAATTTTACGCCTCTTAGAGCCATCCTTGGAAACCTGCCTGATATGTTGAGGTTCTGGGCGGCGTACAGCATCTGCAAACTCATTTCGTACTCCACCATCGACCGAAGACCCTTTTGTACGTGGTTCCTTCGGAGGGCGGGCCTCTGGCGATGGAGGTGCAACATATTCCGTGTCTTGCGAATCCTTGTCCCCCCCAGTAGTCCCCCGCGGCGATTCTTCCTGTCGTATCCGAATCGGCTGTACCCCCTTTGCTTTCATCTGCTGCTTGTATCTGGCATCTTCCAGTATGTATGGATGTACCTGGATCGGCTTCCTCTGGCGTAAACTCCGCTGGAAAAACGGTGACGTCTCTTCTATCGCGGGCGCCGTAGAGAGGATCGGAGAGCTTGGTAACAGCGTCCCATTGTTTACGACCACCTGGAAGCCATTTATCGGTGGAGGAGGACCCAACCGGGATGCTGGGTGTATAGATGAAGGTGGAGTAACGGTTCGGATGGGTGATGGAGGAACCGACGACAGAGGGGAGGATGTAGCCGACGATGGTTCTACCGGAGTGGCGTGAGGGATCTGGGGAGGAGTAGTATGTCGGGCTACATGCGAAGGCTTGGGCACTCGTGGAGGAGTACTTTGAGATCGCAGTTGCGGTTCACCGGTAATAGGGTCCGGAGAGCTGAACCGGTTGCTGTCGTCAGCCGTTCGGTTCGGAGTTCGAGTTCGAGTTCGTTGACCAACATTGAAATTCTATCACAATTAATTCCACACCTAGGAGGCCTACGCAGGCTGCACGCATACCTGTAACCCCGCAACTCTACCGTCGCCGTCTTCATCGATCCGTTGATTTGTAGCCGCATTATCCGTATGTGTAACTGCAGGATTTTCTGTAGGAATCCCCTGGGCGGCACCACTGGGCTTTTCGGCAACCAACATGACCTCGTCCATATCCATTGATTCATCATCCGGGACATAACCCCTCTTCTCCTCCCCGCGCTTGGCAAGCCCAATGGGTCGGTCCGTCCCAACATCCTTCTCCTGTGCAACACCAGGGTCCACAATCTCATCGTCCGGCACTGGTAAGGCTGGCAGAGCATCCGAGGTCGGTTTTCCGTCGAGTTTCTGTATGTCGCCACATTCGCGCAGAACTTCGGGTCGTCCGGGTTCGGGTGACGCGACGGGATTTTCTTGCTGCGTAGGCAATCGCACTTCTTCCTGCGTCTCCAATTCTTCTTCCGAGTCCTCTCCGTCCGAAGCAGGAACGTAACCGCGTTCTTTCCAGGTCGTCATTCCACAACGTCGTGGGGGATGTTCGGTGTTCGGCTATTGGACGTTGAAGGACGGAGAGAAAGTGCAGAACAGACCAGGAAGACGCGACGCGCGCTAGAACGCGTGTGAGCCCGCGAACCCTAGCAGATTTCGAATTACTCACCATAGCAATCTAAAATACTCACAACTGTGTTTTTCAACTCAAAAACAAGGTTAAACTTCGACGTTGTGGGTCTACTAGGCCTCACTCTAATATTCATACATTTTGAAGAGGCTTGTGATGAATAATGGACTCAATTGATCTCGTCTCGAGTAGTCGGACATGCAGGTGATAAATTCATCTGTATGTGTTGCAGAAAATGAACTCACTGTCTCGATTGATCTGACTGCAGCTGTACTGGTAGTGGTGGCTACCATCGCGGTCGCCGTGGCCTCGCACGTCTAGATAGTACTCGTCACCGAATCAATTTTTCTCATATTCAAAACAAGTAACGTTTGCTACAGTAAGATATATGTATCCATTACTGCCAAACGGGTGCATCTCCCGATACGCCTAGATACATATTCAGGTACATCGCCCACACTCCCCCATCACTCGGCGTCTAGCCGTCTAGTGAAGCGGATCCCAAGAGCCGAGTCTCGCCCCGGACTACTCCAGCTTGATCCATTCAGAGGGGCTCTGGCCATTCTCTTGCTGGGATATACATCTCCAGTGGAAGGCACAGAGCATGGGTGCTCCGGTTCGGTTCCAGTTTTATCACTGAGAAAGCCGCACAAATGCGAGCTCAGACATTCGATCAAGAGTGCTATGTATGTGATATAAATGGACAGTAGTGGTCGCCGGTTCTGTAAATTATAGTAACTAGAGTTCCGTGCTTTTCCCCCTTCCTTTCCTTTCTTTAAAGTTTCTTCCGAAATCGCATGTAGCCTATCCACCTAGACCATAGTGATGTTCACAGCATCTTCTGCTGACCGGGTCAATTCTTTTCTTGTTTTGTTTACTCATAATTGCATTCGACCTGAATACCTAGATCGTGGCGAACACGTACACCGTTGACCGAGCCAGTTCGTTGCAAGTTCCGTCCTCGGCAGGAAATATCGGACCGAACGAGTGAAAACCAGTGATCAGGCCGTGCGCAAGCCCCAAATCCCCGCGGATCCGGCCGGCCGGCACAGTGGCAGCCGAAGCGTGGAGTGTGGGGCGGAAACGCGCCCCGCCACCTGATCGCGCCAGGCCGCTTACAGCCAGCTCCGTCCGAGATCTGTCGTCATACCGGCACCGTTACACGGGCGCATCTGCAGGGTCCAGGACTTCGGAACTCCGCCCTGGCGTCACCGTCACCGATCTTGGGATTGGGCATGTGATAGCTACTAGTATTGGGCGCTTTCACATGCTGTCAGACAGACATTCACGAACAATGCCCTCCACCCCCCACACATGCCACCTACACGCATCACGAGCATCACAAGCCCTTGTAAATGCGGGATAGTGAGATTGGAGGAGTTGGGCTACCTATATGAAGTGAATGATCCCTTCCTACCCTACATGTACCGCGCCTGGTACTCTCTACCTGGCCAATGCCCCACGTCGGCCGTACTGTACTTGTCAGATTTCGCCCGAACAAATATGATACTACCGCTGGTAATATAGCGCTTTACCGCCAATTCTAACCTCTTGTTTCCCCTATTCTCTTCCACCCTCCAAACCATAGACACTCGCGGTCCATCTCACAGAAACGGACTTCTCCTGCTCTCTCTCTTGGCTATCCTGCCGACCCCCACTAGAATTATAATCCATCATGATCGGCAAGCCACCACTCCCGCCTCACAGGTGCCATACTAATAAGTCACAGACCACGTCCTGGGGCGTCCCTCCCTCCAATTCCGCAAATACCAAGTCCTCGCCGTCCTGCTATTCTGGTCACTCTACCTGCTCCGCGGCAACCCCCACGGGCCGCCCATACTATTGCTCCGACACCTCTCTAAAATCATGTCCAAGCGCCTAACACCGTTCCAAACCGTCACACTCACGTTGCTGTACCTCTATGTCACGCGGAATTTTGCCAAGTTGCTCAACTTGGAGAGTCCGGAGCCGTTGGCGAATCTGTACACGAGGAGCTACTTCCGAGCTACGTGGGTGATGACGGCGCTGGATGCCGGCTTTTGGACGGCCATGAGGATTCGCCGGAAGTGGTTGAGGGATGCCTGCTCCATGGTGTTTAGTGTGTATTACTTGTTTGCCGCCGAGAGGGCGGATGAGAAGGTGTGTTTTTGTGCGCCAGGAGGCGGAGAGATGGGAGAGGTAATACTAATGGCGGACAGGTGCGCCGAGTCAGAGCAACGATAACAGTCGACCACCTCCGCGTCTCCTGGGAGAAACCGATGACGCCATATCTGCGCTTTCTCAGCAATTTGCTGCACCCACCACACAATAAGTTCGCCCCTCGTCCCCTGCGCATTCCCCGCCCAAAGGAGTCCGTCTATTCGGTCCCGGTGGACGCATGGCTTTACTACGAAGGAACACGGGAACAGCTTCGTTCCTGCAAAAAAGTAATCCTAGACTTCCCCGGTGGCGGGTTCGTAGCTATGTCGCCTCGCCATCACGACGACAAGCTGCTCACATGGGCCCGGCTGTGTCCGGGTGTGCCGGTGATCTCCATCGATTACAAGAAGGCACCCGAGTACCCGTATCCGTACGCGCTCAATGAATGCTACGACGCCTACCACTCCATCATCACCACGCGTGGACGGTGCGTCGGGCTGAGCGGGGACGTAATTCCCAAGATCGCGTTGACTGGTGACTCCGCTGGCGGGAACTTCACAGCTGCGACCGTACTGATGATCCTCAACGCCGCGTCAACGTCGAGTACTGGCTACCTGATGGAGGCAGGGTGGAAGGGGCTCCCGCTGCCCGAGGGCGTGATCCTGATCTATCCCAGCCTGGACCTCAACATGTCCTCGTGGATGTCCGACGAGCAATTGAAGCTAATCCGGCAGCGGAGCACCATGGACACGAACCGGAACGTCGTCCGCAAAAAAAGCGAGTACTACGAGAAAGCGTCCGGGACGTCGCGGCACCCGTCCCCGCACCCCTCCCCGCCCTCGCTGCAGACAGCAGCAGCAGCAACAGCAGCAGAGTACTCAACGCGCCTCGCAATGACCAGCCGCCTCTCGTACTTCAACGACCGTATCCTGACGCCGGAGATGATGCGCGCAATGGTGATCCTATATATCGGCCCGCACCGCCCGGACTTTCAAACGGACTTCTTCCTATCTCCCATCGTCGCGCCAGAATCACTACTCGCGCGCTTCCCACCAGTCTACTTCCTGACGGGCGAGCGCGACCCGCTCGTCGACGACACGCTGATCTTCGCAGGGCGCATCCGCGCCGCAAAGCAAGCTGCACGGCAGCACCGCCGCAACCTCGGCCTGAAGCCGACGGCACAAACCGAGCGCGGCGACGCCGTCGAGGTCTCGCTGATCCAGGGCATCTCCCATGGCTTCTTGCAGATGGCCGCGCTGTTCCCGCAGGCGAGAAGGGAGCTGAGGAAGTGCGCCGTCTGGCTGAATCGTATACTTGAGGACGTTCCCGGCGAGGAGGCGAAGCTCGACGTCGAGTCCGATGAGGAGCATCCGGGCCTCGCAGGGTATATTACGACGTACACGTCCGATGAGGATCGCCCGTTGGAGATTGGTGGGGGATTGGGCGGCGTGAAGGTCGAGGGGAAGGGCAGGGGCAGGAATAGGAATAAGAGGCTGCCTAGGGGACGCGGTAAGAGGAGGGGGAGTGTCGTCAGCCTGGGCAGTGAGGATGATCTGATGGGCAGGAGAATGCAGGGGCTCACGAATGGGCTGGCAGGTGAGCCGGCTGTGGACGGTGACCTGTAGTATTGTTGGAAAGGTGAGGCTGGAGGTTGCTTTATAGGTAGATAGGTTTTGCGTTTTGAGCTTTGCGTTTTGCTTGGGCGTGGGGGTTTTGATGGTTCGGTTTCAGCGCAAATATTGGGGTCTTCGCTAGATGTTACAACCACGATGGGAATGGTGAGATGTAGGATAATTTTCCACTACTCTAGATGTGGAGTGACGATGACTGGTGCCCGTGTACCTACCAAGTACCTACTGTGATTCCGGCTTCATCACTTGCCAGAGGAGAGCGAAGCTTCATCTGGTTCATCCGGTTCAGTTGCACAATCGCCCCTCAGAGAATACCCAAATCAGAGAAACGCCGAAGCAAAGCATCATGTACATACGACTTGCATGCAGCATTTCTTACGTACCCTCCCCGGAAAAATAGTGTGTAGAGTACCTACACGAAGGAAAGTCGGATCACAAGCACATGCACATGCACAAGTGCACCAACCGCGGAAAAAAATTCTTCCGGCGCCGCACCCACCGCAGTATGTAACCCCACCACCGCCTACATACCGCCGCCAAGTCTCGCGTCCGCATCTCTCCTCCACCACAACCACGACCACGACCACCACCCTCGCCCCTCCCCCGGCCACCACGATCCACCCTCGCCTCCCGCAATTACTAACTGCTACCGCACCCTCACACACCCTCTAAACCCACCGAAGACGAACAACCACAATGCGCGGCGCCGCCTTCCCCGTCGGCCTAGCGATACTCTTCGGCGTGATGAACGGCGTGTACATCTTTAAGCCGATGCTGATCGAGGCGCGGTTGGCGCGGTTGCAGGAAGCGTAAGCCGCCTCGTCCCCCGCTTCCCTTCTGACCCTTCTGTGGTATGGGATGGTCGGGGGTGTACTGGGAGATCTGGGGGTGGGGTAGTGGGCTAAGGTGGTCACGCAGGGGCGAGGATGTTAATGCCATTGGCACCGAGAAACGGAAGGAGGAGGAGGTCAAGCTACATAACGCAAAGGCGCGGATCGAGGCTGCTGAGGGACGGGGGAAGGAGGAGGAGAAGAAGGCGTAGTGTGGGGAGAGGGTGTACGGGAGGTTTTGTTAACAGCGCTTTCGCTTCAATTCTAGTAGTTCAGATATTAAACCCCCCACTGGTACGTACACATGTATTCCCAACATATGGAGAGGAGACGGCAGCTCTATGCTATACATTCAAGTCTCCGTCCACACATCCATTCCCGTGCTTGGGGGTTTGAGTCCCCTCAATGTTCACGACTTCGTCCTTGTCCTCGTCCTTGTCGTCCACACGTTCATTCCCGTGCTCGAGGGGTTGAGTTCCCTCAACGTTCACTGCTTCGTCCTCGTCTTCGTCCTCGTTCTTGTCGTCGACAGTCGCCGCTTCACCGTCATCAGGTGGTGGTGGTGACGCCTGCTTCTTCGATTTGCGCTTATTCTTCTTCTTTTTGGACGACCCCTCGGTGGCGGTGATGGTAGCTTCGGCAGGCGCCTTCGTCTCTGGCGTGGTGGTGGAGGGAATCGGGAGTTCATCGGACTTGTCTACCTCCGTCTTCACCTCCACCTCCTCCTTCACTTCCACCTCCACTTTCTCCTTCACTTCCACGAACCCGCGCTTGTTCTTCTTCTTCTTCTTCTTTTTTTTCGACGACTCCTCGGTAGCGGGGATGGTATCTTCGGCAGGGGCCTTCGTCTCCAGCGTGGTGGTGGAGGGAATCGGCAGTTCATCGGACATCTCCGTCTCCGTCTCCACCTCCACTTGCTCCTTCACTTCCACCTCCACAAACCCGCGCTTGCTCTTCTTCTTCTTCTTCTTCTTCTTTTTGGAAGACTCCTCGGTGGCGGTGGTGGTGATGGTAGCTTCAGCAGGCGCCTTCGTCTCTGGCGTGGTGGTGGAGGAGGGAACCGGCAGTTCATCCGACATCTCCGTCTCCGTCTCCGTCTCCACCTTCACTTTCACCTTCTGCCTCACCTCGACCTCGACAAACCCATCATCGAAGACCCTTTCATGACACCATTCCCTCAGCTTCCTGATCCTTTCCGCTCTCCTGCCAACATAGCGCACACAGCCCATGACAACCAAGATATCCCTGAAAGCGTCGCCCTCCAAACACATCATCCTCATGACCAACGTAATCGGCACGAGCATGACGTATATGGCCCCGATTTCGATCCGCGTCAGGCCGTCGGCGTTGAGCTGCAGCAGTGCTTGCATGTGTGCCGCATACAGGTTCATCTTTGCTTTCGTGAAGGACGTGGCGAGCGACCGCCAGAGTGCGCAGCCGATGCGGAGAGCTTTGTGGATGGTAGGGGTGCGACGCACGCGGCTTATGAAGGTGGCGCAGAGCGGGTGGAGGTGCGAGATCGCGAGGGATATGGACTTGGTGAAGTGTACGTATTCTTCGGAGAGCGTGGTGAGGCTGGTGAGCAGGTTGTGGTAGGTCGTGTACAGGTGCGGGTGCGTTTGCTGGGCGGCGGAGAACTGTACCGTCCACGATTGTAGCGTCTTCAGGAGCGATGACGGTGTGCGGAAGGCGGGGACCAAGTGGCGGATGAGAGCACTATGCTCTGTATCAGCAAACTCCGGAGGAAACAGCAGCAAAATAAGCAGAAGCATTTCATACCCCAGCTCCTCGTCACTGTACACAATCACGCGAGCCAACTCGTCCGTCGGCGGATCCTGCACCTTCTCACAGAAGCTCTGGTACTCATCGATGTACGAATCGGCCAGCATAGTGAGCACGTCGATACTCATCGTCATCTCTGCCGTCTACCACTCTCCCACATCAGATCAGCTGCTCACTCTCCCATACACCATTCACCATTCACACGGACGCGGGCGAGACAGAGAAAGAGAGGGGGACAAACCTGCTCTTCGACGATCGCCATCCCCTTGCTAAGCTTCTTCTTGACCTTCGTCGTCATGGATTCGCTGTTCTCTAGGGCCTCCGACATCTCCGCCGTGGCGAGAAAACACGCAGTTAGACGCTCGCTGATGGTGATCCCCGGGAGCTCGAAAACATCCACGACGTTGAGGTCTTCGAAGTTGACTTCGTCCATGTTTGCTTGCTTGCGGAGGAGAGAGAGTGAGTGAAAGCGAGAGATAGAGATAGAGAGAGCGAGGGATGCTGGGATGAAAGTGAAGATTGTGTGTGTGTCGCTGGTTCTGCGGGGACGGGAAGCTGCAGTCGGTGTTATTGCAGTGGGTGGGAGGGTGGGTGGTCGTTGTTGGAAGGGGGAGGAAGCAGCGTGCTTCATCAAGAGTGGTTCGAAGTAGCTACCGCCCACGCAGCAAACCAAACTGGACGAGTGAGTGATGTCCCACAAAAAAAAGAACAGCCTATATCTGGAAAGTATAGTCGGATCGTGTATGGGAAAGGAGAGCGGTACTACGTATCGGAT
This sequence comes from Tricharina praecox, assembly GCF_024521635.1. Classification (NCBI taxonomy): domain Eukaryota; kingdom Fungi; phylum Ascomycota; class Pezizomycetes; order Pezizales; family Pyronemataceae; genus Tricharina; species Tricharina praecox. Next base: position 1,400,842 of record NW_026250407.1, read on the forward strand.
ATCCAGTTCATCATCTACCTACCCGGGGGTGGGCACATGAGGAAACGTGGAGCGGACGGGAACGAAGGCAAGCCACAGCTGCAAGCAAACATCGAAGCCCATCACCCAGTCCTCGCAGCCATACGGCGACGCCTCACGTCGCTGTGGCGTACACCGGTTCAGCCACTCAGCCCTACGGCCAGCAGACCTCGCCTCGTGCTCCATCGCCCCACCCACACAAGACACCCATCCACATCCACCCACCCACCTCCTTCTTCTGGGGATGGATAGAAGAAGCAGCAGCTCATCTACACGGAACACCTACCGCAGCCTAAACAAGCGAGCCAATCGCCGAATTTGCCAAAGAAGGAAATTTCCGACGTCATCTGGTGGTCGCGGTGGATGTGAAAGATTATAAATTCCCAGTATCAAAGACCATATCCCCACTACACACAAGAATGTACAAGAAACAGAAAAGAAAGAAACGTAGTGCAAAAGGACATATCCCACCCAGGTCGTGAACTCGTGAACATCGTACGTAGCACTTTTGTGATTGAGAAGGAAACGATCAGAAGGTAGCGGTGCCGCTCCCACTGCTCTCGTCGTAGTCCTCCTCGTGCACGATCCTGAGCGTCTCCTCGATGAGCAGGAGATCGTGCTCTATCATCTCTGCCCAATTCTGGATATCACCGATCTCCTACCATGATCATCAGCCTGCGTTCCCATGGCTAGAAATCAACATTGGGAACATACCTTCAGCTTCCCCCTGGCGCCATCCGCCATTCCGCTCCACTGCTTGGTCGTCTTCGCCAGCTGCGTAGTCTTATTCCGCAGACTCTTGGATTGGTTATCCAACGCGGCGGCGTTAGAGTGGATGGTAGTCATGCGCTCCCGCAGCTCGAGATCAACCGTCGAGCCGAGTGTGTGCAGCTCACGCGTGAGGGCGCCACGGGCTTCATCTACGCGGGGGGTTAGCGGGACGAAGGAACTAATTCTGCGGGGACGGACGGACCAGCACGCTTGTAGCGGTCCTTGCGAAGGAGCTGGTCGTCTTTGATGAGTCTTGCAGTGGCCATTGGAGCTTAAAGTGGGGTGTGTATAAAAGATGTTAAGTGATGTGGAAGTGGGAGTGTAGTAAGAGTATAAGAGTATAAGGGGTTCTGTCTGTTCGATAAAGAAGTGGATGTCGAGCTTGCTGCTGTCTTCAGAGCAGGATTCCGTCCTTGATATAGCAAAAGAGCGATCCTCCTCGTATCCCCCTTCCCCTCCCTTCCTCCCTTCCTCTTCCCCCGCACACTTCACACTCAATGCCCCTCCTCTCTTCCCACCTCCTCCTGGATGGAATTGTTTCCTTTGCACACCTCCCCTCCCTCCCCTCACACCCTCTCCTAGCTATCCCCTTGTCGAGGCCACAGTCGTCCGGACCAAACAAAAGACGACACGACAGCAAGAGAGTGTATCTCGAATGCACCGGCGGGGGGCAGGAGAGGAGTCAATCTTGCAAAACGCGTTGAGGAGGTGCGTAAGTAGCGGACTATCGCTCCGCGATGGGCGATTGAGCAAGCAGGCTTCAAGCGGGGACGCGCAGCTGAGAAGGTGTGATGTGATGCGCTGGCAGCCTGAGGGGGGAGGAGATGGGATGTGCAAGACGAGACGAGGCGAGGCGATGAGGAAGAAGGTTGGTGGCACCGCGGGCGGGCGCGGACGTGATGCTGTGTATGTAGGCCGCTTACTAGGTATGTAGCTGGGCGTGGGAATGCCGGCGTGCGGAACTGCGGGGCGTGACTTGGGCGACGATGTACGTGCTAGTTTAGCCCGCGTCGGTAACTCTAGTTAAGTTAGCTGCCATACAAGTCCCGTAACTCACCGCAAGCCATCAAGCAAGCAATAGTGCTCGAAACCGGAAGCTCTCTAGCAACGCCATCATCGTCAGCGATCAATTGAGCTGTGAGCAAGTGGTGGGTGTGGTGAAAAGTCTGAAGAGAGGGGGGCAGAATTGACGATGGCAGAGCCGGGAACGCGATGTGCACTGCGCGAATTCCACACGCACGGCGGCGTCGACGGCAAAGTACGTACAGGAAAGTTACACCTCCTTCCTCCCTCCGTTTTCGTGGACTTCTCTGATTCGACGTCCTTGCAGGATGGATGTATGCACGATACGTTGTCAAAAAAAACCCACCCCCTCCACCCCCGTTCTTCGGGAAGGGGACCGTAAGATGTATGTACGCTGAGCTCATCTCCCGCAGGGCGCGCACCCTCGTCGACCCGATCTGCCGGGTGAACGAAGCCACACCAAGTGGCGGTGCCGAAGGCTGTGACCAATGATGGCGATAAATCTTCACATATGTAGCAGAGAAACTAGAGTATCATATAGATGAGCATCTGGATACCGTAAAACCGCTAGGTACCCCCGCTGTTTTTTGCTTTTTTTTTCGCGCACAACGGTCGGATGGTCGTTCGAATAGGAAGTAAAAGATAAAATGTAGCTTATGTGCATGATACCGGTGCCCGATACCCACAGAAACAGCCCGATTAGTCCGCAGTGCTTGTCCGTGGAGCAGCCAGTCCTTCTATAAGTTCTACCCTCATGAAGAAGACGACCATGGCAGTCGCCCATCCCGTAGTTACCACGCTGAGAGGGTTGCCTTTTCTTTTACATACTTGATTATATTTTACAGTCAGCTAGTTCCGGAAGTTGTAGCCAGTTACCGTATTTTACCCAGTTGAAACGCAACGGTTGAGGCGCTCCATGGCTCCCGAAAGCACTGTTGCACGGCGCGGACAATCACCCATCAAACCAACCGCGGCCCGCAATAAAGACAGTACGTTTTCGGATCTTTGTCTCCATCTTAGTATCTTACCTGTCACGTCACGGTAGTTTTCCACCAGGAAAAGGTAGCGGCCGTACATATGTAAATTCTCCGCTACCAGCCTACCAATCAAATCGGACAGAACCGGCAGACACGCCAGCTCGCCGATGATAGATACCGTAGTGTCATCCAACGCTTATGTACAGGTGCGTTGCGTGCGGAGTGCCAGGCGGCTGCCGCTCATCTGAATGCATTGGTCGGCGAAAGATGTCTGTACATACTTGGACAGGTCGCGGATAGTTACCTCCTAGGAGCACGTTTTAGCTTACGGCTCTCTTTCCGAGATGTGTACATAGTGTGGCTGGTTGAGTTTCGCTCTCTGTTGTATCTTGAAGAGTTCTGCGATGACTTGGGGGCACACGAACAACGACTTACATATATCCTTATGGCATCGTACTTGAGCAGATCTCACAGGTTGAAGGGAGAACGACGACCATGGTTGTATTTTCCGTGGCGGTGCGGTTGATTGCGCCGTTCCAGAGCCCTTGTAGGCATCGGCACCATACATAACCCCTTCAACATACTACGGCAAGTACTCCATCTCATGTAAAGACTGGAACATGCAGATCTCTGCTCAAGCTAGCAATTCTGGGACCGGGACGAACAGCGGAATGTATCGACCGGGTTCCTGGGCCCCAGTGGCAGCTGTGGGGAGGGGGATTGCCGTGGTATTGGGAATTTGGGTCCGCGAATGATGGTACTTACCAAGTAGTGACATACGTAGGGTTTGGCCGCTGGCAGCCTGGCAGGTGCGTTAGCCACGTATAAAGATAGTACACATCGCGTGGCAGGCATTTGAATTCTGGACTCTGGAGGATGTTGGGCGGTTGGACGGTTGGAGACTGGAGACTGGAGTGCAGTCATACCCCCGTGTGTCGAACACTAGATATCCTGGTGTGGCGGTGTGGCGGTGTTGGGCAGTGGCTAGAGTACCGTTGAGAACTTCACCCTTGGCACCGAGTCATCGAGTCATCGAGAGATCTAGATTCCACAGAGGACCGGCTTCTGTATGTAACTACCGTACTATGTAGAGTACATACCAGGTACCTGGTATGTAGATCGCCCGCTGGATTCTAAATTGTGGCTGTGTAGGGCATGCGCCATTTGCATCTGGGGAGCATCATCTCTACTGTGGCTAACCAACTCCCACTCGCACATGTCAAGTCTCGACTCTCGAAACATCCCAACAGATCGTGAGTCGTGCCGCATACCTGCGCGCACCGACCATTCGAGGCACTTCCGGCTCGCTGTCGCCAATCATGTCGCAGGCAAAAGCAATCCGCGCCACTGTGCACCGCCACGAACCCCACGAACCCCACGAACCCCATGACGTAGCAGCGCAACCCTGCCCGTAGGCTCTCGCCGCGCAGCGCAAACATATGTAAATATGTAGTTGCATCCGCCTTCCTTCAGTATTCACCTCCTCGTTCCCCACACTCCCCACACCGCATCCATCTAGCCTCCATTCAAACTCAAACCTAAAACCCAAACTGCAACACCCCCCCTTCAAAAACCACACCTACAACCACAATGCCGATCCCCCTCTTCACCTCCGAAAAGCCGTCGACCTCCGAAACCGCCAACTCTCCAGAAGAGCACAGTCCTCCTCAGCAGCAGCAGCCGTCAGCACAGTCCAGCAGCGCGGCGTCTCCGCACTTCCGCGCAGCACAGGACGAGCTTGCGCGTACCCACGCCCGTAGGATGAGCATTGAGCGCCGCGAGCAGACGGTAGACGAGCGTGCCGCCGCCGATAAGCTCTATGAAGAGAGGATTGAGGAGGAGTATGCAAAGCGCGAGGGGGGGGCTTAGGAAACTTCGAGGATGGGAGGGGTGAGGGGTGCGGGTGGGGGTGGGGGTGGGGTGGGGTGGGGTAGGGGGTAGAGAACGGGGGAGGCTTTGTAATTTTGTGATACGACAACGCGATGATGAATGATATTGAGCGGTGTGCACTGCACCACCAACACCATAGTTGCTGCGACACTGCGTGCGTGATGTAATTTGGAGCCACTCTGGACTCTGGCACTCTGGACTCCGGCACTCTGGAGTCTGGAGTCTGGGGTGTGGAGAGTGTCTCCTCTCCCCGAACCCCTCGGGCCCCCGCATTCGTGTAACATGTAACACCCGGAGCTCTTCCCCACAATCCACTAGAGTAATAGTGTGTTCCCACCTCCCCCCCCCCCAGCTCCCAACACTTCTTTCCCTCCTAGATACCTTGACTCAACGGAAACGGGCCATGGACCACAAAACTGTGAGATATCCCATCCAATCGTCTCAAAGTTCAAACACCAGCTCTGGACTCACTCTGTTTCTTTCCGCCTTGAGACGTTTTGCAAGTCTACACACGGGGAAAGGTATTTATCCTGGGTTTACTTGGAAACGGCAGCTGCTAACTCCGAGCAGTGGCGCCCACTACATACCCGTTAGCGGAGGCGTAGGTCTTCGCCGTCGACAGTCGACCACCGACCACCGACCACCGAGTCCGACCCCGACCGCGACCCGTCGGAGGCGGTCCTCGAGGAAATATTGGCCTTTGCAGCCACCTGTGTTCGATGCGCCAGAATAGGTACCTACGATGGCATAAATTCCAGCGCCGATTCGCGCGAGCTCTGTTTCGCGCGAGCTCTGTTTCGCGCGAGCTCTGTTTCGCGCGAGCTCTGTTTCGCGCGAGCTCTGTTTCACGCGCGCTCTCTGCTTTCTTGGGTTGCGTTGTTCGCACATAACACCAAGTTCCAACGATTCCAGCAGCGAGACCCAGCTTCCAGACATGTGCGAAATCCCGAGAACAGAGACCAGAGTACCTACTCTACCTACCTCCATGGGGCGACCTCCCATCCCACCTCTTTCCAGCCGAAGCCTGCTCGTCCTTCATGCCAACAACCACACGAGCGCCGGTCCAAACTTCAAGCTCCAACTCTCCGTGTCAACTAGCCAACTAGCCGAATCCATTTGTGGAAACTGCATCCGTCGGATACCCACCATCTTAGTAGTTAGCATGTGCTCGGTAGTGGCGAAGCTATTCGCCATTCGGCTCACTCGGCTCCGTGGTCTCGGATCTCGAATCATATGTTTGCACTCGGTGTTGATCGCCCTGCGCCGAATTGCGGAGGCCGTGCGGGGTTGGTCGTGCGGGGGCTATTCCGAGTTCCGCGTTCCGCGTTCCGTGTTGTCCACCCGCCCGCCTGGAGGCTGCGGATTGCGCTCGATGGACGTCTCTCCCGTGCTGCACGAAACCGTCTAAACGAGCCTGCTTTTCACAGGGTCCTGATATGGATTCAATCTTATGAAGAGAGGAGAGGTACGTTGTATTGCCCACTATGATAGCAAAACATGATACACCCAGACACCGGAAACATGCAACCCAAAGAAATCCAACACAAGAGAAGAGAAGAGAAGGAAAAGAACAAAAAAAACCAACACCGAAACCAAAACAGAGACAAAAACAGAAAAAAGGAGACCCAAATAATAACCCCATATGTATGCAACCTTGCTAACTAATGCTCTTTTTTTTCACTTCGTTCTTCTAACTCTATTTTCCAAACGACAGACGGGCGTGACTGCTCTGGCGGTTCAATGCCGAAGTCGATGCCGCGAGACGTGGAGTGCTGGCCTTCCGCTCCAGTCCAGATCTTCGCATTGCCTCGACGGCGGGGCTCGAGAGTCGCGCGATGCTGGATTTGCGGTCGAGGCCGGGACTGGCCTTGATGGCATCGAGTGCAGACTAAGCTGGAATCAGTTCCTGATCGACCACATGTGGGGAACAGCGGCACATACCTTTGCGGACAACCCGGTTCCAGTCCTCCGAGCGCTTGATGGTGGTGGCGGCATAGACGCCATGCCCATGACCGACGGCGCTCGCCTCATCTTCGATTGCGGCGTCGAGGGCACGGATGATGTGGACGATGCCGAAGATGTGGAGTATGTGGAGGATGCGGAGGGCGTGCAGGGCGTCGCAGCACGTGGCGGGGGTGCGGCCATGACCGGTCTTGCCTTTGCCTTCAAGGCGATGGGAGCGTCCTCCTTCTGCGGTGCGGTGGCCAAGGCCGGCTTCCGCATCGTCTTCATCACCTTGCGGGAAACATCGATGACGAAATCGCCGCCCTCGGCCATCAGCGCGATCATACTGGGACAGTCCAGGCGCTCGAAGTTGAAGGCGGCGAAAGAGCTGATCACACGACGTAGACTCTCCTGAACCTCACGTCAGCACGGAGTCACTCACTCGGGAGATGGACGTCAGAACATACCTCGCGGGTGGCATGCCCGCTCGTGTGCCTGTACACGAATCGTGCGAGGTCGACAAAGTTGTCGGCCGCGACGGAACACCGCTCAAGCCATCGGATCTGGTCGAGCAATGATGCCAACTGGTGGATACACACGACCACCAACTGGGAAGTAGCCGTGGCCTGGGCAAGCGCATACAGACGGGCATGGGCCATAAACGCCTCGCCGTAATCCATCGAATCCGAATCATTCATCTGGATCGTTGGAGTAGGGTTCGGCGTGTTATCGCCCTCACCAGAGAGGACACTAGACGGCGGGCTGGGGGTAGCGGGCGGGCTCGCGGGCATCGACGAACCCCGCGGCCGGCGGGTATCTGACCTCAACTGCCGCATCGAGGCGGGCTTGGGCTCGGGCACAGAGTACTCGCGGGTATACTGCCACTGCACATATCGGTCGACGGTGGCCTCGTCCCAGCGCGTCCAGTCGATGGTGTGGTCGTCCTTCTTCGCATCGATCAGGCGGCGGAGGGCATCGGAGTTTGCGCACAGCAGTCCGCTGTGGATCGGAAACTCCTTTCGGGAGGGGCCTGCGGAGATGGTGTACATGGCCGTGGACAGGAACTTGCTCGGATTGTATGGCATCTGGGAGGATGCTGGGGGTGGTGGCGAAGACGTTGGTTATGAAGGATCGATGGACGAGTGGGGCGGATGGGCGGATAACTAACTATCGATGGGCGGGCGGGCGAGCGAGCGAGGATAAGGACGAGACAGGGAATGAGACAGGGGAGGAGGAGGGGGTGTGTTATCCGAACTTTGCGCTTCGCATAGATAGTGCTGGTTCCAACTTCTTTCGTCTCCGGCGGCGGTGGGCGGTGGTGGCGAGGAAATCGGGCTTTATACACACAACACTCTATCGACTCTATCGACTCCCTTCTTACTCTATATACTCCACATACACACGCACGACGCACGCACGCACGACGCACACTCACACGACACGCAGAACAGGAAAGCAAGTAAGCAAGCACAGATTGAAATTGAAATTGAATGCGTGTTCCTGGCTGACTCGTACTGTTTGGCCTGGTAACCGTTGCTTGCTTCTGTGGGTGGGTACTTTATGTGCTTGTCTTATGTATGACGGTCGCGAAATTCCGCAGGCCGCAGGCTGTTGCTGCGGTGTGTGTGTTGTCCAATTCGGAGCTAAGCTAACTAAACCACCTACGGGCGCGCATGGAAAAAAAAGTTCAGTTCCTTCTTCCTGGTCGGTCGGTCGCATGCACGATAACGCACGAATCGCAGTCCGTGAATCGTCAAAATCAACGCGACATCTCTTTTTTCTTTCTCGGGCACACTCGCTCGCACATGTTTTATCGCTCACCATCCACACACCGGCATGGAATCTGGAAACTTTGCAACGACGACAAAGACTGCGGGTGATATCGTAAGAGAAGCATCGAGATCATCATGGGGAAGTGGAGGAGGAGGATGGAGGGAGGAGGGGTGGGGGGGATGGTTTGCTTTTGGCTTTGGGCTTGGAGGGGAAGGGAGGCCGGGGATGTACCGTACTAGCAACCCCACCGCCTGGCCGCCTCCGCTCCCCGCTAGAGTCCCCACTCTAGGTACCTAGGCTCTCCAGAGTCCAAGCTATGTACCTACCCCTCACCCACATGGCTCGGTCCTCTCTTCTCCACGAAGTCTGAACTTGTTCTTCTCGTGCGTCTAACCAGAAGGCTCCAATAGCCATAGTGCTTCAAGCGCAAACCTCTCATTCTCACTCACTCCCGCTGTCTGTCGGGTTGTCTGGTGGTCTGGCTGCCGGTCGGTTGTTTAATCCCGCTTGCTGATGGCTGATGAACGCCGTGCTGGGTCCACGTCAAACACGTCAAACACGGGCCATGTGTTCGCGTCGTGTGTGTATAGTACCTATGTGCTCTACATACACACATACCTAGATGGATGACGATGTTTCACCCGGTACAGCTGTATATAATGTCTGTATGTAGAGTGGGTAGAGCACATGAGGATAAAGTACTCTTTACTTTTTTACCGTGACAGAGCAGGTACTCTAGAGTGCTCGAGAGTGCTCGAGGGTGCTCCCCGGGAAAGCGAAAAGGAAAGAGGAAAAGGAAAGGAAAGAAGCAAAGAAGCAAAGAAAAACGAAAAAGAAAGAGAAAGGAAAAAGGAAAGAATAGGGACGAACTTTCTTGAGTGAGAGGGGGTTTGCACACCGCGGACGTCCACGTCGATCGGGATTTCCACTCTGGCTGAGGGCTCGTTTTTAGATAGAGTGGGGATATACACACAGTAGAAAAACTCCCCTACCGTACTCTATGTAACCGCCTGCGCCTGCGCCATGGATGGGAGCTGTGGGAGAGCTGTGGGAGAGCTGTGGGAGAGCTGTGGAAGGGAGTGCCGACACGCAGGTAATACCGGCCATCGAGATGGTCTGCCTGCTTGCTTCTACCCTACCTACTCTACCCACGGTGCAACAACGGACGGAGTAGGAATCCCTTTCGCTTGGCCCCCACTTACCAAGGTTACCTGCGACCGACTATATACCACTACGCTACCACTCACATCAGGAATCCCGGGTTGGATCTGAGATTCTGAAGATTCTGAAAAAACGGTTGATCCGGCGCTGCTGAGCCGGCCAATCATGACAGCGCGCGGCGAACCGGTATCCTCCATGCGGAATCCTTCCCCCACCGGTAATATCTCTGTATGTATGCTGCTCTACATACATACCGTACATATCTCAGCTCGAAGAAAGAGGCGAGCCAACGAGCCAGCGAGCCAGCGAGAGCTACCTATGCTACATAAAGCTATGTCTTCCTGTATGTAAGTAGAGCTAGAGATGCGTGCGTGGGCGATTGGGCAAATGCACTGGGCAGTGGAGAAATGCACGAACCACCCCACAATCCACAAAGATGCACTGTGCACATGCGGGGATCGGGTGCAGACTATTTCATTGACTGTCACTCGAGACGTCTGGATAACTGCCTATGGATGTAACAACTGCCGCTGCCAACGTCCGGCCGGCTGCCGGACGCACGCAGGCATGCGGCTTATCCCCTCCCCCTCTCCTCCCCTCCTACGGGCCCCCCACTGAACAACTGAAGAAAAAAAAGCAACCGAGCGGACATGACAAACAAACAAACGTCCGTCTCCCTCATCCCCCTCATCCCCCTCATCAGGAAGCGGTTCCCCATCCTACCTGCCTGGTATTACAAAACATATCTAAACGTCCTTGCGGTATCACCCACGTCCGCATCGTCGTCGTCGGGATCGACCCCAGCGGCGCCCATCTCCCGCAGCGCGTTTTCGCGGCGGATGCCGAGCATGTACGCGGTCGCCGCCACGATCGTGAGCACCACGAAGCCGATCGCCACCGAGTAGCCTGTCGTGTACTCCGGCGCATCTGCGGGCACGAATAGGAACGCTGCGATTACGCCGCCGAGGTTGCCGAGTGATATCTGTAGGATGGATTCGGTCGTTAGTGCGGGCGCGGGGGGGGAGCGGGGGGAGGAGGGGACTGGAGGGGGGAAGTTACTTGGAAGGCGCTGCCGATCGCCCGTCGGGTGTGGCCCGCGAGGTTGGTCTGGAAGTAGCATATCGCTATTGGCATTGCGGCGCCGGCGCCTGGGGGACACGCCGAGTCAGTCTATGTATGTACTAACTACACGGGCGGGGAGGGAGGGAACAGGTGACACCTTGAAACGCGATGAACAGTGCCGCATACTGCAGGTTCTGATTACCGTGGGTAGTCATCAACATGGCGAACCCGGCCAGCGTGAGCAAACAGCCGCCCAGAATGAAAGTGTAGCGGTGCTTCGTGTAGTCGCTAGCCCATGCTACCACCATCGCCAGCACGAACGATGACATTGCGATGGGAACCGTTCGCAGCTGCGACTCGATCGGGCTGTAGTTCCAGCCAACGAGGAGCGTGGGCGCGAAGTACGCTGTGTATCGTTGTCACTGGTCAGTTACCGATCCTCCCATTAGAGTACCGGTACATAGGGACACAGGAGGCGGAGCCAAACCGTAGCCGTAGGCCGACACGGCAAAGCCCAGGTACAACAGGGCGCCGAGGATGAACTTTTATGCTGTATGTCAGCCACTACATACTTCCTCACACCTTTTTCCCTCCTACGGTGGACGGCGGCACACCTTGTAGTCCTGATACAGCATCTTCAGATCCTTCAGTCGTATCGGGTTCTTGCGACTCGCCTTCCCGACATCCTCGTGCAGCCTGGCGCGGACCCACTCCTTCTCCTCGGGGCGGAGCCACGTGACGTCTTCGGGGAAATCGGGGATCGTGAAGTATCCCAGCGCGGCCACGGCGCAGGTCATTGCGCCTTCCTGTTTCTCGTCAGCCAGCCATACATACAATGTTATTGGGGAACCCACAAGGATAAAGATCCAGCGCCACGCGCGCTTCCCGCCATACCCGTCCATCTTCCCGATCGCACCGGCCAGCAGCCCGCCAAACGCCATCGCCAGCGTCGTGCTGATGAAGAAGAACGTGAAGCGCTTTTGCGATTCCGTGCGCTTGTACCACATGGATACTTGAGAGCCGTCAGCGCCGGATGAAAGGGGGGCGGGGGGAGCATGTACAGAGATAGAAACAGCCTCTGCGAGCAAGCGGATATGTAGATATCTACGGTCAGTGAAATCCGGAGGGACAAACACGGACGAATGGACGGACGGATAAACGCTTACGGGAATAGTCCAGTCTCGAAGAGTCCCTGATTCGATTCGGTATTCGCATCAGCCTCAGCCGCAGGCTATCACAAACTTGAAGGAGAAGACTCAAGAGGAGATATGTACATACCAAGAAGAAGCGGGTGGCCAGCAGTCCCGCATAGTTGGTCACGAAGCCTTGCAGCAACGTAGTAACGCCGAAACCGAGGACACAGAAGCTCAAGTAGCGGTGCGGCATGGATTTCTGGAGCTGTTGCGGCGGTCAGTGACTCTCCGACGACACTCCCGACTCCTGAGGCGGGGGAGCAGAGCGAGTGGCTTCCACCAAGATGTTTGACGGAATCTGCACGACTGGTCAGTTACCTAATCACATACTTGGTATCTAATGAGAAGGCTGTGGACTGTAGTTACCTCAAACAGAATGTACGGGATGAAAAAGATCATGAGCGCAGTGTTATACTGCGTGCCCTTCAACCGCAGCTCCTCCTTGATCCCGAACACCGCGGCATTGCCGATGTTGACCCGGTCCAGAAATGAGAACAGGTAGACGAACGACAAGATCGGGAGGATGTGCAGGTCGATTCGGAACAGGAGACGGCGGTTGGGGATGACGGTGGACGAGGATGTGGGCGTGCAGGAGGTGGCGAGGTCCCGGAGGGAAGCTGCGACTGGGGCTTCGATTTCTTTATCGGTAGTGGTAGACATCGTGATAAGTATAACGGACTGAAGACTCTTCCTGCCCCTTCGTTACGAGCTGCAAAGTGTTGGTTGTTGGTTTTCTTTCTCGCTCGGGGGAGATGAGTAGACTCGCAAAGATTCATTCACCGCAGCAGCTATGTATCTATCCCTCCGTCATCCGGACGAGGACTGTTGACTTATATGTACATATACCTACATCCATACATAGCTGCACCCATCCGAACGGACAGAGGCAGAGGCAGGGACAGAAGCAGGGACAGTACAGCCTCGAGCCATTCCCTCCGGAACCTAAATAGAAGGTCAACGGCGTATCGCGGAACTTAAACACTGTTCGGGGAGTTTCGCCGCTGACTGAATTTATGGGTCTCAGCCCAGACGTTCCCCAAGAACTACCTGAGTACCTATTGGCTGTCACGTTGGCATGCTCCGAGTGGCGGGGCTGGAGAGGAATGCGAGCATCCTACAAAGTATGTAAGAATAAAGAGCTACGGCATAATCGTTTCATATCAGCATTGAACTGTGCAACGTTTCAGCAGCTTCATGCGCCTGTGATGGTCCGGGAGACACCTGATAACTATACGGCACATTTATGGGTAGGTATCTCCGAGTTACTGACTCCCGGAGAATTTTGCAGTCTTACAACCTGCCTATGCCTCGTCTTTTTACTGCTTCTTCGAGATTTTTATACCTAGATACTTTATCTATAGTAGAGACGTTTAGGATCCACCGTTCTTCATCTTTAAAAAGCCGATGGCGGTCAGTCCATCGCTGTTGGATAATAGCTCTCGATGCGGTGGGACGGTGGGATCCGTGATCTCGCGTGATTTGCTGGGAACTCACAGTGCCAGCGTAAGCTGCGTAACCACACTCAAGGGACAAATGACGTAACCAGACAATGAGTGCCGCCAGTCTGTTCGAACTTCGGACCTGACCCACAAGAGTGTAACAACTCATCTCGGCGATATCTCTCTGTTTTTCTATCAGATCATCTAGAGTACCATACGCATTCGACTGCCATAAGTCCTCTGTATCGGCGACATGAATACTTCGAATGCAATTGTAATAAGCTCCTCGCTATCCAACACCTAACTCCTAATCCAATCGCCAAAGAACAATACAGTGATTATTTCTCATGTTTGGGGTGGTGTCTATGCCCTGACTTCGACCTCTTCCGACGAGACCGCCGCTCAGTATCACCGTGTTCCCGTGACGGCGACCGGGATCGTCCCCGTCTGCGATGTCGCTGGTGTTCCCGCACCTCATCCGCATCCCCAGGTGGTGACCGAGACCTACTCCTCCTGCGGTGGCGCTTACTATCCTTTGTTCTGCGGCTCCGACTGCGACTCCGACTGCGACTTCTGTCCTCCTTCTTCTCCGCACCCTTCTTCCTCTCCCTTTCCCTAGCCCTCCCCAGCTTATCCCGACACCCCCCACAGAGCCTCACCTTAACCAGCGCCTCCTTCTGCTCTGCATCCTCCTTATACGCAAACAGCACCTCCTGCTCGTCCCTAGCGTGCCTACCACACTCCAGCTCCGCACACGTATCCGTGCCCTTCCCCGCCTTAACCTCGTCCTCGGTGCGCCAGCGCATGGCGACCATTCCCTCGCGCCATCGCGACAGCGACATCAGCACGAATTCCTTGTAGAGCTTCTTGTCGTATGCCGCCACGAGAGCGCTCTCATAGGATGCGTCGGTGACGGGCGTGGAGAGGAAGCGGTGGTGCGAGAGAAGGATGTCGCGTTCCGTCCGCTGCGGCGGGGGAGGCAACGGCGGGTTGGAGTACAGTGTGGTTTGCGCGGTCGCGTGGGAGAGGTGCCGCGCGTACGCGGAGGTCGGCGCGAGGGATTGCCGGAAAGCGCTGGACTGCGGCGGTGGAGGTGGCGGTGGAGGTGGCATCGCGGCGCTCGTTGGAACTTGGGGTGCAGCTTCAGCCTGAGGGGAGCGTTCGGGGAAACAGTAATGGCTGCATACGGGAAGAGTCGGGGTTCGAACTAACTACGAGTGTACCCTAACTACCAGTGAGATCACGTGGTAGCACAGCAGGTGTACAGTACTCACCATGGCTCTCACTCAAAATCTCCCGGTATCGGACCATTTCCTGAATATCGTGCGGGTTGATGAAGCAGGCTTACCCGGGCGCATAGCAATTGGCTGAACGGATGTCTGATATTCAACATTTATCCACTTCACGACAATTGTGGAGTAAATATCATCGTAGTGATTGATCCGGCGTTACGTACATGCCGGTACCCTCAAGCTCCATCATCACGGCGACAATAGCAACAATTTGCCCTGTATGACATACAAAACATAACATAACGCACAGCACGCAACTTGACTACATTAGCCCTCGGCGGCATGTTAATTCTTCAGAAGTCGCCTTTTGGAGGATGCAGCTTTTGTCTGGAGGTGTACATACGGTACCAACGCATTGGAGCCATAGTATCAAGTAACGAACCTGCTGATCTTCACTTCTCGGCCGTGTAAGCCCGAGTAAGTGCAGCCGCAACTGTAAATCCCCAGATTTCCCCTCCATCCGCCAACACGCGAGCAACATTAACCCACCACGGCAAGCAGTACCTACCTAAGTAGCTTTCATCCCGTGCTTATCTTCAAGTAGGTATCGCCGGATCGAATACCTCCAGCATCAACATACACACAATTGACGATCTATGGATATAAGCGGTAGGGTCTAAGTTCTAAGATCCCGCCATTGGATTCGGAAAATGAGGGTTCTGTGCAGTCTCGGGGGGAAGAGAGGAACACAAGGGCAACGATGGAGTGTTTTTTTCCTTACATGGAGGTTCGCGGAGTAAACAAAGCAATACCCATGAGGTCCTGCCGATAGTACCTATGAGATTAAATGTCGACTACTTACGCTTATTCCACTGGCAAAGGCGAAGAATATGTATTTAGGTGGACAAAGACCTTCACGCTTGCGCCTGCAATCTGTGCGAAGACTATCGGATGTCTCAGTTCTCCCAATCGAGCCTCACCGGCAGTCTCATCACCACCTTCCCCGAGCATTCAAACAGAACCTGGCTATCATTCGCCGAAGAGAAGAGTCGGGAGTCCGGCAAATCACCTGGTTAAATTTGCACCCGAGTGCTGTTATATAACTAATCGTCTTTTCTAACCTGACCTAACCAGCTGCGTACATAAGCACACTGACTGGGCCGCAACATAACTCCATTTACATAGGCCTGGAACCGTCACACCTACCTACTACTAGTGAGTGGATATTTGTTGCCATGGTCTATGTAGTGGATTCGTGCGCGTCGGAGGTGTGACCTTACCTACGATTACTCTACTTTCCCGAGGCTGGCTTGAGAGTTGAGACAGCTGCTCTTTCTAGTTTTGTTTGTGGATTATTCATCTAGCATACCACAGTTGTTCCGCAGTGTCATGAATTTTTCCGCTCCGTGTTACTGTGTATGTAATATTGTGCAATAGGTATGCCCGCTCTTGCAGTATCTGGAAGAGTTGGCCCTGTATTTCGCACAACCATGACCGCCGGTCGCCGCCATAAGAACAGGTCTGGGTGAAAACTTCTATCATACTCTGTCATGGTATTGATGGTATCTAGAGTAGAAGCTTAACCATTACCCCTTGTATTTCATGGTACATTATGTACCTTGTATATGGAAGGTTTTCTCTATTTGGACGTCGGGAGTCAAGACAGGGTCCACTAGGCATCACTCTTACCAGGTACTAATCACTCGGACAAGCTTTTGCGCACTGGGAATTCGGCATGACGCGTAGGCACCACCACCACCGGACTGTAGGCATGTATGTAGATATATACCTACAGTCCTACTTTCAGTGCTGTAATCCAGTTCTGCCATATATTTTCTGGTGAAAGAGGGGACGGGCTTGAAGTAGGTACCGTAGTAGTTGACCAAGTAATTTTCATGCGCCGGTATGCACTTAGGTATGTACGAAAACATTGCTTCCGGCGAGAATATGTACAAACCCACTCATTGTCGCCGTCTTCCACCGGTCCACTGTCACTCACCGCTGTCGGTCACCACCCTGCTGTGCCAGCAGTTACTTCACGGCCATGCAATGCAAGCAGGACCTGAGTAGGGTGGAACTGGACACTGTGCGATACAGCCATGATCTACCTAGTAACTATGGTCGAATGCCATTATGATTAAAAAAACCCATGCAAAACCCACGGTGAAACATAACCACACAACGAGTAGTGAAATGGCTCTGTATTCTTCCTACATGTTGGTAGCAGCTCAAGCCGCATGCGCAGGATGAAAGGATGCGGTTAGACAAAATCATTACTAGTAATGTAAGCATCGTTGACAAGTAGTGCCCGGATGACCGCAGAGGCGCCTACGCGGAGACAGTAATCAGTAATCGGTAATAGTTGTCCCCCTGCCAGAAGAAGGTTGCCGTACATGGAAAATCACTAGGTAGACGACTCTAAGCCTGCCTGCCCCACCCTTCACCTTGAAATGTGTGGCAGAACAGATTATTGTGGAGAAGTGTGGCAATGTAGACGTATTCCGAAAAGAACGAAATACATCCGGCACGCTCAAGAAATTGGTCACGGACATCTTATGTTCTTTCCCCTAACAAATAGTTCATACATATCTAACTACGACCAATGAGTGTGTACATAAAACCCAAATCCAACCGCACTGCAACAGCTTTCTCCTCCCTCATGTTTCCTTCCTGCACCACTTAAACCATATACATATCCTTCATCATAGAATAGCCCATCCTATAGTATAGTAGACCACCAGCCGCCCTACTCCCTAGACGTTGTAGTAGCACCTGATGCTCTGGATTCTCTGGTTGGCGGCCGTGCATCCCCAGGTCTGACCACCATTGACTCCGGCACTCTGGAACTGCTGGGAGCACGCCGAGTCGGAGAAGTAGGAGCAAGTGGTGGCGCGCGAGCCGCTGCGGGTGAGGCCAGCCGCAATGGCACCGCCAAAGTTCGAGATGCACCCGGTGTCCCCGCTGAAGCCGGTGCGCTGGCTCTTCGCGTCGCACTTGCAGTTGGCGCAGTCGTACAGGTACATATCGCCCGCGACGGCGACCGCGACAAGGCTCAAGGCAGTGATGAGGATGTTGGTGATGGCGACCATGGTTGCGAGTGTGGTGTTGGGGGGATTGGGTGGGTGGTTGTGAGTTGGTGGTGGTGGTAATGGTGGTGGTGATGAATTGTGATGTGTGGAGGATCGATATTGAAGTGCGAAGTCTGGGAAGGGTCAGGGACGAGTACTTGAAGAAGTTTGAGAGGAACTTGCTGTTTGATGGTTGTCTGTGAGGAAGCTGGCTGATGATGATGGAGCTTTGAGGGAGAAGCCATTGACCTTTTATATCGGTTTCTTCGCCCACAGCCGCCCTGTCTGCCTGAATACCTAGGCGTACGGCACAGTTATCCCGGAAGAGCAGCGGAGTAAAGTTGTCCCTGAGCATCGGAGGAACACACTTGATATGGAAACCGGCAATTGGGAAGTTCGGCTGGTGAAGTGCGCACTTCGAATGTTGATGACCGGGAGTCCGAATGGGGGTTGGTGGGTACCGCAGTGGCGAAGTGGAGGTTTCTGTGACCGTCACCAGCTGGCATCTGGACTCCAGAGGTTGAAATTTAGCGTGCTAAATGGTATCAAAAACAATTGCTTCCCCTGGCCTGTTGTTGTAGGTACTCATAGAGGCTCCGCTACCGAAGTGCGCACTTCACCAGCAGAAACTCCCTATTAAACACATCGGCAAGCGTCTAGAATGCCATAATTTTCGGCCCGGTAGTCTAAAATGCCATACTTGTCTCGGGAAACAGTCTAGAATGCCATACCTAGTTTCTTTGGCAGTAGCATTTTGTGGGGTATGTACCTACATAATGTAGGTCACCGGATAGTCGGCACCACCTCTATGTAAAATCAATAGCAGCCGACCGAGACAATGAATCAATTACCTAGTGTTCACTATTTTAACATATGTAGGTACAACTGGAAGTTGACGGACGTCATCGCAAGTGGTTCGGTTGTGACCACAGTATTACCCGTTGTCTGGAACATCTCCCGGCCCGCCGACTACTTGCGGCCACCATCCATACGTAGGCCCTTGTATTTTCTCATCTTTTCTGACTCGCCTCTCCTCCTTATGTAGGCCGGCCGTCAGTAGGCCTAAATAGTGGAGGGTGGTTGGCACTGGGCATCCCGCCCCCGGAGTATCTGAAGATACTACTCTAGATGTCAACCAGATGCATATCCCTTGAGTAGGTAGGTAGGTCCACCTATATATGGTTGTCCTGAACAGGTCTTTCATACAGATGAAAAACCAAGAACCACTGAAGTCACGAGAAGAGCCGGTATACCTATACAGAGATTGCGACCAGCAGTCAGGTCGGTCGGAAACCAAAGAGTGCGAAACATTCTCATTCGGCTCGTATACATTTTCCTAAAAATGCCGGACTAGGGAGGTAAACGGCGTGCCTTCGGAATCCATTTGTCTATATGTATGATAATGAGGAAAATGCATACTCCCATCTCCCACCAGGGTGGAGAATACCCGCAGGCTGCAGTGACGCCACCTGATGAAAGATATTACTGGTATGCATACCTACTAGTCACTGATTACTCAACGGCATCGTGATCCCTCCATAACTAGAGTCATCCTGCCAAGGTGGTGGCCTGAGTACCTAAATGCTTACTTTTGATCTCGGATATTTGATTGCTGGAACTTGTTATTCGCTTAGCCTGGAGCCTGGTACCTATTATTGGATGACTGCCTAGCTAGACGACTCGCGTGCCGACTGTTGCCTGTTGCCTGTTAGTATGTAGGAGGACATTATATTGAATGAATACCTGGACTATGTCAAACACAGAGGCAGGTACATACATAGCAGGCTGCAGCACGGGCCGGCCCGCTCTATATAGAGTATATACCACGATTCATTTATATAGTGTTGGCCAACCGGTCACTGGGTCTGCGCCTTCGGTTACGACCATTATACTACTATGTATTGCGCGTTCCCAACTGGTATTCCAGACGCAAATTACAGCATTAACTATTGGGCTTTCCAGGCTAAGGCTACTATATCGTAGGCTGCAACCTACTAGTAGCGTAGCCCGTCCGCCCAAACGCCTTTGAAGTTTGGGGGCCGTGTCAGCGCATCCTGCCTTCGCTGGGCGGACTATCTACTGAGGAGCCGACTGCCGGTCTTTCGTGTTCTTGACTTTACATCACCACCGTTACCGAAAACATATCGGGAGATTTATCCCCTACATGTCTGTCCGTGCGGTTGTAAATCTGTTGCAGTGCATGAAGTTGGACAAACCCGAACCGGTGCAGATATCATAGGTAGGTTGGCAATGAGTGATATCAAAAGCATTCGGGTGGATTCCGGGGAGCAACTGTGTAAGTTACTGGAAACCTCCCTGCCATAAGGATGTAATGTAGCCCCCAATACCTACCAGTAAAGCTGCAGTCACAGTCAGATAAGTGAGACAGTGAGTTCGTTTTCTACAACACGTACATTGTACAGATGGTTTTATCACCTACCTACATACATGTCCGACTGGGTACTGGAGGTGCCTTTATCAACCACAAACACCAGACATCACAATCATATCATCATGTTGTACTAGTACAGCTCCTTGTGCAGCTTTTGCAGCTTGTACTTATCATTCATAGTTACCAACAGCGATGCTCTCGAAAGTTGAAACCACATAAATCTGCTAAGTAGACTGTATACCGAGTGACACGCCGTGAGTGTATCCACTCGCGTCAACTCTTCACATTCGCATGCCGCATGTGGAATAAATTGAAGGTCTCTCTCTCTCTCTCTCTCTCTCTCTCTCTCTCTCTCTCTCTCTCTCTTCACAATTCGCAGCTTGAATATGTATACTTTATACCAGCCCTTTGTGCCAGCCTTCGAGCCCGCCTCGAGTCCACCTCGAGCTATCCCTCCATACCTCCATTCCTCCACCACTCAAACAATCAAACAATCAAAAAGCAAGAAAAGAAAAGGAAAGCTAAACAAGCAGTTAAAGCAATAGCCAGAGGAAGAGGTATCAATGAGCAGACAAACTAAGCTTATAGGGCAAAAGCAACAGAAGAGGTATCGAGTAAGAGTAACTAAGAGTAAGAAAAAAATACACCGCATTACAACGCCAACGTCAACGCCACCGCAACCGCTCCACTCAGCAATCGCCACTCAAAACACTCCTCTCTCAAAACACCAGCGAAAAGCACTCCCAAACCTACGGATCAATAACGAACCCTGGCCTCCCCCTCCCCTCCCTCCCATCCCTCAAAGTCCCAAACTTCATCCCGCCCCTCCACGTCACTTCGCCACTTCCTCCCCCACCCGCTCCCCCAACCCCTCCGCCACTCCCCCCTCCCCCAGCAGCCGTCAACCTCAACTCCGCCACCGAAGTCTTGACAGTTCTCGGATCCTTATTCCCGAGAATAATCGGGACGGTGACCTCTAGGTCTTCAGCTTTGAGGCTGCTAGTGCTAGTGCCGGTGCTGTACCAGCGGCTGCTGGCCGCTTCGGCGCTCAGCATTGGCACTGTGATCTGCACGACGTGTTGGACGCGGAATAACAGCGCCGCTGGGTCGCGGGGGTCGCGGGAGTCCGGTGATGTGGAGGTGGGCGTGGGCGTGATGGACGGGAGCGGACATTTTTCTTTGCCTTTGCCTTTGCCCTTGTCCCTGGTGGTTGCGGGGGTGAGGAAGGGGCTGTTATCGGTGCTGTTATCGGCGGTGGTAGTAGTGGTAGAGTGTGGATCACCGAGCGGCAGTGTAGCGGTGGGGAGCAACGAGTCGGAGATGAAAGTGCGAAACGGCGGGAGGGTGACCGTCATGCTCTTAATCATCTCTAGTCCGCCGGCTAGCCCCGTGTCCCGCTCCGAAAGCTTCATCTCCTGCGCCTGCTGGATCGGGTGCACCTCGTTAGGATGCAGCAAAAACTTCTTGCCGGTCAGGACGCGGAGCTGTTCCTTGCCCACGACGATCATGTGTACCGGGTCCCGGCCGGCCTCTTCGTCGTCGTCATCGTCGGCGTCGATTTCCTGCGTGGGTGCGTCCCCCTCAATGGCGAGTGAGCGTGTTTCGATCACTCGTGCGCCCAGGCCTTTTGGTATGGGCACGCCGCTGCGGATTTGTAGAGTAAGCTTCATGACGATGTTATCGCCGGGGAGGAAGCGGCTGGCGGGCATTTCCACGGTGAGTTTGGCAATGGTATTTTCGGCCTCATCGGTGACACGAGTCGACCTCTCGATAGCGGACGACAGCGCCGCCGGGTGCGGACGGTCAATCAACGGAGTGCTACTACTCGACGGCGAGCCCGGCAGGTCCGCGGTCGTGAGCGTAAGTTTCGGTCCACGCATCTTAGGTGTGGTTTGTCCACTGGCCCCACTGGTACCGCTGACACCACTCCCGAGCCCCGGTGTCCCCGGAGGAAAAATTGTGTGCGCGCTCAACCGCGACTCCCGTTTCCCCGAGCCATTCTCAGAGTGTCTCTTGCGCATGCTCGGTTTTCTCGAGACCAGCGGTGTTTCGAGCGACGAGTCCACATAGGGAATGAACGAGATCCGCAGCGGCTTCGTTCGGTACTCCATTATCTCCGTGTTGTGGCTGAACGGCAGCGTCTCCCGCGAGTCGGGCCGGTCGTCGACTGCCAGCTTGGCCTGGAAACTGTACGAGATCAATGGGTGCTCCGACGTCGGTGGCAGGTTGACGGGCGGGAATTCAAACGCGAAGAGGAAGCTTCTCAGTCCCTCCTGAATCAGATCTGCCCCGCACCATCATCAGCGCCCCACACCCCCTACACCCCCTCCGCCCTCACTCACCTCCAGAAAACACATCCAAGCGCTCACTCAAAAAGCTCACAAACGATCCCTCGACCTCGGTCACGCCCGCGAACGCGACAGTAACGGTGATCCCCTTGAGCGGCTTCTTGACCCTGAAGCTAACAGCGCCATTAAAGACACTGACGGGCCCAAACACGGACTTCCCAGCGCGCCCACCCAGCTCCTCAACCCTAAAATCCTGAATCCTGACATCCTTCCCGAGCCCGCGCCGGATCCTGTTCCCGGAAACAACCTTGGCCGCTACCGCCTGCCACGTCGACGCTGGCTTCCGCCCCGCTACCATGTCCAGCTCCGGGATCGGGTACGCCCGCCGCCGGTGAAGAAGTGGCACGCTGGGCTTGCGCTGCAGCTGCTGTCCCTGTTCCTCCTGCTGTCCCTCCTCCTCGTCCTCTGGTAGCTCCTCACCCTCTGCCTCTACCACAGCCTCCTCAGCCTCCTGCGGTGATGACCCCGAGCTCCTGAGCGCGCAGCAAAACGCGCCGTCGAGGTTGTAGACAGGGATTGCGGGGAGGTCCTGTAGCGACTCGATCTTGAGCGGCGCTGTGTGCTCGTCGAAGTCGTCGTCGGCGGTGGTGAGGTAGATCGAGGGCGGCGGGGAGTACGGTGATGGTGCGCGCGCGCGGAAACAGTTGAATAGGCGCAGTGGAGACTTGAGTGTGTTAGCGGTTCGATTTTTCCAGTGTTTCCAGTGTTTGGTTGGCGGGTCGAGCATTCTGTGTGAGAAAGAGAGGAGGTGAGTGATAGAGAGGGGGAATGAAAAGTCTTCCTCACTGGTGAGCGCGAGAATGTAGTTGCTGTGGTTGTAGCTGTAGATAGCTGTAGCTGTAGCAGCTGTCGTTGTTTAGCTGTCGTTGTTTGGCAGTCTACCGTAGTCAGTTAGTTACCGTAGCAGCAGCCAGTGGTCGACAAACAAAACAAGCGTCACGCAACCCAACAACGCAACGCAACCGGCGCGAGGAACGGCCGGGGGTCCCATTAGACTATTTATCTTCCAAAACCTAGCCTCATCTCCCCCTCGTCCCCCGCCCCATCCGTCACCTTGATGGGCACTGGGCAGGGCAGGGCAGCAGGACGATCGCAGGAACAAGCATTCCTTCGCGCTGAGCCAAGGAGAGGAAACGCCCCAAAAACTAAATGATTGCCATCTTGATTGATTGATTGAGGCCATGCACCTACATCCTTGTCTGGAGTAATCCCTACCCTACATACAGCACTTGGCGGCGGGGCTGTAGAGTTGGTGAATCGTGATGGTGATGGGAGATGGGGGCGCAGTAGCAGCTATGTACGAGTGGATAGATATTCAAGGTATGTAGAGTACATGCACAAAGCAATGGGAATAGACGAGGGATAACTGGGAGGGCTCACTGGGCGAAACTACTCTACCTACCCTGGAGGAAAAAGCAATAGGTATCTGGACTCTGGTGATGATTTTCCGTGGTTAGTACTTATCTACCTCATATAATCTTTGGGATCGGCGCCACACTGACAGTTTGAGGGTTTGACGAGACGCAAAATCGTCAAAATCGTCAACATGGGTTCTCTCTCTCTTCAGGCAGAGATGTATAAAGCACTACCTAGAACAAAAAGGATTGGACGGGGCCGTTTTGCACCAAAAATGGGCATTTCCAAGTTTGCATGAAAATGGAAATGGGCATTTTGGGTGTAGAACTGGCCCTGAACAATCCTTTTTGTCGTGGTGGTTTACTTACTTACACAAAGGAATGGGAATGGACGAGAGAGGATCTGAGAGGAACTATCTAGAAGGAAAAAGCAACATCTGATGATTTTCCGCGGTCACTGTGGTTGGTTGGGTAACAAGTAACCAATCTTTAGAATAAATGGGTCGCGAGGTTCGAGTTTGACGAGATGCAACATCGTCAACATCGTCAACACGGGCTCTGGCTCTCTATCCAGGCAAAGATACGTGAGATCAACGCCATATTATTCCCCTCCACGTACGTACATATTATCTAAGCACACACACCCTATGCATAATAATAGCCATAAACATCTCGTCGATTTCAAAAAAAAAAACAGTCCATACAGTCCATACAGTCCATACAGTCCATACAGCCCGTAAACCATACCACCATAGAAATCAAACCCCCAGACTGAATGCACAATGCACAATGAACAATAACAAGAAGAAAAACACACCCCTCATCTCATTTATGTAGAGTAGTAGAGTACCGTAGTTCGAAATAGCATCCCACAGGAGCATCAGATCGAAGTCCCAGTAAAAGGTCAAGGAAAAGCAACAGGAAAGAGAAGAAAAAATAGCAAATAACACCCACAACCCAAGTAAGTACTCCAAACTCCCCCCCTCCC
The DNA here is from genome assembly GCF_024521635.1 of Tricharina praecox. Taxonomy (NCBI): domain Eukaryota; kingdom Fungi; phylum Ascomycota; class Pezizomycetes; order Pezizales; family Pyronemataceae; genus Tricharina; species Tricharina praecox. The sequence goes on from NW_026250407.1 coordinate 1,425,476, forward strand.
GCCCGTCGTCATGATCCAGTAGGTACCTAGTTCTTCCCTACCGAATCCCCAAATACTTCCTAACCCTTCCACTCATGCTCTTGACGCCGCCCTCGTCCTGACCGTGTGCCGCTCCCCTGGTGCCGCCTCCATTATTGCTATTACTACCGACCTTAACCCGTCCCGTCGTGATCCCGGGCTCAGCAGGCGTCGGTTTCGGCGGCCACAAATCATCACTCTTCCAGCCGGTGACCAGGGCATCAATCATCTTGGCAAGATTGATAGGCACGGGCAGCTCGCCACTGCGTACAACACAGCGCTGATAGATATCGGGATACGCGTTGGGGGTGACGAGTTTGGCAAGTGGATTATCGGCGAACAGGCTCTTGCCCACCGGTACCCAGCCCTCGGAATCCGCGCCCGTCCACTGATCGCGCCTGCGCAGCCAGATCCGCAGCCCGGGATTCTCGCGCATCAGCTCGCGCTCGTGCCGGCGCCGCGCCTTGTGCGGCGCCACGCTCTTGGGCGAGTCCCACTTGAATGCGCTAGAACTTGGCGGCGCCGCGGGGATCTCGTAGTCGCTGTCGTCGGTGCGCTGCAGCCACACGCCCTCGCGGCGGTGATCGCGGCGCCGCCGTTTCCGCCTGTTCCTGCGAGCGGCGGGGGGCGGCGGCGGCGGCGTCGCTGCCCGCCTGTAGGATAGCGCTCGCTGCGGCACCCCCGTGCGTGCCCCGAACGAGCCCCCCACACCACCTCCTCCGCGCTTCTTCTTCGTCGGCGTGTCGTCGAGGTCGTCGTCGTCGTCAGAACTGCTGTCGCTCTCCTCCGTCGAAGAGTTCCAGTCGTCGTCCCACGAGTCTTCGGCCTCCACCTCGTCGTCCTGGTTGCTGGGATCGACCTCGCCGGGCGCCGCGGGACGCCATGCCCCCAGTACGCCTGAGCGGCTGAAGGTGCTGGCCGAGGAGGCGGAGGACAACGTGCGGCTGGGGATAGAAGCGGGGGGCGGTGGACGTGGCGGCGTGTATGTCCAGTCGTTCCGGACCTGGGCGAGCTGCTCCTTCACCAGGCGGATTGCGTCGGCTTTTTGCTGCCGTGTGAGGGTTTCGGAGGTGGACATGGTGGAGGTTGTGGGGGTGCGTGTGCGGTGTCGTATGCGTGTGCGTGAGCGGGTGTCGTGTGTATGTGGGCGGGGGGAGAGGTGAGGAGAGGAGAGGACGGGAGGACGGGAGAGAGGACAAGACAAGGCGGAAGGAAGGAAGAGGGAGGTGTCAGGTAGAAGGGTCTGGGGAAGGGTTCATTCAGGGAGAGTAAGTAAAAGAGAGTGGAGTGAGCGGGGGAGTGGGAGTGCGAGCTTGAAAGGGTAGTTGGGCTGTCACTTGATCGTGGCTGGGTGGGATGAATGGCCAGGTCACCGGCCACCGCCACCTTATCCGTCCGATAGATACTCTACGCTAGTCCAGGTTGAGAAAAAACGTTCCGGAGCCGCAGGTCCGCGTCATGTCGCAAACTCACCCCGCAAGTTGCAACTCAAACACCATGGTCCAGCGACCAGCCATTTGGATTCCCGATCTCGCCCACGGCCTATGCAAATGAGCACCCACCGTTTTCTTCCCCGCAATTGAAATCAAATTAAATCACAGATCTTGGAACATCATCAACGTCAACAACAATTGATCTGAACAGATCCGATTCACCTACACGCTTCCTCCCTACCTATCCTATCCTTCCAAGTTCCCTCCTTCGTTCCCCATAACTATCACACTAATACAAAAAGCATGTATCCAATAATTGATCCTCCCTCATTGTACATATTGTACAAGACTTACATGTAAGGTAAAGTAAAGGTAAAGTAAAGGTATCATAAACGTCCTCCCGACAACCACAACAACGACAACAACGACACCACAAGACAAAAAATCTGAATGGGAATGAGAGAAGAGTACGAATACAATAGAACCAAATGTGATTTCCAAACCAGAAAACAGTTCTCGAGAGAGACAGCGTGGGGGGTGGGTGGAAAGAAAAAATACACAACCAACCAAATCAAAACTCCGTAAAAAAAAAAGAACGCTGGCTTTTCAATGAGAAGAGAAAGCAAAGCAAAGCACCAGAACCAGGGAGAGAGAGAGAGAACCCGAAACATTAGGAGGAGAAGGAAGCCAACCAACCACCTATACACACTATGCTGCATGAAAAATAAACCACAAAACGAACATCTAACTTAAGCTCCGACCTCAACCTCGCCATTTCCCTTGCCATCCTTCGACTCGGTATGACTCCAAGTTTCCACCTTGGCCCATTCTCCGACCTTCCCGATGCCTCTCTTAGAAGGAGGCAATTCGCCCCACCGACGGACCCACTCTCTCTCATCGAGGCGTCGCTTCTTGCTGCCACCACCACGGCTCTCGGCAGCGCCGGCTTCCGCCCATTGCATGTCCCAGATGGAATAGGACATGCCATCGTGGATTGTCTTCCAGCTTCTGCTCTTGAGTGCATAGCGTACCGAACCCGAGTACCGCTCCAAGGTAGGAAGGATCAACAGGTTGACCAGCAGGTCCTTTCCAGCGGGAATCTCGGCGACATCCCTCTCTTTCTCCTTCTCCTTCTCTTCAGCCTTCTTGGCGGCAGTTCCGTTGGCCTTCCACTTGCCAGAGGATGAGTTGGTCGGAGACGAAGGACCAGAAGCCGATAGGGCCCCCTTGATGACAACCTTCCTGCCGCTCTCCTTCACGAGAGCTGGGTCCACGTCCTCTGGAAGCCAGCCTGGAATTCTGCCGGTGTGGATCAATACCGCAACGATGTCCGAATCATCCGAGTAGATCTCGGTGCCCCACACGCATCTCCTCCTGCAAACGTCGCGACGGTGCGAATCGCTCAGGAATCTCTTGGGAATCCTGATTTGAAAGATCGAGTTCTCGCGGCCTTCGAAGCGGGGGAGTAGAGGATGTGTTACCGAGTAGCCTTCCTTCGGAGTATGCGTGGGAAGGTAGACCATGGAACCCAAGTAGTTCCGGGGCTTCGAAGTGAGGGAGGCCAGCACCTTTGAAGAATCGATGAGTAGGGTGGTAGTGACTTTGGACAGTGGGGTCTGCTGCTGCGCCGCAGTCATGGCCGGGTGGTGGTGATGAATGTGGTGGTGGTGCGCGTGCAGCGGGGACTTGGATCGCACGGAAACAGGAGCCTTCGGTGCGTCGAGGCTGTGAGATGGTTGCTCGTCATGGTGATGGTGATAGTGAGTCGGATGACTAAACGAGGTCAGCTCAGGGTCCAAAAGCTTCCGCACGAGTGCCGGATTCCGGGGAGTCGAGAGCACAAACTGGTGGGGGTGTTGATGGTGGTGGTGGTGGCGCTTCTTCTTTTCCGTCTTCGACGTCGAGCTCTCATCATCTTCCCTATCTCTCTTCATGCCCATGCCCATGCCACTCGCTCTATCCATCTCCTTTGGCAGATCGCCCCAGTCTCGTACGATCGTGGTGGCCTCCATGCCCAAGCCAGCACTGCGTCTGGGCGGGCTGTGGTATGTCAGAGCCGAGTCGGTAAGCCTCATGATTCCGTTCTTGTCCCTAACGATTCCATCCCGATCCTTGCCGATGTTCCGCTTCTTCTCGTCCTCCATGAGACTCGACAAGCTCCGCCCCAACCCGCGTGACAACGCATCCTCCGCTCGAAGAGGTTCATCTCTTCCACCTAGCGACGTCTCTCGCGAAGGCTTGAATCGCTGTGGTCGTGCATCTCTGTCGCGGGCGTCCTCACCAACAGCAGGCAAAGGCATGTTGGTGTTGGTGATCGAGAAAGGGCTGGGCGGCATCGACACGGTATACCCAGAGAACGGCTGGAAGTTTTCCCGGTGACCAGAGGATGAGGCCGCCATCTGTGAGTGGCCGAAGTTCTGTCCTTGTCCGGGTCCAGAGTTCGGGGGAAGGGACATGGCCGTTGGGGTTGAGATGGATCCCGCTGGCGGTCCTGTCGACTGAGGAACCCCGTTCTGACCGCCCTGGTATCTGGACGTGATCGTCATTCCGTACGGGGGATGGGAGCTGGATGTCGGAGGGTTCTGCATTTCCATCCGCTCCGAGCCGAATAGTGACCCGGAATACTGAGGCCCGAATCGCTCCCTCTCGTTGAAACGTTCCCGTACCCTTTCCCGCTCACGCTGTTGCTGTTCTCTCTCACGTACCTGTCGTTCCCTCTCCCTCTCTCTCTCCCTTTCCCTCTCTCGCTCCCTTTCTCGTTCTTGCTCTCGCTCCTGCTGCTCCCGTTCGCGTTGTTCCCTCTCGCGCAGCTCTTGTTCCGCTAATTGTCGCTCCCTAGCCTCCCTTTCACGTGCGATCCGATCCCGTTGCTCGCGTTCCATTTCCCTCTCCCTCCTCACTCTTTCCCTCTCCCTCTCCCTCTCCATCTCCTTCTCAAAGTGTCGTTCCCGCTCCAACTGCCTTTCCCTCTCACCGTACAACATATCCCGTTCGGAGTAACTGCCAGACCGGAAGTGTCTTTGTTGCTGCTGTTGCTGTTGCTGTTGCTGCTGCTGCTGCTGCTGCTGCTGGCCATCATCGCGCATTCCAGGTAGACTGTGAGGCTGTGATTGTGGCCGCGGGGGAGGAGGCGGCGGTGGCTGTGTATGCGCGCGCTGCTGCTCGTACATCGATCTGCCATACTGCGGGTCACGGTCAAGGGATTGCGTCGAGTGATGCTGCAACTGGTGATGCGCTCTGTATACTTGTTCGGGAGGAGTAATGCGGTTCGGTTTGGGGCCACCCAACGGCGGCATCGACGTACTACTACCACTAGGACTCGCCGAACTGCTTCCAACATCCCTCGCGCGGTCGATCGTCGCGAATTCCGGCGTAAACGGCGCCTTCAAGGGCGACAAGTCAGGCTGCGTATTCCTGGATGTGGTCGGCGGAGGAAGCGTTCCGCCGTCGAGCATGGCAGAAATTGACATCGAGGTAGTCCGAGGCGGTGGAAGTTCTCGCGCAGGCGCGGGACCAAGTCCTTGGCTGTAGCCAGAAGACTGAGGTCCGGGCGACGGGTGTTGGTGGTGCATCTGGGATAGTGGAGGGGGTGGGGGCGGAGGCGCGCGTAAGGGTTGAGAATGCGACAGCGATGACGCGCGATGGGGAGAGCTGGGAGGAGGCATGCGCATGTGCTGCTGCTGTTGCTGATGGTGGTGATGAAGCTGTTGCTGTTGATGCGCGAGAGCCTGCGATGACGATTGTTGCTGTTGCGCAGGGTGTTGTTGTTGTGGTTGTTGTGGTTGTGGTGGTGGTGGTAGTGGGGGGTGCTGTTGAGGCTGTGACATGATGGGATCTTGCGGACCTGCAGCGCGTGAGTTTTGGGTTAGTCTTTGGAGTTAATTCTTCAGCGATCGCTTGTGATTTTTGAGTGGGTTTAGCGTAGGACAGGGGGGGGTGTTGAAAGCAAGCAAGGTTGTGAGGGGAACAGAGAAGTAACTCCGGACTTCTAGATCCTAGGTAGCGGAGAAGGGAGTAAGTGGAGTAAGGCAACGGTATCATCGGGTAGAGTAAATAAAAGCCGTTATGGGGTAAAGAGGAAAAAAGATTTGAATACACGCAAGCGCAACTTCGAAACGGAGTCGGCCACCTCCCCCCCGGCCAGCCGAACATCATCTGCCTGACGCACGGGGACATGCTATCAGACACACACCCACACAACCAGGCAGGCAGACAGGCAACAGGCAACAGACCTGCAACATCACTAGGTAGAAGGAAGGAGGAAAGAAGAGGGCATGGGGGTGAAAGCAACAAATGACAATAACAACAATAACGCCGGCAACAATAATAGTGCGAGCGGGGCGGACGTACCTCGGGCGATGTGAGGCGAGTTATGGTAGGATGGAGTGCGGCGGTGGCCGTGGTTTTCGGGCGTCGCTGTCCGAGGAGGGAGGAATACGGGGGAACCGCGGTTCGACGCCGGATTGATGGCGCCGTTAGGTGGCAGCGATTCTGCACAAGAGATAAAAGTTCAGCGCACACTCTCGCAGACGGACACAGACATCCGTTCCCGATGAACAGCCAGCCAATGAACAAAAACGCGCAAGTAGGCAAGCCATGAGTGAATGGGGAATTCGGTATCTGGCGAAGCAAGCAGACAGGCAAGAACAAAGTTGCACACTAGGAACACAGCATGATGGATGTAGAGGAAACGTAAACGGGATTTCTCGGCTGAGGCTAAAACTGGGTTCACGTGGCGCACCGAATTATGAATTACGGTTCGCACCCCCGCATGACGGACGGACATAGCCCCTCAAACAAATATCTCCGAATCTCTCTCGTGTCCTGTGTGTCCGTCTTGCGCTTGCCTGCCTTGCTTGTGTTCACCAGATGGGTGGGTAGAGTGGTGGTTGGACTGCAGAAGGGAAACGATGGAGAAAGGACTAACCATGTCGCGACGGAGTCTGCTGTTGCTGCTGTTGTTGTTGCTGTTGTTGTTGCTGTTGTTGTTGTTGCTGCTGCTGTTGGTGATGCTGCTGCTGTTGTTGGTGGTGTTGTTGTTGTTGCTGATGTAGTGATAGGGGCGAAGGACCGTGACGGTATCCGGGGCCGGGCCCGTTCATCCTTTCCATTTCGGGTGACCTCGACGGCTCGCCGTATCGTTGCGACGGGGGCATTCCGGTATGCAGCGGAGGCGGAGGCGGTGGAGGAGGAGGATGCGACGAGGCGGGAGGCTGGCCGTGCGATGGATGCGTTGCGTGTGGACTCCCATAGTAGCCGTCAGTAGGAGTATTTCGGCCATTCATCTTGAGACGTTTCGGGGCACTCGACGACGCGGAAAAGGGACGATCACGGTCGATCTCGGGAAGGGGTTGTTGGGAAGGCGAGTGCTGCACGCGATTTGCGGCAGGGTATGGATGGTGGTGATGGGGTGACTGTTGAGAGGGATGAGAGAGGTTTGGGGGGGTGTTGTGGTGGAGGATGTGTTGGGACGGAGAGAACAGGGACGGCGGCGGAGGCGGCGGCGGTGGTGCGGGAGAAGGGTTATGAGCGTGTGATGGACGCGGTGCAGGTGGAGCGAGATGTGGATGACGAAGGTGATCCATTGTGTTAGTTTAGTGCCTGGGGGGTGGGAGGGGAGGGGGGGTGGTGGTAGGTTCGGTCAAGAGAAATAATAGATAGGCACAACGGGTCAGACAAGGAACCTAAACACCCGCGACTTTTTTTTTTTTAGGTGGCCGTGGTTCACACACAAGATGGGACGGGCCGGGCGGAGACGTTTACGACGCGACGCAGGGTTTCGAGGGAAGGCGGAGGGTGAGGAGGATGGGGAGAGGATGGGGATGCGGAGGAAGCGGAGGAGGAGGCGGTAGATGAGTGATGAGTGGGAGGAGCGGTGAGGAAAGGGAGGGAGAAGGCCAAGGGAGAAAGGGAAGAATAATAATAATAACAGCTGCAGGAAGCAGAGGCGGCGGCGGCAGAAGCAGCAGCACAGCAGCAGCAAGACGGAGGGCAGCGATCTCAACTGGGGACTGGCATGGAATAATGAGAAACACCGGTATTCGACGCACAGACAGCACCCAGTCGATGCCCAGCAGCCGCAGTACTGCAGCAGCGGCGGCAGCAGCAGCAGCAAGCACGAAGGCGACTGACCGAGTTGACTTGCCTCCCGAACAACAGAATGGCCGGTACGGAAGGGTGCGGTGGGAACTTATGGGCGGGCGTCAGCGTCAGTGGGCTGGTTGGCTCGTCTAGCTGGCTCGTCTGGGGGCTGGCTCGTCGGTCTGGCTGACTGGCTCGTCTGGCTGATTCGTCTCGAGGGACGGCTCGTCTGGAATGTGGGTGAATGGCTCGTCCGGGCTGGCTGGCTGTCACGGCCTTGGGGGACGTTCAGAAGGATAGACCTGCCGCTTGGATGTGGGGAGGGAGGCAAGAGGGGCAAGGTAAGGCAAGTCATAAAGTGCGGTAAGAACTTAGATGGTCGCTACGCCGAGTTCCTGGCGTCAGTTGTGCTGTGTGGCGGTGGTTCGTGCAGCCTCTGCAACAGGTATAGGTATTAGCAAGTGCACGACCACCACTTTGCACGAATAATCCCATGTCGAGTGGAAACATGAGGCTGCGTATACGCACGGGGGGAGGGAGGCATTAATGCGTGGTGATAGTGATGGATGGATGTGGGTGCCGTATGAGGTATGAGGTCTGGAGACGGGACTTGGGGGCTTGGGGGGTGGCCGGGAGGGACGGGGAGGGACGGAGTGGACGGAGTCAACGGAGAGGCAATATCTGTCGGTGCTTGCGGGGAGGGGGGCGGGCATGCAGGCAAGGTAGGCAGATGGACGGACGGACGGACTGGCCGAGCGAGCAGGAGGCAGGAGATGGGCCGGCAAGGAGACGACTACACACGACGACGATGATCACGAACAGCAGCAGCAACGATGACCACTACGACATACGACGATGGGCACCCCAACGGTCGTATTCGATTGGATTCGCTTTTCTCGTCCGCGCGAGGTCTGGATTGGCCTGACGCCGCCCTTCGATCATTTCTCCTCACTTCTCCGCACTCCCCACTCCGCACTCCCCTCCAACCGTAGTTCTCCATCGAACCACCACCATCATCACCAACCCGTAGTCCCATAACCATCACAGCTACTAGTACTCTGGCATCACCACCCACATCGCGGTAACTGGATGCGGAGGTGCACTCACCCCCGTAGCCACCACCTCCTCTTCTCAACCGCCACCCCATCCTTCTGCTTCTGTTTCTGCCCATCGTCATCCTCCTCATGTTTGTCCTCCACACAACAACAATAATCAATCAATCCCACAGCAGCCACCGCAGCAGCATAACATTTCGCCAAATCCCCACCCACCCCATCATCGTACAGCCCATCCACCCATCCATCCATCACCTTTATTTGCCCTGTGAATCCGTCTTCCCTGTCTGTGCAGCATCTTAAGATTCCCTGTCAACCAACCCACCCTTCCCCTTCCCTCAGACAGAAGTTCCGAGCGAACCACTCAGAACCCCACATCGCTGTCGTCCCCTCCCTCTACCGGCATATTCCACCGACATCATCTCGCCAGTCAGCCAAACACGCGGAAAAAGGAAAAGAAGGGAAGAAAAAAAAGAAGGTTGCTGTTTCCGATTTGTGGTTGTGATGTTTTCCTCGGCCAGATACGGCCCTGAAGGAGGAAGCAGAGAAGAAGATGACGAAGAAACAAGCAAGCAGGGAGCAACCGACGTTGGACTCATCTATCCACTCTACATATCAATCAAACAACACTCTGCTCCACCACCTCGTCCCCCCCAACTGCTGCATGCGGCCGGAAAACCTCCACACGCAAGTTGCAATGCAAAACCAGCACAGCCCGCCGCCAAACCCAAGAAAAAGAGGAGAAATCCTCCTATGTATCATATGTACACGGGTGTAAGGGTAAGTGCTGCCTCACCAGTTTTTCCCCCATACAGCTTAGTGTTTTTCTCCATACAACGTAGTCACAGCCACTCACTCATTTGACTGTATTTGGCTTAGTGTGCTCCTTTTATAGACTAGTGCTCATAATTCGTAATGGTGGTGAGGCACCACTTATCGGCAGCTCCTGGTACCAACAATCCGACCACAGCAAAGCAGGCAGCCATCACCCGCCTGCCTTTTCTCCACCAGCTGCTAATCGGATCAAGATCGTCGTTGTGCGACCGAGAGGCGAGACCTCCACCCACACACCCCTCCCCCCTCCCTTCCACCTTCCCAATCCCTGTCTTCCGTGCCCTTATCGCACATCGCTCCATGTGAGAACTCGGAACCTTCCTACCCCATCACAAGCCCCCCCAAAAAAGCCCAATCCTGAAGCCCCCCCAACGAATAGCTCGTTAGTCAACCCTCCGTCTGCCGTTCGTACCCGTTGCAACTGCTGCCCAGCCTTCCCCCCCAGCAGCTACGGTACTCCAAAGTAAAACCTACATCTTCTGCTGTCGGCTCTGTCGCCCCTCCCCCCCCCCCACCCCTCTTACTTCTCCGTTCATCTCTTCTCCTTCTATGGAGACACCACCCGATTCTGCCTCGGTTGCACACAGCTTCTCGGGCTCGAGATCTAGAACTGCTCGCTCCCCGCTCTCGCTGCCCGTACCCGGTGCTGCGTCGTCGTCACTCGCCCTGTTCAAGGCTCGGCTACGCGCCGCTTTCGCTGGCGCGAACCCCAGAGTTTGTCTCGCGTTCTGGCTGTTTGGTGAGCCGCCGCGAAGCTCCTCCTCGTCCCGCTGATCTCGCTCGCTCGCTCGCGAAGCTTCCTCGACGACGGCCAGAAAGCTAGCTGGCTGGGCGAGCGAGTATGCTCGTCTCCCAGATAGATAAAAATACAACCATAGACCAAAAAAACAAACAGCTAACCCAAAAGGCTTGATCAACAATGTGCTCTACGTCATCATCCTCTCGGCGGCGCTCGACCTTGTCGGCCCGCTGCTGCCGAAAGCAATCGTGCTCCTGGCCGACGTCGTCCCGTCGCTGTTCATGAAGCTGATCGCGCCGTACTTCATCCACCTCGTGCCGTACCGGATCCGCATCCTGGCGCTCGTCGCCATCTCCTTCGTGGGCATGCAGATGGTCGCGTGGCAGCCGACGCTTCCTGGACGCCTCTTCGGCGTTATCCTGGCTTCAGTCTCGTCCGGCCTGGGAGAACTGTCGTTTCTGGGCATGACACATTACTATGGCGAGTTCGCGGTGCCGTTCTGGGGGAGTGGGACGGGCGCCGCGGGGTTGCTCGGCGCGGGCATGTACGTGTGTGCGACTAGTTGGATGGGATTGTCGGTCAAGGCTAGTATCATGACCTTTGGGTTCCTGCCGATCGTGATGCTCGTGGCCTTCTTTGTCGTGTTGCCGCAGGGCCCGCTGGTGGGGAAGCTCGGTGGGTACGAGCCGATCAGTGAGCTCGACCGTGACGCGACTGAGGCCGAGAACGAGAACGAGGAGGAGGGGAGCCTCTTGACCTCGTCGATGCATTCCGCCGGCAGCCGCGCGTTTGCGGCACACAGCGCACATAAGGGCGATTTCTTTCACGAACTGGCCATCAAACTGAGAAGGACGGGCAAGCTCTTCTTTCCCTAGTACGGTCTGTCCGCTCCCTTCAGGCAATTGCGGAAACTGACGGTGTACGTACCTACACAGCATGCTTCCTCTCCTCCTCGTCTACATTGCCGAATACACCATCAACCAGGGCGTCGCCCCCACGCTCCTCTACCCGCTCGAGGACATGCCCTTCGCGAACTACCGCGACGCCTACCCAATGTACGGCACGGTGTACCAAATCGGCGTGTTCATCTCTCGCAGCTCCACGCCGTTCATCCGAGTGCACCACCTATACCTGCCGAGCATCTTGCAGATCGTGAACCTCGCGCTCCTCACCGCGCACGCAATGTTCAACTTCATCCCCAGCATATGGATCATCTTTGCCATCATCTTCTGGGAGGGCATACTGGGCGGGCTCGTGTATGTCAACACGTTCGCAGAGATCACGGACCAGTACCAGGGAGAGGAGAGGGAGTTCAGTCTCGGGGCTACGACGGTCTCGGATTCCGCCGGCATCTGTATAGCGGGTCTCATTGCCCTCGCGCTGGAACCCGCCCTGTGTACTTGGCAGGTAAACAGGGGGAGGGAGTTCTGTAGGTTGACTTAGTGAGGTAGAATAATGCCATTACCGTACCGTATGTAGAGTACTCGTGCATGCAAACGCGGACTTGACATCCGGCTCCTTCTTCGTTGTGGCGTCTCCTGCGCCTGAGGTTTACATTACATTACATACATTGCGAAATCATACATGCTTGGAAATGCCAGGCTTATTATGTAGAGTATGCGGCCTGGCGATCACCGCCATTGATGTGTCTTGTCATGTCTTTCTTGTCTTGTCTTTCTCGCCACAACGGTCCGTGCACACACACATACATTCCGAGTGACAGTGCAGGAATCGGTATCTACGGTATCTATGCAACAGAAATGTCCGTGCCGTGGGGGTCATAGTAGTAGAGCACTTCATTACATGTCACGTGCGGCGGTTGTGCAGACAGGCGTGAGGGGAAAGTGCATTCCGCAAGCAAAGTGCGTTTCCTGTTTGGCTGCATGGCGGCACTTTTTGGAGCGCGGTCAAGGCGAGTCGACAGGCGAGCTGAGGATCGGCTTCCCTTTGCTGCGAGGCCAGCATGGCGTGATTTCCTGTGGTTGTGTAGTTGTGTGGGTGGGTGCTCACTTTCGCTAGCGTCACTTTTAGGCTAGGGCACAACCCCGGCTGTGGGCATGGCAGTCAGCCAAGCGAGCAGCGACGAATTCGCCCACGCAAAAAAAAATCCACAATCGCAATACGAGTAAAGTAACATCGCCAACTAACCATACCAGCCAGCAGCAGCCCCGCCCCACGCCCCCCGCCCCCCCGCCAACACCAAAACCCCGACAATCATCCCAGTCGACAAAATGGTGAGATATCCACGGTTCTGCAATTCTGCGGAAATTATGGGGGTCGAGGATGAAAGGAAGGGGAAGTGCTGATGGATTTTTGTAACAGACGTCCCGACCCACTGTCTCGATCATCGGTGCCGACGGAAAGGCCAGCGGCGCCTCCGCTACCCTCCCCAATGTCTTCAAGGCGCCGATCCGTCCTGACATTGTCCAGTCGGTCCACACCGGCATGGCCAAGAACAAGAGGCAGCCTTACGCTGTCTCTTCCAAGGCTGGCCACCAGACGTCTGCTGAGTCGTGGGGAACTGGTGAGGAATTCCGAGTGAGCGGGAAAGGAATTGTGGGATTGACGGAATGATAGGTCGTGCTGTTGCCCGTATTCCCCGTGTCTCGGGAGGAGGAACCCACCGTGCCGGTCAGGCTGCCTTCGGTAACCAGTGTCGTTCCGGTCGTATGTTTGCGCCCACCAAGACCTGGCGCAAGTGGCACGTCAAGGTCCCGCAGGGACAGCGCCGTTTCGCGACCGCGTCTGCCCTCGCCGCCTCTGCTGCCGTTCCCCTCGTCCAGGCCCGTGGTCACCGCGTCTCGGAGGTTGCCGAGCTCCCCCTCGTCATCGCTTCCGCTGCGTTCAACGACCTGGCCAAGACCCGTGCTGCCGTCGCTCTCCTGAAGGGTATCGGCGCCTACCAGGACGTCACTAAGGTCGCTGCCTCGCGCAAGACCCGTGCCGGAAAGGGAAAGCTCCGTGGCCGCCGTCACCGCCAGCGTCGCGGTCCCCTGATCATCTTCAACCCGGCCGACGAGTGCTCCGTCAACGTCGTCAAGGCGTTCCGCAACATCCCCGGTGTCGAGACGTGCTCCGTGTCTGCCCTGAACCTGCTGCAGCTCGCCCCCGGTGGCCACCTCGGTCGCTTCGTCATCTGGACCGAGTCCGCGTTCGGTGCCCTCGACACCATCTACGGCTCCACCACCGAGGCCGGTGAGGGAAAGAAGAACTACTTCCTCCCTTCCAACATCGTGTCCCAGTCCGACCTGACCCGTCTCATCAACTCGAGCGAGGTCCAGGGCGTGCTCCGACCCGTCCGCGGCGGCTCCACCCAGAAGAAGGGAGGAAAGGCCGGCGTCCTCAAGAAGAACCCCCTCAAGAACAAGCAGATCATGCTCAGGCTCAACCCATACGCCAAGGCGTACTCGGAGCAGAAGCTGGGCAACGTCAAGGTCGAGGGCTCGAAGGAGCGTCCCGGCATGTCGGAGACTTTCCAGAAGGTTATCAACGCCCCGTAGATGCTTTGTCTTTGATTTCTTGTGCGTTTTAATGAATCAATAAAACGGTCGTTCTTCTGCGTTCTTCAATTTGTTGTATTTCTTTTGTTCTTACTGGGCCGGCTGGCAAGGGGTTTGCTTTTTTTTCCCGGGGTGTTCAATATCATGATGGCTTTTGACTTCTTTCAATTCAAATTGATGAATTGCACCCCCGCGCCCGCCTGCCACCTTTTTTTTTCTGTCCGACTGGCTGTGCTATGATGTGATGGCCTCGTGATGGTCTCGTGATAAAATCCGCGCGTCTCGACTCTCCAGGGTGGAGCAGGGTGGAGTAGGTACTCTACGAGGACTCTGCGTATCTTCGCTTATTTGAGCGATTGATTGAGGAGACGGACTACATGAATGATGAAACATGGAACAAGCTATTGCGTGACGACGACGACGCTGGTGATGGTGACGACGCTGGTAATGGGGACGACGCTGATGATGGGGCTTCTTGCGTATGCAACATGTGATATGCAACATGTGATATGCAACTTGGGACTTACGGTCTTTGGCGTTACGGTGTTCTTTGGCGCGGGTAGATACGGTAGCAGTCTTTATCCTACGGCCTATCCTATAGCCTAATATATGGGAGGTGGGAGGTGGGTGTTGCTTATCTCGACCGTTACTCTGGAAAGGCCTAAAAGGCTCGTAAGCTCGTAAGGCGCGTAACTAAGGCCCGTGAGGCCCGGATACCGAGAATTGAGAGTTGAGAGGCGAGAGTGTAGGTAAGCGAAAGCGAAAGTGAAAGACGTTCGGAAGACGTTCGATTATGTACCGTATGGCAGAATGGCTGAAGGAGTGATGGCTGAAGCCTGAAGGAGAGGGACGCTGCGGCTGCGGCTGGTGGGTGGATGGGTGATGGGTGATGGATGGTGGGTGGTCGCTATCAATGCTTGTTTTTTGGCGGCATTCAACGGTTGGGGTGGGCACTGGGGGCATTGAGGGTGGGCTTGCTCGGGCGATTTACGTCTTTCACCATCGCAGCCCTTCATTCACCGTTGTTTACATACTCGAAGGGATAACGTAGAATGCAGGGAAACGGGCCGCTCCAGATTCCTGAGCGTTAACATAGAAGGTGAGGATATATGTTCCGCCTCCTTTGACGTTGACTTTGACTTTCGCATCCAAATCCAAATCCAATCGGCACTTTACACAGCTACCTAGTCTACCGTAACTATTACACACCGGTACCCGTACCCACGCTCTCCCTTACACGGCTGATGTCATCGCACCGGCCAGTTGGCCAGGTGGAGCTTGACTTGGAGTTTGCTTGGTCGATCCTACGCCCCGGAAGCGACGGCAGTTGCGAGTTACGAGTTGCGAACTTGCGAGTCTGAGACTCTGGCAGCTGGGGGTCGGGGACCGTCAGCGGCGACTTTGTTAGCGTTGGGGCGTTGAAGCCATGAAGGCTTGACGCCTGAATCGTGCTCGGAAGAAATAACAATAACATGTGATGGGACTGGGGAGTCGGGAGCCGCCGTTTGGGTGCCAACGGAGACTCGACGGGGAGGCTGGAGCATGTGGCAGCGGGAGACGGTGCGATGGTGCGATGGTGCGATGGGGGCTTGGAAGTGCTGTACCAAAAGTGCATGTATCGTACAGATGGTGGGAAGTTCTTGGACAACGGAACTCAGTAGTGAAGCTGGTATTTCGACTTGGAACTTAGAACTTGAATACAGTAGTCAGCTGTGCGGTTGAGCTACCATTCTCCAGCCCGAGTCTCGACTCTCGACTCTCGACGTGCTGAGCTCTGTCATGATCCCGTTCCGACGCTACATACTATCGGCACATGTACCGCAAGGCTCTTCGATACATAGCAGGTATATGCCGGAGCTCCAAGTACCAGTCCCGGGGAGATAACTCCCAACCCACGAGTAGTAACCACGGTACCCACCTCTTGCTATGATCATGATCATGGGTGTTTCATCCGTAGATTTACCCCGCAGAACTCCCAGCGAGGGAGCGGGCCTCCTGGTGGTTGCCTACATACCGGCGATGCGTCTGGACTCCTCTCCAGTGGCTTTATAAACATGCACGCTGCTATGTAAGTAACTTAGGTAGGTAGCATCAGCACGACTTCAGCACGACTCCAGCCCTACTTCGGTACGACTCCAGCCGCACGGCCGGGCATGATTGCTGAAGGCGGGGCAAGGCAAGCTGGAGCCTGGAGATGGTCGAACCGTGGATGGTGATTGGAGGTGTGCATAAGAATGATAAGATCAGCCCATCCAAGACGATCATCGGAGTAGCACTGAAGCAAGCTGGAAAGCAAGCAAGCACCGAGGCGGGGCGGCACAGGGCTTAACTTCAATTAAGTTTTGATACGATATCGAAGGTCTCGACAGGAAACATCGTGCCGTCAAAAACACTACGGTACCACGAGATAACCAGTGGCTACATGATACTCTACATCGATGGCGCCGGAGAGGGGATGCGATCTGGCGGGTTTTTTGTGTACATATCAAACGGTTCTTGATTTTTGAATGGCAAACCTGAAAGGCCATGTACATCTCAACTACCGAATTGAGATTTGTGGGATGTTCCATCGCCGGTGCTACATACCGTTCTCTAGAATGCCATCGCAAGAAATCGACGTGAGAGGGACCTGGGAGAGAGGGCGATGAGAAATCCCAGTTCTCCAGCTAGTATACGGTGCTCTATACGATGGCGTAGGTTGCATCAATATACGGATACCTAGGACAGGGCAGGCTACATAATAGAGTAACTACCGGTATTGAACGGGAACGGGGGGCCTCACCGTCGCGTCGGTAAAACACATTCTACTCTAGAGCAGGTACAATCAATGGAGAAGCCTCCGGGACGCCTGATCCTTCAGGCTTCATTCTTCAGGCCTCAGAGAACAATGATCGCTTCACGCTTGAATCGCGGGCGGCTGTGCCAAGGCTCCACCATGCCCACCGTCCGTGTCCAGTGTCCACGATCGTTTCATTCTATTTTTGTCCCGAAATTCCTTCCAACACCAGAGTAACAGTTCAACCGCAACGGCCCGGGGGGCGGCGGCTGCCTGCGTGGGTAGACTGGTAACTAGAGTAGACTTGTAGAGTAGTCAGAACCTTCCGCAGTGCAGCGCGCACAGAGACGGAGACGGACCGGAGTCCGATGGTGTCCACTCTATCCACCACACACAATGCACACAATGCACACACCAGAGCGGCGTGCGTGGGACGATGGGTGAGTGAGATGGGTGAGTGCCACTGAGTGGGGCGGAATGGGAAATGGAGGGAGGGAGGGAGGGAGGAAGGGAGCGACGGAAAGGGATTGCGTGTGCACCCGGGCGGGGGTTGGAGGGTGGGAGGGAGGTGGGCAAGATCAGCAATGTCTGACGTTACGTCGAATACTCTACCTGGATACCTGGTAGGCACCTACAGTGGAGCGAGGAGCTTCAGCTGAAAACAACGTCGATGCCCACATCCCTCGTCCTCCTCTCTCCCTCAACCTCCACACCCCACTCCGACCACCACCATCACCACCCACCGAATGGAAACGAAATTCACCGCCTGGCCCCGGCGCGCGGTCGGCCGGGGCAGTCTACCCAAGTTCCTCGTGGTAACGGTGCTCTTGTGCACAGTGCTAGTCTGGATGGCGGGCTCATTGTACCGGCGCGAGGATGCGGCGGCCTTGCTGCCGTCGGCGCCGGTCGTCACCGCGATCGCGCCGCCGCCACCGCCGCCGCCACCGCCGAAACCCCCCACGTACAACTTCCAGTCCAGGCCACATCTGAACCACTTCTGGGGCGTCGATGTCACCACAGACCACCTGCGAGGTGAGGGGGATAGGAATAGGACGCAGCTCGGACGCGAGAAGGCTAGTCTCGTCATGTTGGTTAGGTACGTTGGTGATAGGGCTGGTGCGGTGGTGGTGCGGTGGTGCGGTGGTGCGGCGGGTTGGCTGGGCTGGGCTAATGCACTTCGTGCTGCAGGAATAAAGAGCTGAAGGATGCGCTGCGGGCGATGAAGAACATCGAGGACCGGTTCAACCGGCACTACCGATACCCGTGGACGTTCCTGAACGACGAGCCATTCACGGACGAGTTCAAATTCCACACATCACGGCTTGCGTCGGGCGAGGTATCGCACGGGCTGATCCCGCACGAGGAATGGAGCGTGCCCGACTTCATTGACACGACCCGCATGCACCGCAAGATGGACGAGATGAAGGAGAAGAAGATCATCTACGGCGGCGACGAGAGCTACCGCCACATGTGCCGCTACAATTCCGGCTTCTTCTGGAGGAGCGAGCTGCTGAAGGACTACGATTGGTACTGGCGGGTCGAGCCGGGGACGAGCTTCTACTGCGATCAGCTCTACGACCCATTCACGTTCATGCGCGAGAATAACAAGCGCTACTCGTTCGTCATGACGATGTTTGAATTCCGCGCCACCATCGAGACGCTGTGGAAGTCCACCCGCGAATTCGTCAAGAAGCATCCCAACTACCTCGACAAGGACAACTCACTCGGCTTCATGGTCGACGACTACAACCCCAAGAAAGACACCATCTTCAACAAAGACTTCAACCTATGCCACTTCTGGAGCAACTTCGAGATCGCGGACCTGAACCTGTGGCGCTCGCAGGCGTACCAGGATTACTTCGAGTTCTTGGACCGGAAGGGAGGGTTCTTCTACGAGAGGTGGGGCGACGCCCCGGTTCACTCGATCGCGGCAAGTCTGTTCCTGCCAAAGGACCAGATCCACTTCTGGCACGATATGGGATACAAACACCCGCCGTACAAGCGCTGTCCGTCGGACGATATGAGCATGGACTCCGCGCGATGCATGTGTCCGTTCGAGAAGCATGAGAGCTTCGATTTCGATGGATACAGCTGCCAGAAGAGGTGGTGGAAGTTCCATGGTGCGTTCTGCCCTTCTCCTCCTCCGTTCTCCCTTCCTCTCATGATTCACGATACTGACAACCACCAGGCCAAGACGACCAGGGAAACCCCATCCCGCAGTACAAGGTTCCGGACCACTGAACTGAACTGAACAGACGGACAGGCGAGAAGGAAAAGGAAAAGGGGCTTTCATCATCAGTACATAGACAGGATTTCGGGTTGGTTGGGAGGGTTCATTCACTTTTCCTTGTGTTTCTTATGGATCTGGGGCGTTTTTGTGTGCATTGTGCATTGTTTTTTTTCTTTTCTCTCTAGTTAGGCTGGCTTAATATGTATCAAAAACGGGATTTCCTTTTCACCGTCATCGGTGCATGTTTCGTGACATAGCTTCAGTACCGTACACCACCTGCTCACGCTTTCTCAACCTTCCCTTCCACTGGCGCCTCCCCCTGCGCCTCCCCCTCCCCCTCCGCCACCTCAACAACCAACTCCTCAGTAACCTTCTCATCAACAACATAAAACCCGCCCACGACCTTCTGCGCCAACCCCATAGGGCTCCAGCCCACGCGTCCCTGCCCCCTCATCCCGCGCTCAAACCGTTGCATCCGCACCGGCGTCTTAGTAGCATCCTCCCACGTGATCTGTGGCCGCACAACCTCATCCTCCACACGCGACAGCGCCGATACCCCGGTGGTGTCGACGCACTGCATCGACTGTATGAAGTGTAGGTGCGCGTGGAGCGAGGAGAGGAGCGAGGCCGTGGCGGAGGGGGTGGGGGGAGGAGGGAGGGCGGAGAGGCGGAGGAGGTGGTGGAGGGTTTGGGGGGTTATTGTGGGTGTAGTGAGTGTTGAGGGGGTGGAGGTGGAGGTGAGAGGGGGGGAGGTGGAGGGGCTGGAGGGGCTGGTGCTGGAGGTGCTGGAGGTGGGTGAGGGAGGGAGTAGAGAGGCGACCGACCACGATGGTACGCGGAGGAAGTCGGGGATTGAGACTGCTGCGGGCGCGGAGGTGATGGAGGAGGTGGAGGAGCGCCGGAGCTGGTGGCGGAGGAGTGGGTGCATCGTCGTGTGGTGGTGGGGTGGTGGGGTGGGAGGTGGGGTGGGATGCGCAGGTGGATGCGCAGGTGACGGGTGGAGGGTGGTGTATGGTCCAGCGCTTGACGAGAGAGGCGAGGGATGGGGAGCTTTGGTCCGCTAAATGAGCTGTGGAGAGGCGGAGGTGGGATAGTGAGGTCGTGGCGAAGAATGACCAAAAACCGTGAACGAATGATGGTGGAAGGTAGACTGTAATGAACGCTAGACCGCAATTAGCTGTGCCTCATCCCCTACGGTAGATCGTCACAACCAGTGTCTGGGCTCTCGACTTCTCAAGGCCGTTTCTGAACGTAGGCGAGTCCACGACTCAGTAACCACATAGCTTTCATGAATCCACGGTTCATATATCGCGGTAGCTGAAGATGGTCCCGGTGTCGGTTTAGGTGTTGCTATGCTAGTAAAAGAGACAATTATCATCCTGAATACCGGTATCTCAAAACGCTGAGGATACTTCCCACAACCCCTCATCATTTGAGGCTCATAAACTTCTGCCTATCAGTCAGAATACGAAAGATTTGGTGCCGCCCGAGTTGCGGCTGTTCAGAAAGAAAAAACCGGATTTCCGTCCAAAATCACATGTCGAGACTCGAGGGAGCTGTGATCACTTACATACAGGAAAGGCCACCCAGTGAGCATAGTATATAGTAGAGTCCTCAATACATTAAGGCGGAGGTACTCCGAGGTTTGCTGTGCTTTGGAATGATGGTTGAGCTCATGGTCGAGCATGGTCGAGCTCTCAATGGGCCAACTGCTGGGTTGAATCATATCGTCTGAAAAGCTCGTCGTCCCACTCTTCCCAAGGGACATGTCAGGAAGATAGAAATATAATCATGAAGAGGAGAAGACGATGGAAAAGTCCATATAACCAGTTGCCAGGTGGCGGGTCTGTGGAAGTGACGGTCCGAGTTGGAAATTCAGTGTTTTATCGATACATTGACTGAAAACAAGCTAGAGTACTAGCAGGTACGATCCGGTCCGGGGGATAGGTAGCGACCACAGCTCAGCGCGTCCCTGCAACTCGCAACTCGCACCTCCACTCCACACACCCTTCGCTACCCATCCCTTCCCTGCGCTGCCCTGCTGCCCACCACCACCGGCAAGCAAGCAGCAATCACAAGATGGAAGACTTCCGCGTCAACGACACGGTCGACGTGAACGGGCAGCTCGCGCTCGTGCGGTTCGTCGGGGAAACACACTTCCAAGATGGCGAGTGGATTGGCGTCGAGCTCGAGATGCCCACCGGGAAGAACAACGGCACCGTGCAGGGGATACAGTACTTCTCGTGCGGCGACAGATACGGCATGTTTGTGCGGCCAGTCGTGCCGAGACTGGTGCAGCGGGCGCCCGCGCCTCCCCCGCCCCCTCCGCCCCCCCAGCCGACTCCGACCCCCCAGCAGCAGGCAAAGAGGATGGGCAGGCCGGAGTCCCAGGCCGGTGTGGCGCTGGGGGTCGGCGGGAAGAGACTCAGCGTCCCCTCGCCGTCGCCGATTGCTCAGAAGGGACGCAGCATGACTTTGCGGGTAGCTACATACCCCGTCCCTATCCCACGCCCAGTACTCCAAGACTGTGGGCTGACGATGGGGTGACGATTGACAGAGCCCGACCCGACCCGCGTCCGCAACAAAGGGGAACCTATCATCGCCGGGGTCCTCAGTGGGGCCCAGCACGCCACGAACACAGACCCCGACCATAGGAGCAAACCCGCGCACATCCATCGGCGGCGCGACGACGTCGTCGGCATCGTCGACCACCCTCCGCCCCGCGCCCGGCAGCCGCCCCGGATCCATGGGCCCGCCGGTCGTCAAGACCACAGCCACGGCAAAGCGGCAGTCTATCAGCGGTGGCAGCGGCGGCGGCGGGGGTGTGAGTGCACCGCTCGCCCGCACTACGTCCACGTCGAGCAATAGTGGGTCGTCGACGCCGATACCGAGGGTAGGCAGCAGGATGTCGTTGAAGCCTGGGACTGTCGGGTCGCTGGTTAGGAAGGCGAGTCAGGAGAGTGGGGTTAGCTCTAGGTCGTCGCCGGATGTGGGCGTGGGCAGAAATAGGACAGGGAGTACTACTGCTGCGGCGGCGGCGCCGGGGGCCTCCGGGGCGGGAGTTAGGCCTCCGGGGGGGAGAGGCGGGTTGACGCCTGCTGGGGGGTCGGCGAGTGCTAGTGCTAGGACGTCTCCCTCCAGGGCACCGGCAACGGGAGGAGCGGAGCTGGCGACGGCACAGAGGGAGATTGAGGATTTGAAGAGCAAGATCAAAGTGCTGGAGAAGAAGCGACAGGAGGACAGGGAGAACCTCAAGACGCTGCAGCGTGTGCAGGAGGAGCGGGATAAATATGAGGGGATCATCCAGAAATTGCAGCAGAAGTATCAACCTCAGCAGGCGGAGCTGGTGGAGCTCAAGAAGACGCTCAAAGAGATGGAGGCGACCGTGGCAGAGATCGAGGACGTTAAGGCCGAACACGAAGCGATGCTGGAAATGGCCACACTCGACCGCGAAATGGCCGAGGAGATGACCGAGAGCTTCAAGGCCGAGCTGGACGCCGTGCGAGCTAAGGCTGAAGAGCTGGAGATGGAGGTCGAGATTTTGAAGGAGGAGAACGAGGAGCTATCCCAGGGGATGAGTCCCGAGGAGCGGAATTCTGCGGGATGGTTACAGCTCGAAAAGCAGAACAGTAGGCTTAGGGAAGCATTGCTAAGGCTACGAGAGATCACCAGCCAGACCGAGGAGGAGCTCAGAGCAGCAAATGCCAGTCTCGAAGAGGAACTCAACGAACTCGCCAAGTACAAAGAGGACTACGAGGCCGTGCAGGAGAAGTACATAGCCAGTCAATCGGCCGTGGAGGATCTCCGGGGCCAGCTCGAGGCTGCTCTCGGCGCGGAGGAGATGCTCGAGGAGCTGACCGACCGCAACATGAACATGAGCGAGCAGATCGACGAGTACCGTGCCACTGTCGAGGATCTCGAGAGTCTGAAGGAGATTGCTGACGAGCTTGAGATCAACCATATCGAGACGGAGAAGCAGATGCAGGAGGAACTGGACTACCGGGACCTAATCATCGGCGAGCAGGTAAAGAAGATCCAGCAGCTCGAATACAGCAATGAGGAGAATGAATACACCATCACTCGGTTCAGGGACCTGGTTGTCAATCTGCAGAGCGATCTCGAGGATATGAAGGCTTCACAGCAGATCACCGAGAACGAGGCGGAAGAGTTGACGGCTAGGTCGAGGTCCATGTTGGATATCAACATGAAGCTGCAGATCACCGCGGCAAAGGCACAGAACAAGACTATCGACTTGGAGCTGAGAAAGATGGAGGCAGAAGAGGCGATTGAGCACCTTGCTGTCGTGCAGGTGGGCACCCCAATCTCTTATATTCGGGCCGTGCACTGACTTAATGACAGATGTTCCTCCCCGACTCATTCCACAGCGAGCGCGACTCTGTGCTTGCACTGTTGAGATTCAAGCGCGTAGCATTCAAGGCCAACCTTCTCCACAACTTTGTCAAAGAGCGGCTTGCAGCACAGACCGGCGGTCAACTATCAAGCGGACACGAAGACCAACTCATGGCCGCTTGCGACATGTGTGACAAGCTCACCTGGGTCGCAGCCATGTGCGATCGCTTTGTCAACTGCATCAGTTCCTGCTCGGTCGACCAGTTTGCGAGGTTCCAGGGAGCACTTATCGAGCTCGATCCCGTCGAGAGGGCGCTCAACAGCTGGATTGAAGGTCTGCGACGCGATGAGCTCAACGAGAAGCAGTGTGTCGCGGAACTCCAGCGCACCATGGCACTCATGTCGCATCTCGGCGAGATCCATCTCAAGAGCGATCTGGAGGGCTTCGCCAGCGACCTTCATATGAGGGTGTTGCTGATGCAGACCTACATGGAGTCTGCGGCTTCGGCTGTCACGCTGATCAGGCTTGCTGTCCAGAAGAAACTGCCAGTCAATCCTGAAGACGAGGAGACGGCGGCCAACTTCAACAAGAAGGCAGATGCGCTGGTCTCCCAGTCACGCAGTGTCAAAGTGGTCGCCGGCAAAATTCTACGCGCTCTGGATGATTTTAGACAGAGAAACCTCTCCATCACGACGGACAAGAGGAGTGAGTTCAAGGCATGTGAAGAGGCGACACAGAAGTTGGCTGTTTACACTAGAGCCGTGGGAGAGAATGTGTATGCACTTCTGTTCAACGACGGCGCAGACGACAACTCCTCGCGAAAGGAACCTACATGGGCGGATCTACAGAACACCATGCTTACGACCACCGAGAAAGTACTCAGTATGAGCGAGAGCGACATGTTCGGATCCGTGATGAAGGACCTGAAGAACCTTACCAACAGCCTGACGGAGCTGGCCGGCGTAGCATCCGATATCGACATGACCGCTGAGTTCGAGAAAGCGCCCGCACCATGGGTTATCCGGGCGCAGGAATTGAAGTCCACAAAGGTGGTCAACGTCGACGTCGAAGACAAGCTTCGCAGACTCAAGGACGACCTTCTCGAGCGCGCAACACAGATTCGCATCCGAGACAAGACCCTCGAGGAGTACGCGGTCAAGATCGAGCTTCTCGAATCCCGCATGCGCAACGTCACCAAGCAGTCGGAACGCATCGAAGAACTGGAGAGGCAAGTCACTGAGGGAACCGGAAGAGAAAAGGAATTTTCCGAGGCTATCGAGAATCTCAACGAGGACCTCCAAAGTTTGGAAGCAGATGCACTCAAGTGGAAGAAGGCCGCCGAGGACAAACGCGCTGTGGGCGAGACCGACCGCGCGGGCCAGGAACGTGCCGTCGCCACCGCCCGCGAGGTCGGCGGTCTCAAGAAGGAGATCGCGGCGCTCAAGGGTGCCGTTGGCTTCTTCAGGAAAGAGAACGCGCGGATCCGGCGGGTGGACCTGGTTGACGCTGACTCGTGGCTTCTCAAGCCGCTGGTGGACCCGAAGCAGAAGAAGATGGCCGAGTATGAAGCCGAGCTGGCGAAGGAGAGCCGTGACGTCATGACCGAGCTATGCAATCTAGTCCTGGAGGAGCGGGTCGTCGATCTCAACAAGCTATGTCCCAACGATACCGAGCGCATGAAGTGGAAGCCTGTCAAGGAAACTCCCCGCTGGACATGCGCCCGCCAGCGAGAACGCTACGCCGCCGTCAAAGCATGGAAGCAGGATCTGCTCGGCAGAGTCGAGCGACACCTCGAAGTGCCAAAAGCTAAACGGAGAGGCGGTGACGCCGGTGAAGTCAGGCTACCGCGTGCTAGCATCAAGATGGTCGGGCTACCGCCGTGGGGGGTTATGGGCAAGGAATCGCTGGGGTCGGAAGAGGTGGTCATCAGGGAGTCGGAAGGGTGGGAGGAATTGCAAGTAAGGCTCGGAGTTGTCGAGGCCTGATCCAGTGTTTATAATTGGCGTTGTTTTCTTCTTCGTTCTCTCTTCTTCTCTGTGAGCGGATGTATCTTTCCGTCTGTCTGGTGATGTAGCAGTCTTATTCCTCACTGATGCATGTTGTTGTTGGTGATACCTTTTTCTTCTGCTGTTTAGATCTTGATAATGAATGCGCGGGGATCTGTTTATCTTGCGCGACACAAGTGATCATGAGGTTCCTGTAGAGACCGTACCGGCGATCGAAGATCTCCAGGCTTCAGGTGAGACACTCCAAGACTTCTCGAGACACTCCAAGACTTCTCGAGACACTCCAAGACTTCTTGAGACGGTGCCTGCTCCGCACCAATGGCTGGCATGCATCAAAGCTCGTGGGTTGGTTGAAGGTAGCGTGACTGTCAGCTGGACACACAAGGCACGGACGAGGCCAAACGAGGCGGGTATAGTTTGACACTTTTCGGAGAGCTTCGAGTCAATTAGGCACGAGGAATGGAATGCTGTGTTGCCCTGCAGTACTGTTGTCAGCGGCATCCAAAGTGTCGCCTGTTATATGCTGTAATCGGTTCAGCCCTATGTAGACGTAACCGACTCTCACCATCCATCCATTCCGTTTTTCGTTCCCGGTCCAGCCACCAAGACACTGGACAGACCCCCACCATCAAGATTGGTCACATCGCCCTCCCCGTAGTTATCATAGCGCCAATCAGTAGTCAGCCACACCGCCTTGCTTGTTATCGAATACCGTCCGTCCGTCTACCCACCCGGCCAGCCAGCCAACTACCGCACCCCCATCACAGCGACCTCTTCTTAGTCGCCATCACATCCCCTTTTTCTCTCCTCCTCTCCTCCTTCAACCGCAACGATACTGTCGAACGCGGCACCAGCAGCAGAAGAAGACCCAGAAGCAGGAATCCCGCTCCAAACCCTTCTTCCAGGAAGCACAGGAAAGACACGCGCGCAGAGGAGCCTCGACCGCTGGGATAGAGGCACCGCAAAGCTCCTCCGCAGGCTCGACGCTGCCGAGGCCGGAATCACTATGAAGTTCTCCCATAGCATCCAGTTCAACGCCGTGCCGGACTGGAGTACGCATTACATCGCGTACTCGAATCTCAAGAAGCTGTTTGACTCCCCCCGCCGCTCTCTCCTCCCCCCTCTTCCCTCCCCCCGTGCTCTGCTGACGCGGACAGGATCTACACCCTTGAGAAGAAGTACGTGCAAAGCCAGGCCAAGCGGGGATCCGATGATGCGGAGCGCGCGGCGCTACTCGACGACGACGTGGATACGGACGGGGTGTTCCGGAAGGCGCTCGACGCGGAGCTCGACAAGATCTCGAAGTTCTACGCGAAGAAGGAGCGGGAGCTGCTGGACGAGGTGGAGCAGCTGCTGCAGGACGCCAATGAATACGACGATGGACGAGGCGACCTCGAGCTGAACCCCGATGATGCACGACTGAAGAATTCCGGCGTGGGGCCGTCGTTTTCGACGTGGGGGAATCAGCGTGATCTGGAAGCAGATGGGGATGGCGACGGCTCAGATGATTCGGATGAGGACGCGAGTGGAGCCGGCGGGCGCCTCCTGAATAGGTCCGCGAGACATATGCATCACTCCATCACATCGGATGCGCCGAGCGACCATCAGGCGGGCCGGCGGCGGTACTCGACTGCGGCCTCGGAGGAGGGCGAGCAGGCCATGAATACGTTCCACGATAAGCGGATTACTCTCAAGAAGCGCGCGATATCCCTATTCGTGGCGCTGCGCGAGCTCAAGAGCTTCTCGCAACTTAACAGGACGGGTTTCACGAAAGCGCTGAAGAAATATGATAAGATCCTGCAGAGAAACCTGAAGTCTCGGTATGTCGAGCAGGCTGTGGCCCCTGCGCACTGCTTCCAGGCGTCGACTATCCAGCATCTCGACGAAAATGTTGCAAAGGTCGAGGCAACGTACGCGAATCTGGTCACCCAGGGCGATCTGGAGGAGGCAAAGAAGGAGTTGCGACTACACCTCCGAGAGCACGTGGTGTGGGAGAGGAACACGGTGTGGCGGGACATGATTGGAATCGAGAGGAAGGCGCATGCGGCTCATCTCGGCCTCACGGGGCCTCTACTAGGGGACCAGGTGGAAAAGAAGCGGTTGGCTGGAGATGAGGTGCGCGGACCAACCACGAAGAACCTGAAGACGCCGTTTGGTAGTTTGACGGTACCTACTTGGCTATTCTCGGGGGGATTCTTCACTCTGACGGCCATCATCCTCGTGTTTGCTGTGCTGCTCCAGGTCAAGACGTTTAAGACGCCAGAGCAGCAAAACTGCTTTGCCATGTTGGTGTTTGTTAGTTTGCTGTGGGCTACAGAGGTTTGTCTCCTCCGGAATTGCTGTCGAGCGTCACACTAACGCATCGCCACAGGTCATTCCTCTATTCGTCACCTCGTTGCTTATCCCCTTCCTGGTCGTCCTTCTCCGTATTGTGCGTCATGACCAGAAGCCTCACACACGGATGGAAACCAAAGAGGCGACCAAATACATCTTCTCGGCCATGTGGACGCCAGTGATCATGCTGCTCCTCGGTGGTTTCGCCATCGCCGCAGCTCTCAGCAAGTATGGCATCGCCAAACGCATGGCTACCTTCGTCCTTGCCAAAGCCGGAACGCGGCCGCGCACCGTGCTGCTCACCAACATGTTCGTGGCCATGTTCGCATCTATGTGGATCTCGAACGTTGCCGCGCCCGTGCTGTGCTTCTCCATCATCCAGCCTCTCCTGCGTAACCTCCCCAGCAACTCGGATTTCTCGAAGGCGCTGATCCTGGGAATCGCGCTGTCCAGCAACATCGGCGGAATGGCCAGTCCCATCGCCAGTCCCCAGAACATCATCGCCCTCGAGAACATGCATCCCGCACCCAGCTGGGGCGCCTGGTTCTTCGTGGCACTCCCCGTCTGCATTATCTCGATCCTCCTGATCTGGGTGCTCCTCCTCATCAGCTTCCGTCCCGGCAAGGGCACCACCATCGTGCCCATCCGCACGGTCAAAGACCCCTTCACCGGCGTTGAATGGTTCATCATGATCGTAACGCTCGCCACCATCATCCTCTGGTGCGGCTCGCACGCACTCGAGCACATCTTCGGGGACATGGGTGTGATCGCGATCATCCCGCTGGTGCTCTTCTTCGGCACAGGCATCCTCAGCAAAGAAGACTTCAACAACTTCCTGTGGACGATCATCATCCTGGCAGCGGGCGGGTTGTCCCTCGGCAAAGCCGTCAACTCGTCCGGCCTGCTGCACACAATCGCGCAATCGATCAAGGAGCGCGTCGACGGCTACAGCTTGTACGCGGTGCTGTGCGTATTCTGCGGTCTGATCCTCGTGATCGCCACGTTCATCTCGCACACCGTCGCCGCGCTCATCGTCCTGCCCATCGTCATGCGCGTCGGCGCCGCCATGGACGAGCCCCATCCCAACCTCCTCGTCATGGGCGCGGCACTAATGTGCTCCGCCGCTATGGGACTCCCTACCTCCGGCTTTCCCAACATGACTGCCATCATGCTCGAGGATAGTCAGACCGGCGAGAGGTACCTCGGTGTTAAACACTTCATCACTAGAGGTGTCCCCAGTAGCTTCATCGCCTTCTTTGTCGTTATCACCGTCGGCTTCGGGTTGATGCGCGTTGCTGGGTTCTAGGAATACTATTATTGGGGAGGAGAGTGCGGGGGTGTGGGAGAAGATGGGGGTCTTTCACTGTTGGTGGAGTTTTCTGTTTTGTGCATATCCTCTTTGGTTTTTCATTTATTATGGTACTTTTACTTTTGTGTTTTGCAGTGTGTTTTGCAGTGTGTTTTGCAGTGTTTTGCATGGTGCGGTGCGAGGCGATGGTGGGCGGTAAGTGCGGTGATGGGTTATGCAGAAGAAGAATTAGAAGCAATCGTTTTACTCATCATCGTGATCTCTTCTTAGCGGCGCTGTACAAAACAAAACAAAACAGAGCCCCCCTCTCCCTCAACACCATATTCGCCCGGACAACCTCGGCGCATCAGACAATCTCATACGCCCACCATTCTCCTTCCCCTGTTGTCCACCCCCTTCACCATCCCCCTCAGCGTCACCATCACCAGCGTCACCAGCATCCTAAGCCGGCAACACAACGCTCCACCTTTTGACAGCGCCATCATTGCCGACACTAACAACGGTGCCATCATCAACCCACCTAACGCCACTAATCCCGCCCATGTGGGCATTGCGGACCTTGCAGTTCTTCATTGGCTTATCGACGCCGTATATGAACAGGTTCGTGTCGAGGCTTGCGGTAGCGACGTGGGTGCCCGCAGCGTTCCACGCGATGTCGTCGATCCGCGCCGTGTGGAAGGCCCAGCGGTCGGTTTTTTTCGCGTAGGCGGAGGTGGAGGTAGTGTACAGCCCGATCAGACCTGCGGAGTCGCCGGATGCGAAGTGGCTGCCGTCCGGGGAGTAGGATAACGCGGTTGCGTGGCTGCGGGTGAGGGCGATCGTGGATACGTCCGTGATCCCGGTGGTGGACGAGTACGTGTAGATCCGGATCTGGTTGTCTTGCCCCGCGACGGCGATGTGACCTACCGCTGGGGACGCGGCCAGCGCGGTGGGTGTGAAGGTGAGCTTGTGCGTAGTTGTGAGCGAGGGCGGGGTGCTGGTGCAGTTGTAGATTTGCAGGTGGGTGGTGGTGAGGACCGCCAGGTTGCTGGGGGAGAGGAGGGCGACGCCCTTGGGCTGTGAGTCGGTGGGGACGGAGCTGGGAGCGAACGAGCCGGCACTGCCGACGATGGTGCGGAGCTGGTCGTCCCAGGCAATGCTGGATATGATGTTCGCCGAGGTCTCGACGAAGCCGGTGACCACGCCGCTGTGGCCCTCGCCCGAGATGACGGATGCGGTGCCGGTCTTAAAGTCCCAGCTGCAGACGCGGCCGTCGTTGGAGCCGGTGAGCAGCGCCTTGGTCGTCGAGACCTCCAGTGCTGTGATGGGCTTTTGGTGGCCGGTGATGGTGCGGGTTGGCTCCGCCCCGCCGGAGTAGAGGTAGTTCAAATCGCCGGAAAGGGACAGGGAAATGATCAACCCATCCTCGCGGGGAGTCCACACAATACCGACCTGTTGATCCGGGATCGATCCGCCCTTCCCAAAGGTCCACGTCTGCACCAGCCCCCGCAGGTCCACGTCCCACAGCTTAACCGTCTGATCCGCCGACGCGGTGACAAACCGCTTCGAATCTTTGCCCCAGGAGACGGAAAGAATGCTCCCCTTGTGCGCCCCCTCACTCAAGATTTCCGCAATCAACGTCCCCTCCTTCCCGTCGAACAGAAATATCTTCCTGTCGGCACCCACGGAGACGAAGTATGCGCCGTCCGGCGAGAACGCTACGCCAAGAACGAAGTTGCTGTGGTGGCCCTTGAGAGGCGCATTGAACTTGAAGGGCGCGCCGTGGTAGAACACGAGTGTCTGGTCATCGGATGCGGTGGCGGCACGGTACGGCCGCTGCTGCCGGATTGATACGCTGTTGATCACACTGCTCTGCCCTGTAATCTCGCCGACGCTGTTGCCCGTGTCGAAGGTTATGCAGTGGCCGAACCTATCCGCATCCATCAGCACCGCTCGCCGGTTCCCCCACACACACATCCAATCACTCACCTCTCCTTTCCATCCCCCACCGCAATGATCCGCTTGCTCTCGCCATCCCACGCAAGGTCCTTGATGGGACCAGAGATGATGTGGAACTCGCCCTTGGTGACCATCTCGTCGCCGACACAGTCCCAGATCCGGATCTTCCCCGAGGCATCTCCCGAGGCGACATAGTAGCCCGACGGCGAGAACCGTGCAACGTTGACGATAGCTGTGTGGCCCGTGTACTGGTGCGTGCAGATGGACGGGTCGTCGATGTTGCGGAGGAAGACGGATTTACCCGACTGGAGGAGAGGTTAGACGAGGTGGGTGGGGCGAGGGCACTGTGAGCGGAGGTGATACATACAGTGTAGGCTATACGCTCTCCCTTCGGGTCGACGGAGAGGTGCGTGGGCGATGCGCGGGTTGTTGCGGGTTGGGGAGCGAGGATTGACTCTGCGATGTGTGCACATGTCAGGACTCAGCTCTCGACTCTCCACTGTCCCCGCTCTCCGTTGAGGAGGATCACGTACGTCTTGTGAGCGACATTTCTGTAACTAGCTGGGCTTGTAGGGAACGCTTGTATGGTTCGAAGAATGGCGATGATGGGCAACCGTGGAGGCGTCGATGAGCTGTGACGGATAGGTGCTCGAACTGCTGGCTGCAGCTATTGCTCTCCGAGCACAGGTCCTTTACTACTACTCGCCGCACTAGTCAACCCAACCCCACCTGGCTTTCAGCTCAAACCAAGGCTGACGAACACAGACAGGGGTGAAGGGGGGCATCCTGGAGGGCATCAAGGCAAAGCGATAGCGAACCGAGTCTCATCACCGTCACCACGACCACCAGCATCACCCTTCTCCCTCACCTAAGCCCAGTTGCCCACTCTCCAGGCCGCGCAAGTCCCGCCGCCTCGCGCGCGTCCGCGTCCACGCAAGCAATCCCCAGACGCGCATAAAACAAAACATATATACGAAACCCCCCACGGCCGCCCGCCCTCCAGCTGGAGCACACGGCAGGCAGTATTTTTCTTTCCCGGCAATCACGGCGAAGTATCAATTCATGTGGCCGGGAAACGAGGCACGTTTCTCAAATTCACTTTCGGCCCGGTTTGACGCTCGGTTCACCACTGGAAGAAATTCGGGTTGACGAGTAACACGCGGGCCGTAAAGGAAAAAGAGGAAAAAAGGGAAGGAAAGAGGGCGGGGGTGGCCGCATTTTATACTTGGCGGGGAAAGCGTGGAAAACCCTAAACCTTGGGCTGGCGGGGAAAATTGTTGGTTGACTAGCGCAAAGGCGAAGACATGGCTGGTCACTCGGTGATGGACGGTGCCGTCGATGAAGTATCACTCGGTTTGTTCTCCAGAGTCGGGACTGTGGTGCGTGAATTGGGGGGAGGGGCGCTGGCTCGCGCATTTGAAGTGCGAGATCACCGGGGCGAGAGGAGCCTCCTCAAAATCAATGCGCTCCTCCTCCCTACACCCTCCTCCACAACATCTCCTGATGAAGACGGAGGGCGGAGTAAGGACACAGGCGCATACATTTTCTTTTCCAAGCTCTATTTCCTTGGAGCGCTCTACATACCTAAGTGAGTATCTATCTTCGGGAAGGGTTAGCGCGTCAGGCGTCGGGCGTCGGGCAATGGGAGGCTGGAGCCCACAACGAGCCGCTGCGGATGGACCGAAGTGTACACGGTATTGCGTGATCGAAATAGGTCGCGGGCTATTAATGAGCAGACAAAGAAAAGGTTGAAATCTGTGGGGGTGAATGGAGACGAAGTACCTAGGGTTAATGGGGAGTAGTGGGGCACATTGACAGTGTGACAATAGGTACCGGTGTGTATGTACGGTGCAGACCCCTCCAATTCTAAGTCCTACATACCCAGGTAACCCGAACATCAATGCAAGTTGTAACCCTTGCAGTAGCTATTTGCGCCTACATACGCCGCACGGTGTAAACCTTCCAATTCCCATTCCCATTCCCAGTCCTATGTACGTAACCCGAACACCAACGAAAGTTACATACGAAACCCTTGCAGTGGCTATTTGCTCCCACATACGCCGTACGGTACAGATAACCCGAGCATCACCAAACCCCTGCAGTCGCTATTTACTCCTACATACGCCGTACGGTACAGACCCTCTAATTCCAAGTCCTGCATAATCCGAATATCAATGAAAGTTACGAAACCTTTGCAGTGGCTATTCATTCTACTCCACCCTTCCATTGCCTCTCGTATCCATCTACCAGGTAGTATGTAGGTGCGACCAGCCTAAGTCTACCATTCATACCTATTGTCGAAAAGAACGAGAGCGTTCATCTTCACCAGGTATCACAACCACAATCACAACCACAACCACAATCTTTTCGACCGTCCCAGATGCTCTCCGCCATCCACCCTCCCAAATACCGTCGCGTCCCTCCACAAACAAGCTCTTCAACGTCGTTGTAGTACCTATACCGAACATACCACGAATCTAGGGGGCTCACCGATCCCACGTGCACATGACAATGAGAAACACTAACAGAACGAGTGACATCCCATGAACCCCCGCACAAAACGAACGAAATCCCAAGCAGCGGTAAGTACAACGTACCATTCCATTCTGTTTTATACGAGCCGGTGTGGCCATACTAGATCATCCCTTAGATACTTGGGTGTGTAGTGACGGGAGAATGAATCGAGTGACATCTGTAAACCTAGGTAGGCTCAACTACTCGCTACTGGTTGCCATTTACTCTACTCCCACTGGCAATAGCGGTTACAAGAGCACCGTAGAGTCTAGATGTAAGATGCCAGAACGTGCTCGGGAGTGCACTCCAGCATTAACCATCAACCATAAACCACTAACCATTACCCATCACTCGCGCGTGGCGACCAGACACCCTCCGACTCGGTAAGGTCTGGGCGCCGAGCGATGTAGTTAGAGCCCATATCGGACATCGAACTCACAGTCACGGCCAGCAGTCGGGGCCAGCGGGGGTGGAGCCGGATGTTCCGCGTGCGTGTATACTGTAGCCACGGTCTATGTATGTACAATACATATCATACCCAGTCTCCAGATCGAATACTACAGTACGTAGAGTACGTCGGTACCCATGATGATTAAACAATAAACAATAAACAAAAACACACAACACAATACAACACGCCTTCAGTGTTCACTGGTCAGACCTCTGGCCGGCGGCGGGCTGGAGAGGCTGACTGTAGTCTGTAGTCTGTAGTCTGTAGGCAAATACATGCAGTATCTAGCAAAAACCCGGAGGAAGAAAGATATCTATAGTACCTACCGTAGCAACCCTTGGATTTGAAAAATACCCCGTATCAAGTTATCAACACGCCATTTTTCCGTGTTGATACCTGATCAACAGTGAATACCACTGGGCTACCGTGTTTACAAGTCAAGTCTGCTGGATTAACACAGTACAGTGTCGATTATCAGCTTTTGTGGTACAGTAGCCACGCCAGTGACGCCACGCCCCACCGGTGACTTGTAAGTTGTGAGGAATCCACCCCCTCCCCCCTCCCCCCTCCCCCCTCCCCCCTCCCCCCTCCCCCCTCCCCCGCAGGCCCGAAGCCGGTCCCTGTAGTGTACTAGGTAGTATGACTACCTAGTACATACACAGGCGCAGAAAATCTCACCTGCAGTGTGCCGTCCCGTGTTGCTATGTAACTTGCGTTGCAACTAGCACTGGTGGGTTGGAGGTTTCGTTTGCACGCGACCGAGCTTTGCTCTACTACTTTAAGCACCAGCGGGCGCGAGGCGAGGGCGAGACAGTTACGTCGGTGGTGGTGGTGGTGGTGGTGGTGGTGGTCGGTGGCGGTGGTGGTGGTGGTGGTCGGTGGCGGTGGTGGTGGTGGTGGTCGGTGGCGGTCGGATCGGGAACGGGAACGGATGAGGGGAAGAGAGAGGAAGGGAGGGGCAGCGGGCGGGCAGGCGGGACGGTACAGTGGGCGGGACGGTGAGACACTCACACTCACACCCCCCAGACACACGCAGACACACGCAGACGCACTCGCGGCGCCGAGCGGGAGCTCCGATTCGGTGCGTAGCGGAATATAATGTTTCCGGGAAGGAGGGGAAAGGGGGGGAGGGAGAGAGAGGGGGGGAGAGAGAGAGACAGTCCGGTGTGCACCGCGCACCGCGCACGGCCGCTGGATGTCTGGATGTCCGGAAAGCTTAACGCCGGATTCGGTGCGCGCTGGAAGCTGGACGTCGGACGTTGGTGCCGTTCCGCAGCCGTTCCGCGGTCCACGAAGCGAAGTGGGCTGGGGTGGGGTGCGGCGAGCGCGGCGGGGAGGTCTGTGTGGTTGTGTGTGTGTGTGCTCCGCATGGCCGTCAGCACGGCTGCCAGCCCGGGGCGGTGCTGGTGAGGCTGCTCAACATACACATACACATATTGTACAAAACTACACAAGGTACATACGAGTACACACAATGGAGTAGTGAGTGAGTGGTGACTCTACACGCCGCGCGAGAGGCTACAGAGGCAGGACATACCGGTATCCATCCCTCCCTCTCTCCACCACGTTCCCCCCTCCCCCCAGCCAGAGCTTGTGATCTAGAGGTTCGAACGATACCCTACCCACCTACCCCCGCTACACCGGCCAGCCCGCCGCTTCGGGAAGGAAATATGTAGCAGTTCGCAGTTCCCCACAGCTCGGCTGGCTACGGTCGTCACAGCTCTTTGCCTTTGCCTTTGCCTTTGCAGATAACCGTTTTGACGCGTGGCGAAGCGAGCACTCTCGTTGCAACTTGGCCGCTCGGAGGTTATAACTAGTGATGGGGGGCAGGTCTCTGGACTTTTTTTTCGCGAGCTGCTGTACTAGGTAGGTGGGTGCTAGTGCCTGGTAGGAGGTATGTATCATACGTATCAAAAACACGGAGATAACTACTCTACTGCGGGAGGTAGGCTGGCAGGCGGGCAGGCTGGCAGGCAAGTAGGTACTTGGGTATTTGCACACGTGCGTCCGTACATACACAGGTACATAGGCGGGTGGGTGGGTACTTACTCGGCCCCGGTTGACGGCCGCGGAAAAAGGGACGCTGAATGGATCATGGATGGATCTGGAGTGATCGTGGTCGGTGGTCGGTGCTTGGTGCTCGCTGCTCGGTGTTTGGTGCTCTGCAACCTCCATGGTTGTCTGCAGGCTGCGTACTGTATGGTACAAGCGAGGTGAGCAGGAGGAGGAGCTCTGGAGGAAAAGCGGTGTCGAGTGGACTAGGTATCGATTCTTCGCGGCAATGGGCTGAATGGTGAGTTGGATTACTATTGTTGCCGTTGTGACTACTGTTGCTATTATTACTACTGCTACTACTGTTACTACTACTGTTACTACTACTACTACCATTACTACTACTAATACCGTAACTACACACGTGTAGGCGCTGGCGGGAGAGATCTTGTTAGCTCGCAAGGCAAAGAAAGAAACCGCATCAAGCTCAAGAATCTCCGCCTCCTCGAACCCCGCGCCCTCTCCGATTACTCTCCACCCTGATCCTAGAGATCTCATCGACGCAGATTGAAAACAAAAATGTAACTAAATAAACGAAGAAAGAAAAAAGGAAGAAGCGATCACGCTTCCTTCCTTTCCATCGTTTCCTTCCTTTGTTCCTTCAAGCTTCGATCCACGAGCTTTTTCCAGCCATCTGCACCGAAGGAGTGACTATCCGAAAAGAAAATTTATATACGCCTGATATATACGAGAAGTATATATAAAACCAAAAACGTGGCAAATCCCCTTGCCGGCGAGTGCAGCAGAGCAACAAAGTACAGTACTTCAGTAGCATTACCCACTACCATACCAGCGCGCAAACCCAGCCGATGGGTATAGAGTATTTTACTCTACTCTACTCTTAGCGGAGTAGAGCGAGAGAGCGGGGTGGAAGCGGAGGGCGGAGAGCGGTGTATGGTGCATTGCTGCTGCATTGCTGCTGCTGCTATTCTACACAATTATCCAGGGGGCCTTCCAATATCGACATACATGCACTGCAGTTTACGGGCCCTGGTATCCCCGCCCCCGTCCCCCGTCCCCCACCCCCGGGCCCCCCGTCCTTCCTCGTTCCTCGTTCCTGGCAAGGTTCAGCCCTTCTTCAGTCCTGCTTTGCTTGCTTGCCTGTGTGCTCGCTGCAGGGCGTACATATACCTACATGTACATAAGTACACTTAGGTACAGTGCAAACAAAAGCGAGCGAAATCTTCGATATGCAGCTGGCGGTTGGTCGGTGGGGGCCCTGTCGGCTTGCCTTGTCTGTGTAGATATGTGACTGTGACTGCGACTGTCTGCACGGAATCGCTACATACGCTTGCTTGACGACGCAGGCCAGCCAGCTATGTAGTTAGCCAGACATCTCCATTACTACTACTACTATATACCCGCCCAATCCGACGTGCTCAATGGAGATACATACTCTACTAGTCGGTACGTATCAGGATTCGGCATTCAGCTGCACGTCGCTATGTATCAATCCGGTCAGGATCCGCGGTTGTGCAGTAGTCGTTGTCGGCGTGGTGGTGGTGGTGGTGGTGGTGGTGGTGGTGGCTTGTTCATATGGGAGCACTCGGTAGGAGATTCTCGAGTAGGTAGAGAGCTGTTGCGATTCTCGTTGAAAAGCCACCGTCTTTCGTCACTCACTCGTCTAAGATATTGCATATTTGCCATATTGGTAACATGCGTCTTGGGAATCGTGTTTATTCTCATAGATACTTGCTTCTGCTTCTGTCTGGTATGTCTACATAGCTGGTCAACTGCCGTGTTTTGTGAAGAATCAAGCAACTGAAAAACATCACACTCATACATATTCTCAACAATTGCAAGAGCGACTGAAAGAGAGAGAGAGAGAGAGTGTGTGTGTGTGTGTGTGTGTGTGTGTGTGTGTGCGCGAGCGCGCGAACGGCGGGACGGCGATTACATACCCGATTACTTATCATACAAACCACGAGTAATTGAACCTCCTCCTCCTCCTGCTAACCTTCTAGGTACTAGGCAACTAAGCAGTGTTCTCGAAGCGGAAGCAAGCAGATCCCAGGACGCTCATATGTATCCCGATTGGGAATGGACAGCGGCTGCTCCCCGAATGGGAGTACGTACCGATTTCCGGTACATACATAATGGGCGACCACCATAAGCCGGAGATGCCGTACCGTAGGGACTCAGCAGCAGCGTTCGCAGCAGCAGTCGAAAATTGTGATAGACTATGGTATGTACTCTAGACTAGGTATGCAGGTTGTTGGGAGACCTCGGCTCGATGGCAAGGACTGCATATAAGCAACAAGCGAGATACTACTCTATGGTACGTTCCTCTTGGCGGATGGAGTTGGGGGTATTCACATGTACACATGTACACTTACTTGGTTATCCTATCCGGCGGCGGCGGCGGGATTCTAGAAGCCCTGCAATAAGAGTTATGTAATGAGTAGAGTATCGGGAATCGGGATTCGGAGTTTTTGGAGGGAGT
This sequence comes from Tricharina praecox, assembly GCF_024521635.1. Classification (NCBI taxonomy): domain Eukaryota; kingdom Fungi; phylum Ascomycota; class Pezizomycetes; order Pezizales; family Pyronemataceae; genus Tricharina; species Tricharina praecox. The sequence continues at coordinate 1,463,540 of NW_026250407.1, forward strand.
GGGGAAATGCAGCCAAGTATCCAAGTAGCCAAGTAAGTAGATCATATCGTACCTATCTCTAGATACTACAGAGTACCATCTCTTTTAGTTTGCTCGCTCGGAAGGACGACCAATCTTTCCTTCGTTCGAGATGGCAGTTAGTGTGGTTTTTTTATTTATCTCTGCGGGAGCTAGGACCAATTACGGCTGATCGGCACGCGCGGTTCGTTTCCGACGTTTTCCTCGGACGGCGGGGCGAGAAGAGAGAACAACTCCGACGTTGTATATGTGTGTGTAGAGTATGTACCTAGTTGGCCACGGATCACGGAAAATATATCCACCCTGCGCTTCCGCTGCTCGCGGTTGAAAGTTGAAACGAGTGTCGTCAAGGTTGTGGCCGAGGCACGCCGCACGTCCTCGTCCTCATCCTCGTCCAGCCTTATTTAACTACTAGTATTTGTTGCGGAGCTATGACCAGGTAGAGTAGAGTAGTTACTCATGACCCCCCCTTAATTGCCCTATTGCCCTAATTGCCCTAATTGCCCTATCGGCCTGCATTTTGATTTCGATTTCGATGGAAATCGTGTCCTGTCTGTCTTGTCTGGCCTGGCCTCCGTGTGGTCTGTGTGTGTGGGGAAGCCTTGTGTTCCCTTCGTTCCCGGGGGTAACGTTGTCGAAGATCCTCCGAGATTGAAAACGTACGATGCACATTACTATACATGGACATTGACGAATAGGCCAGTGAGCGGTGGGGGGGGGGGGGGGGGGGCGTTGGTCGTCCGGGTCGATTGTGGTGGGTAAGGTGGATCGATACCACGATACATACGGGAGTCGAGAAGTGGCGACGGTACGATAAACCGAACAACTCTGCACGATGACGGCGGCGGTGCGCACTGCGTGCATTCCCACAATCTACGAAACACCCCGCCGCCGACAGACTGCGAGGCGTGATTCGCTCCGACACCGTTGCGACGCACGCACGCCCACGCGAGACATGGACATGACATGACAGACAAAACCAAAGACAACTAAAGACAGACGACCAAAGACAAACCAAAGACAGACAGACATCGATAAACTCAAAACTCCAGGTCTCGCGTTTGCGATGTCGGAGGGATCACGGTACCGTCCAACTACATACTACATAGCACCGGTATGGTACATGGTACCTACGTAGGTAGCTGAAACCGGTCGAAAGATACAACTCGTGATGGTATCGTGCGTGCGTACGTGCGTGCGCATCCCCGACACTCACTCACTCAACGGCCCAGACCGGTCGGGCCGGGATTGCAACGTTATGTACCAGTACCACGCGCAAGGAATAGGTACATATGAGTGGGGCACGTTGCGGGGGGTTTCGTCCAGTCCAGCAACAGCAGCTGGACGGAGAGCGAGCGAGCGAGGCAGAAAAGAGGCCCGCAACCAGCAACCAGTATTGAACAAGCAATAAGCATTGAACAAGCAATAAGCATTGAACAAGCAGCGAGCATTGAACACGGAGCTGATTCCTTCCGTCCAGGGGGGGGGAAGAGCCTGGAGGTTCTCCCCAGACTCGCAGTCTTCCAGAACGAGGGCACATCTCCGACGAACCCAGTTGCCCAGAATCCCAGATGGATGGATGATGCGTATGTAAATAGTTATGCTCCGTGAGACGGACACAGATACAACGGACGCACGCACGCACTTCTTGTGGATCCGTTTCGACATATGTAGAGTACTCTATGTACAGTCTATACGCCCGCCGAGACGACCGCCGCGACGACTGAACGACCGACTGTCCGACTGACCGACTGACCGACTGACCGACCGAGCGATATGGAGCGGAGCCAGGAAGATGAAATCTTGCAGGACACCCGCCGTGCATGGCCTTTTCGTCTGAAAATCTCGCCGGCAGATCCTTGTGGAGCCTGCGGAGCGAACACGACTACTCTTTGATCGTATCCATCGCCGGGGGAAAGCCGCCCTTACGGGAAGTATCCACTGTATCGACTGTACATACCGTATATACTTTGCACGGCGGTAGGTACTCGTGGGACGCGTGTAACGAACGACCGCAATTAAAGCGGCGTCGGTTGACACCTCTCGAGTCTCGAGGGGAGAGGAGGACAGCCCGCTATGAATCTACATGCGAGGGAAAGCCAGCCAGCCTCGCACGTCCTCTTACCATATACACCATCCATCCATACATAGTAATACATACATCATAGTAGTAATAGTAATAGTAATAAACCACCATGATAAAAAAGATTGTACAGGGCCCATTCGTTTTACACCAAAAATGCCCCATTTTCATGCAACCTAGACCTAGCCTCCACCTGGTCGAAAAAAATCATCTCTTTCACAGAAGCGTTAGAATCACAAGCTTCTTCATTGACAGATACTTTGACGACTTTCATCGCGGATTGGGGCTGTCTCTGGTTTTTTTTCTCGATACGTTCAGGATGCTGTACCGGTGGTTGGGAAATGGCAATTTTTGGTGTAAAATGGGCCCCGTCTAATCCTTTTTGTCCTAGTACTTGGGTTACGTACGGACAACCGCAAGTAAAGCGCCACCGGTTCCGTGTTGACATTTCTCGAGGGAAAGCCAGCCTCGCACGTCCTCTTACCATATATGCCATACATACCATCCATACCATATAGGTGCCTAGACAGTCATAGTAGTAATGGTAGCAATAGTAATAGTAGTGATGGTGATGGTGACGGAGGTGGCGGCGGTTGAAATGCTACTCTACACAATGTCGCACACAGGAACAGGGCCAGAGGCTAATTCGAATATTCGAGGCTGCTGCAGCTACCGCATCCGGATGCCGTCTGCGGGGAAAGCCAGTCAAGTCAAGTCAGCCTTCAGCAGAAGTTAGAACTGGACCCCAAAGGCAGGCAAAGATGCGCTCTGGGATCCGGGATGCAGATTTGGTATTTGCTCTGCTTCACTTTACTCTAGGTAGTTTGTAGGGGGGGGGCGCTATGTGAGTGAGTGAAGGATCGCACCTGGTCGGACCGGAAGACGTGGGGAGGGAGAGGGAGAGGGGGATGGGGGGGAGCATCATGTGGCCAGTCCTTTCCTTAAGGCAGCGGCGGAGGAGCAAGGGTAACGAGATTGGGATGCAACATCGTTAACCTCCGGTGGTTTCACGGTTATCGTGGCTAACTACCAACTAGTACCATAGGAACACCAAACGATGATTCGGAAAGAAGCGTCTCGAAGAGTTCTGGGGTAGGTCTCTATTCCACTCTATACTGCACTCGTAGGAGAAGTAGAGCCGGTCGGATCGGTACTACAAAATGCCTGGGGAACATCAGGAGGGGCTTTTTCTTTTTCTTTCTCCGCTTCTTCCAGAAGTCGGGGATGCTTTATTTTTCCTTTCGCTTTGCCAATAGGGGAGACCGCTAGTCAGTCGGTTCGATTGTGGCTCTGGGTAGAGTACCGATATGTACCAGGAGCTGCCAATAAGTGGTGCCTCACCACCATTACGAATTATAAGCACTAGTACTAAGCCAGATACAATGAAATGAGTGAGTGGTTGTGACTAAGTTGTATGGGGGAAAGCCTGGTGAGGCAGCACTTACCCTTACACCCAAGTACTTACTAGAGTAGTATGTTTACTAGAGTAGTATGTATGATATGTATGATATTTATGCACTCTGTTCTGCACTGCTGCATCCTGCCAGACCAAACTGGAGATGTTATTTTTCGTCGCAGGGTTTCATTCGTTTTTTGATCATCTTTCTTGAGCACACCAACTACTATTTAGTCTGCTACTAACTAACACTCGAGTGGTTTCTTACTGCAGTACCAGAGATGCGGGAAGAGGGTGGTGAGACAGCGGCAAGCCCAGCCCAGCCCACGGAGCCCAGCCCACCTTCTCATCCGCGATTGGCTACATATGCGCGCAAGGCGTATAGAGTGACGGACCAAAGGTACTCTACATACAGATGTAAGCATATGTAAGTAACATGTAACTAATCGCTCCTTCACTTTTAGTTAACATGACGTCTCCGTCCGTAGAGTACTCTATGTAGTCTGTATCATATGTAGCGAGTTCCCTATCCATCTATCCATCTGTCTCACAATTGCTTTTTGTTTACTGAGAGTAGAGTACTTACTTTCTCCGGATTCACTTCCCACTTGTGAGCGGACTCTTGCCTCCGATCATATGTACCATCCCATTCCGTCCCATACTGATACGCACCGATAACTAACTACGGAGGAGCGGGAGATAGAGGGAGGGAGGGAGGGAGAGCTGCAAATCTGTCAGTTGGCCGTTGCGAACTTGGTGAAGAAGGCACGAAAGAAAGCGAAAAAAAAAAGCACGCATAATATCTCACACACACACACAAACGTCCACCGTTGAAAAGGAGTGCACGGGTGCAACAGCCAGCCAGACCCCGCGGATTGAATGGGGTCCGGGGATGCCGATACGGTGGATATTGACATCTTACTCACACCACAGCATACTACAGCACACCACAGCACAGCACACAACGGTGCGGCCGGTGCGGCCAGCTGTAATGCAAATGCAAATGGAAATGTAAAATGTGGATGTAAATGTGAATGTGCCTCAGCTTTCTCGGAGGTCTCACACAACGCAACTGACGTATTGTATTGTACATAGAGTACGCCGGTCGACCGACCTCACACTTCGGTTTACATACATACCGTATGGAAGAGGCGAATCGGCCAGACTTCTAGATGTACAGATTTGCTAACGGTATGCATACTGGTAATACGGGTGTGGATGGAGCGTGAGCGTGAGCATGTGGGACAGTGCAAGGTGGTGGTGGTCACGATGGTAATAGGTATTACGATTCTAGTTACCTCCTACCTACTACCTGGTAGTGAAAGGTAATCATCCAACATCGGGGGAATCTGGCCGATGCGTGTGAGTGTGTGTTGGTGGCTTTGAGACTTTGAGTCGTGCCCGCCCTCCCTCGTATGTAGTAGTTGTCTACCTCCGTACTATTGGCAGGCCCCATCTCGTCATTATCCCTCGCAAAGTTTCGCGATTTTTTTTTGTGAAAGTGGATGGATGTGGATGTATAGGATGTGGAAGTGGAAGTGGAAGTTGGATGTTTCCGACTTTTCCATCACTAGTTCACAACGCCGATGATATCAGATCATAGTTGCGTGCGAGCCAATCATCCATCGTGAGTCGTGAGTCGTGAGAGCAATAGCCACATCCAGACCGCCCCCCCCTTTCCCCCCCTCCCTCTATGTACCGTATCTTCGGCGGGGCCGCAGGGGGCGGGGCGGGGCGGGGGCGGGTGACGGCCATAGAGAATCGAGAATCGAGATGGCTACCGTACCAGACTCCTTACCCCCGCAACAGGCAAAGCCCGCACGCACGCAGGCAAGCGACACAGCGCGGCGCCTCCGACAGGCGGAGCAACCGTTCGTCGGCCGACAGCCAGCCAGCCAGCACTACGTCAGGATCTAGGTCGGCCATCTAATCGCGCGCTTCCCCTATGGTGGCCGGGGCAGCGCCGCAGCGGTGCAGCGGTGCAGCTTCGTACATACATACCGCTCCATCTGTTGCGGGGAAGACCGCATAGCGGCCCGATTCGACCATCGGGTGCGCAGCTGTTGATTGGTGAATGGCCGACTTGCGCAAACACCATAATGTACGATGTGAGGGGGGGCTAATGCGATCATCATCGTCATCGTCATCATTTGTCGTATTCGAGATCGAACGTCGGACGTTGAACGTCGGACGCGGTCGGTCAGTGGTCGCTGCCAAAATGGACAGGCGGGGCACGAATGGAATCAGCAGCGGCGGCCGCGGCGGGAACGCGGGACCGCCCGCTCCAAATGCGGTAGTCTACGCAGCGATCACTCGAAATTTCCGGTCGGGGGCTGGGCTGGGCTGGGCTGGTGGAAGAGGTGGTGGAGTTGGTGGTGGTGGTGGTGGTGGTGGTGGTGGTGGAGGTGGCGGTGGAGATGGAGGAGGAGGAGGAGGTGGTGGTGGTGATTTATGACAGAGGAGGCTTGCACTACTACTACCGTAGCAAGCTGCATATCCTCTTCGCTACACATCCTCTTCGATACAGAAATACATACGGATGGATGGATGAATTATTCTCTTCTCCAGGTTTCTACATAAATACGGTACTCCAGAGTGTGCATGCAAGAAGGTGTCGTCATACGTTGCTTGAAATTTGAAATTTGAGCCATGTTTTGTGGTAGTAGGTAGTGGTGATCACTGGTGGTGCTGATGATGGATTGAAGATTCTGCCAATCCGCAGACAAGAGCAGCTGTATCTACCCCTCCTACATGCCCCCCTCTCCCCCTCTCCCCCTCCCTCTCTCTCTCTCTCTCTCGCGAAAAAGTACGTGATGGCCCCGTGTACATTGTTCTGCGGCTACCCATCGACTCCACTCCGCTTGTTTTCTCACGAGTCGGTTGGGTTGGGTTGTGATACAAAGCTCACTGCCGTTCTGGGGAAGTCTATGCACACCCTCACTCTCTCACACACACACACACACACACACATAAAACACAAAACACAAAAGTTTCCGCGCCGCCGGGTGGGGTGGGGTGGGTTGGCTGGTGGTCACCTTTGAACGGGCCCGAGGTCTGGAGCTTGGTTTGGCTACCTATCATAGCCCGTGATCATTGATGGAGCTGGAGGAGAGACAGAAATAAAGCAATTTGACACAGTTCTAACTTCTGAGTACTAGAGTAGGGTAGAGTCTAGTAACTACTCTACAAATGATAGTCCGCACCGCAGTAGGGGGTCGGTAGTAAATGATGCAATTCTGAGTACCGTACCGATATGTACCAGTACTCTACATAGAGCAAGATACTACCCCCCTCCCCCAAGGCTCCAAGGCCTGTAAGAAAAAGTGCAGATCTAGAGGAGACCGCAGAATCTAGCGTGGTTATTGGGAAAAGAAAAGAAAAATGTACTCTGCCTACTCTGCCTACTCTACCAAGTACCACTCCTCCTCCTCCTCCTCCAGTCGCTGGCGCTTGCGCAGGTAACCTGTACATGATGGTACCTTGGCTCGCCATGTTCATGTGAAGACCACTGAAGGCTACTGGATGGTAGAATCTTGCGCTTGGGCTTGCCGAGAACTGTACTGGTATGTACTGGTACTTGTTCTCTACAAGGTCTCTGCAAGGCGGCTGCCGCTCGTGGGTCGCTGGTGGCCGAGTGTCGTGTGGGGGTCGACAGGTATGTGTGTAGGGAACTATGTACTGTGCTCGAAAGCGGGTAATTAGTGTAGTGTGTATAGTAGGATCTAAAGAATCCAAAGTCGGCTGTCCTGTCGCGGGGATGGATGAATCGAAATCGCAGTTGAGTAGAGTGGGTGGTATGGGATGCACGGAAAGAACTCGAACGGACAGGGACTTGCACAGAGGACTTGCACTGGCACTGGCACTGGCACTGGGGAAATCAATATCACTATGGGCTATGTAGATATCACTATTCCTGATACATACCTACAGTACATACGCGATGCAGACAACTTACGGCATGGCACGTACTCTACTTTGGGCACGTACTCTACTTATGCTGGGTAGGTTAGGTAGGAATGTGAATAGAGTAGGTTGGGTAGATGTGAGGATACTTCCATCCCTTGTTATTGCTCTCGCTTGCCTCGCGCGCACTCACTGCCCGCTAATTAGTTAATGACTGTGCACACACCAACGCTTGTCTGTCTGTCTGTCTGTCCGTCGAGTGTGTATGTGTATGTGTATGTGTATGTGTATGTGTATGTGTATGTGTATGTGTATGCGCTCTCCCAGAGTCTCTTGCTCTCTCTCTCTCTCTCTCTCGTCCGTCGATGCTGAAGTGACCCGGAGCGGGAATGGGAATGCGTGTCCTTGGAGATGGTACGGTACGGTGCCGATGTGTGGGAGAGAGGGGGGGGAGGGGGGGTTCGGAGGCATGGAGTGCGTAGTGTGTCGAGAGGGAGGGTCTTGTTGCTTCCTATTTAGGCGGCACCGAAGCCTCGGGATTTGGGATTTTGTTTGAGCGGCCGTGATACCTTCCCTCCTTCCTGTTCCCTTCCCTTCAGCCAGCCATGTAGCCCCCCCCTCCACCCCCCCTGTTGTGCAATTACCTACCAGCCAGCCAGTCCGACCAGCTTGCCTGCTTGCTTGCTCGGAACCCCCTGCGGAGAGGTAGGCAGGTAGTGCTGTACTCTACTTACTCACGCAGATAGATACATAGAGTATGCATAAGAGTAAGAGTAAGAAGTACTTGATTGTTACATGCATGCATTCGGGAAGAGTTAGACGAGGACGATGGCGATGGATATGTGTGTTGGTGAATAGATATCGATCCTGATCTCGCCGTGAGAACTCGATCGATCGAGTGGATGTTCACCATCGCCACCACCATCGACACCACCATCGCCGCCCCGCCGCCCCGCCGCCCCGCCGCCGTGTCCGGGCCGACTAATATACCGCGCGCATATCATCCAAGATTCCCTACTGCGGTGTTGTGGTGGCTGACACACCTACCCGAACGCCTCCAACCCTCCCTCCCTCCCTCCCTCCCATCCTCGCTCCGTAACCACTGACCCCAACCGCGGTATCTAACCTAATTCCACGCCGCCCGCCTACTCCCACCCATCCTACCCAGCGCTTGTCGGCAGAGTAATCCGCCCGCTTAGCACCGCCGGCTCTCCAAACGTTTACGGTATGTATGTCTTGCCAAACGCTAAACCGACCTCCGCATCAATCACGGCCACGGCCACGGTCACGGTCATGCCCGACAGTCGAACCCAACAGTCTAACTCTGCGGGCTATGCGGGCTGTGGAAAAGGGATGTAGGCATGTATGAAGCCTCAATCTCCGGAGCCCCTCGCTCCCACTCCTACTCTCACAATCCTACTCCCGCCGCCGCTTCGACAGACCTAGAAAGTAAAAATTTGCTTAGCTGTGGCTGTACTACCTGTACTTGGATACTGGGCGGAGATGATCACAGGCCCCGGGGCGCGGGGATGGAGGGGGGGTTCGGGGTTCGGAATGGGCTGGACTGGGCTGGGCTGGCAGTTGATACCGGCCGGCGGCCGGTGCGAGAAGTTAAAACGGCCATACCGGTATTGGCTGTTCGAGGATGCCGACGGGGTTGATACTTATCGATGCCAATGGCGTTTGCTGGTTTGAAGGACGTGGTTGGTCAATGGCTCAACGGTGAGTGATCCGACGGTCCGGAAGTAATGGTTCCAATGAGGACTCAGAAGGTCTCCTTCTTCTTTCCTTGCCCCCCACCCCCTCCCGCCCGCGCGCGAGACTGATAGGCGCGGGCCCATGTACGCACTCTGGGTAGGGATTTAGTTAATCCTACTTCTATAACCACTAGTAGTAATAGTAGTAGTATAGTTGGTTAGACGAACATTCCAGCTCTGCTACAAGTACATAGAGTAGTATGTAGAGACACCCTCGAAGCGTGAATTCCCATGATTCCTTGAAAGAGTTGGGCTGCACAGAGAGTTTCAGATGTCGGCACTCTATGTAGAGTAGGTACTCTGGCGATTCCAGCGTTGAGACAGGTTGCTTTTTTCTCTCTTTACCACGTCAAGGAGGGGGGAAAAGAATGCGGTATGTCCGGTGCGTCTGTCTGTATGTCTGTCCGTCCCGAGCGAGATGATCACGCCTTGCCGGAAGATCAGTGCTATGTATGGAGAAGTATGTGTGGTTTGCACCGCTGCCCCCATGGTATGTACTCTACTCTACTGCACAGTGAGTGCAGGGTGCCCTCAACAATTAAAAGCGTCCCCTTTTTTCCCGTTGTTCGGTAACTTTGGAACTTTACTGCATCGAAGTAGAGGGCTTCTGCAGTATCTACCCCAAGTATCTGTGTCTATGCTTATACCTGCTTTCCAGGAAGAGAGAGGACTTCCATCCATCCCTACCCCCATCTTTCCTTCCCTTAGCATAAGGATACGATGGATATCCATCTATGCTATGCCTATAGTGGGATCAGCCACTGCGACGGTCCGTTCAGTACTTGTTACTTGGGTACTGCATAGATGTTCTGTCTGTTCGAGGCCAGACATGAATACATCCTATGAGTTCCATGCCAGTCCCCCGGAACTTGGGAAGTCCTCCCTCGCTCGTCTTCCCGGGTGCTGGAGCTGCCGCAGGCAGGTAGGTCTTCCATCTGCTCCTGTTCCTGCTCCTGCTCCTGCGTGTTTCCTGCGTGCTCCTGCCCCCCATTCTCGCCTCTGTGCTCTGGCTATGTGTGTGCGAGTGTGTGTGAGCCTGCCTGCAGAAACGCAGAAACATTCTCGGGTCCGCAGTAGAAAATAATCGCCTTCCCTTCCGAAATCCATAGTCTGACTACTCTAGAGTCTATGTAGAGTATCTAGCATACGCTGGGGAAGGAAGAAAAGTGATGAAAAAGCAAAAGCAAAAATAAAAACACACACAACCCCAGCTCGACAGCAACCCCAGCTCGACACCCACCACTCTCACACACAGCACAGCACAGACGGAAACGAGAACGGCATAGCAAGCGAGAACCCCGGTGACTAGCATAGCAACCCCCCAAGTCTTTTTCGACTGCCACCTGCCTTGCTGCTGCCTGCCTCACCCCCCCACCCCCCGGTCCCAGCGAGCAGCACCAAGCAAAGCAGCAGCCCAGCCTAAGGGAAGGAATGTCAGAGAGGAGGAGGAGGAGCGACAGACAGACAGACAGAACGTCCAGAGAGAGCGATTCGACTGGCGGAAGGAAGGAAGAAGAGAAGGGGACTGATCCACCCCGAATTCCTTTTTTTTTCTTCTTCTTTTACTCCCTCACTCAATCCCGTCCCGATCCATCCAACCCATCCATCCAACCTATCCAACCAAACGGCTGCTGCGAGCAAAGGGTTGAACGAACGAGCGAACGATCGAGCGAACGGAAGAACGAACGAACGCACACCTCCTCCCCACGTCGTCACTGTTCCCCAAGCTCCGCCCACGCCCACACACCCACGCCTACCTCGCCGCCCGCCGCCGCCAATCCTCACACAGAGCGCCTCCAACCTCCGATCTCCACTCCCCCCTTCCCCTCCCCCGTGATAATTGAGTGATATCTACCCCACCGCGTTTCGTTTCTGTGTCCCTCCTTTCATCTCCGAAAAGCGAAAAGCGAGAGGAGAGAGGAGAAAATTGGTTTCCTCGGGAGAAACGAGTGCGATCGTGCACACACACACACACACGTTCCAACCGGGCACTCTTCGCTTCCGAAAGTATAGTCTCTTTGGTTCGACGCGGGGGGGAAGGGTTGCCTTGAATCCGACATCATCTGCGTGCCTGCGGGGGAGAATATCAGCGCTTCGACAAAGAGTGCACTACTCGCGAAAAGAAAAGTACCTGGATCATCACCCACCGACAGACCGGCCGACAGACAGACCGATACACCGATACACCAGACTGTGGTTGTGGAGGCTACTGGAGGAAGATTACATACTCCCAGCAGCAGCGCAGTTCCGTATCCTACGCTGTCCGGCGCGCTGACAAGTCCCCACGTCGCCAAATCTACCTCGAAAGAGAAAGAGAGAAAGAGAGAGAGCGCGCGGGAAAGAGAGAGGAGGAGGAGAGCGAGAGAGAGAAGAGGGATAGAGAGAGAGAGAGAGAGAGAGAGAGAGAGAGAGAGAGAGAGAGAGAGAGAGAGAGAGAGAGAGAGATAGAGGGTGGTGAGTAACTTGCCTTTCCTTCCTTACCGCCCATATCACCACCACCACCACCACCACCGTCCCCACTACCACCTCTACTACCACCACCTACCACCTACCACCACCACCACCAACACATACCACATTCCACATTCCACTACCACCATCACCACCACCACCCACCCCATTACCGTATCCCGCCCCTACTGCGGCGACGATCGAGAACCGCGACGCTGGGTCTAACCAACTAAACGAGTAGAGGCTACAGCCCGCTCGAAACATCTACAGACCAGCGACCGTCACCTTCTTGTCGTATTTACTCGCCAACATTTTAGCTCGTGGCCGCTCGGAACGACGCTTTCTCTTTTTGCACGTACTCCAGTCCGGACCCGTGTTCCAGCCTCTCAGCCGCTCCCAGGCAGTACCTAGAATTCCCCCCGAAGAGCCTCCCCACCCCAGCTTCTTGTACGCATCGGGGTCGCTGAGCATCCTATTGGGAACCCGTCAATGTATGACGCGCAAGGTTGCGACTTGGGCGCGCCATAAGATTAATCGGATTCTCCGTCTCCAGTACCCGTATTCCGTTGATACTACCACTACTACGCTCGGAAAAAAAAAACAGGGGCACCAGTGGGCTTGCTTTGACTCCGGACTTTCCCCCAACGTGGCAGCCTTGTGCTACTAGTGGCCTGAAGAAAACCTAAATTCTGGCCGGGATTTCTCCGATTTGTTATTATCACAGCTCTTCAAGACACACGCCCCGGCTCTGGTTGGACCGCCGTTGATAGGCCCGCAGTTGGCGGCGCAGGTTGTCCTTCCTTACCCCCGCCCCACCCACCCCCCCAATCCGCGACCTCGTCCCTTCGAATCAACTCATCGTCCTCACCTACCGTCCGATCTGAAAGCTTCCCTCCAATATATTTCAAAGGGTGCCGCTCCTCAATGTCTGAGGAGCACCACTACGGCACCCAGCAGGCTGCAGTACCCGATCACTACTCGATACAAGGTCCTCAACCACACGGGAGTGTTTACCACCCCGCCGTGCCGCCTCCACAACTACCGATCCACCAACCCCCATACGGATACCGTGAAGCTGGACCTGCGTACAACAACCACAACAACAATAACCATTCAAACATCAACACCACCACCACCACCACCACCACCACCCCCGACAACTGGACGATGAACGGAGTCGCCGGTGGTCACCATCCCTTCCCCGGCCCTGTGCCATCGGCTCCTCGCGGACACCCACAGAATGGCGGGCATCCGTGGCCCTACGGATCACAACCTCCCCCTCAGGAAGTCGTCCAACCTATACCACCATCACACTACCCCCAACCCGATCCGTGGAGTAGCAAATCGGCCACATCGTTCGTGAGATCTCAGACACAGGATGGCAGCTACTCGCACCCCCACAATTACAACCTTCACCAGACTTACGGTCGGCCTCACCACAATGCGCTGGAACCCAGTGCGGCACCTTCTCCCCCGAACCCATATCCTGCTTCTCCAAGGACACCAGGTTCGTCGGGTCAGACAATTAACGGCAGCAGCCTCCCCACGCCACAACCGTTCAGGCAGCCTAATCGTCCCCCATTAGGCAACTCTGCGGGATTGGTATCACCTGCCGAACAACATCGCCCTAAAATAGCGAGTTATGCCGAGTCGAATCAGTCGTCATCTTCGTCGCACTCTCTATTATCACGGCATCAAGGAAGAGGCAGCATGGTTTCTCCTCTCGGTCCCCCAGTAAGCACGAACGGCAGCCACCGGGGTTCCATGTCGTACAACAACGCTCACCGGAACACCGATGGCTATGTGTCACAACAGCAAGGCGGCGCCGATGATGACGGACGGGTGGCTGAACGGCTGGGTTCGACACCGGCAGCCTTGAGGAGCCATGGTAGTGAATACGACTCAGCCGACGATGAGAGACGGATCAAGCGGGAAAGAAATTCTTGCACGCCGAGCGTAAGCATGAGTCCGAGGATGGCTGCTCGGATGGATGGGAGCGACCGAAGTCCTTCCTACTCCGGTTCCATGAAGGACTCCAAGGGGAACGGGTTGGAACTGCCAAAGAAAAAGGGTCTGCCCATCTTCCAGGATCACAACGGTATTGAGTACTACGAGAATGAGCCTGTTCCGGCAGGCGTGGAAGTTCCGGCAGGATGGCAGATCGGGACGGGAAAGCAGACCAAAGGACTATTACTTCCCCGGGTGAAGGACGGGATCCAAGTAAATCCGGAATGGGGGTTTACCGCCGGAGGGAAAGCGCGGCAGCGGTTACCGCAGGCTTGCAGGAATTGCCGGGCGAAGAAGATACGTTGCGTGTAAGTGGATATACGATTGCGCAAATGCGGCACCGAGTGCGTGTAGGGGCTAATTATCGGTCCAGCGAGAGCGATCACGACGAAACAATATGTCAGCATTGCATGAAGATGAGGATAATATGCCAACGGTATGAAAAGTAAGTTCGAGCTGATGTGGAGCGGGTATCCCGTGCTGATGTCTACAGGGACGATGACAAGAAGAAGAAGCGAGGCAGCAGTTCCCAGGACTACATAAAATCCGAGAATGGTGGCGAGCGGTCGGTATCCATCACATCCGATTCGATGGACATGATGATGCAGGCACCTGGGAAAAGTGGCTCGAAGAAGCGGAAATCGGAGGACAGTCCCAACGGGATCAAGAAGCTCAACCGGGGACCTATCTCGAGGGCTAACTCGATGGTTGGGGATCATGTCAATACGGCCCTCGCGAATGCTTCACCGTCGTCCCGGCGGCAGGAAATACATAGTGCCCCACTCCTCGATGATGAAAGGCCGCCGCTATTCCCAATGAACCCTATGGATGCTGCCGCTGTTGGACACGAAAATGGAGATTCCCGGGTGAAATATGTGAGGGCACTGCGGGAAAACTATGTTTCTTCGCGGCCACAGGAAATGCACGGACATCATCATCGGAGCAGCTCAATGTCGGATGCCTCTCCGCTTTCCTACGCATCGCAATCGCCGGTCGTCACGCCCGTCCCGAGCTTGACCATAACGAGCGGAGGCGGCTACGCTGATCACGGCTATCCGGATTCCCGTCAACGCGCAATGAGTAGCTCGACACCTGTGACGCCGATGTCGGCAGTTCCTCGCCCGATGGGAGAAGATTCCAGAAACCACTGCCTGCCTGGACCGGACATACTTCAGCACCTCATGGAGGCTTACTTTGCCAACATCTACTCTCAGACGTACGCTTTCTTACACAAAAGCACATTCATGGCGAACATGAGCACGCATTCGCCGGTGCTGCTATTCTCCATGTGCGCGGTTGCGGCTCGATTTTCGAAACTTAAAGACTGCGAGCGGGAGTGGGAAGAGAAAGCGCGGGAGCTGATTCTGCAGAACTACGATAATTATTCGTTGGAACTGGTCCAGAGCATGGTGCATATGGGATTACACGATTTCGGCAGCAACAACGGCACTAAAGCATGGATGTTTGCTGGAATGGCTGTACGGATGGGGGCAGCGCTAAACATGAATCTTGAAAACAGGAAAAATGAGAAGGGAAAGGATGCGATCGTTCGGGAGTGTACGAGGCGTACCTACTGGTCCTACTACCTGATGGATGTTAGTGTTTCACTTCTCCTCCCCTCCAAAAAAAAAAAAAAAAAAAAAAAAGGTCGGCCAGACCGCTAACAAGACTATTCCTCTTTTAGAGATTCAACAGCTACGGAGTTGCTCGGCCTTTCCTTACGCAAGATCACGATTGCCACATACAGCTTCCTTGCAACCAGCCATCGTTTGACCAGGGCAAATATGTCCTTACAGAGCATCTTCTCGGAGCGAATCCCTACAATCGAGACGTCGGTACCAAGTACATGGGTGCGATGGCCTACCTTGTCCGGGTGGTTGGAATATGGGGAAATATCCTCAAGCAGATTCACCTTTCTGGGTTTCAGACATACTCACAGGACGAGACAAAGAGCAAGGCGCCAAACGAATTCAATCACTTTATCGAAAAGCTGGAGAACTGGAGGAAGACATTACCACCAGGACTTGAGTACTCGAACGAGAATCTGGCTGGCCAAATCAGGGTAGGCACCACCGGGGCATTCGTAACGATGCACGTCATGTGGCATAGCGCTATGGCTTACGTCCATCGCTATGTTCGAACCGTTGGAGTGCCCCACGACTTCATCAAACATAACATCTCGGGCGCCGTCGTGGTGGAGAGCATTCGAAAAGCCTTCGTCCATGCTGATGCCGTGCTACAAATCATGTTTCACGTTCGGCAACAGAGAGATGTGGCCAGGGCTAACAACGAGCCTCCCGTCACCGTCAATGCACCTTTCCTCGGCCAGGCGATATCCGATGCCTGCAACATCACCGTCATTCGAGCGTTGGAGGTTCGTGGTGAGCCCGGAGGAGCAACCGAACAGAGGCGGAGAGTCTGGGTGGGGCTGGATTGGCTCAAGGAGCTTCGGCGTTATTGGAAGCCGATCGAAGGGATGTACCAGAAGCTCAAGAAGAAGTGCAAGAACCTCGAAAAGAGTGTATCTCAGCCACCCGGGCACATGGTGCCCACCCCGGAATCCAGTGTTGATTCGGGTCTACAGCCCGGTTCTGCGTATCCCGTCGATCCGGACAACTACACCGCCGAGCCCACATTCACCTCTGGTGGCATGAACCCACAAATGGACTTTGCGCAGTTTACCGATTTCCTCGCGACGGGCAACATTCCGTTTACCTACTATGGCGTAGCCTTCGCAGCCGATACTTCGCAGTACCATCTATCGGAATACGCACGAAACGAAGGCGGCTTCCCGGATCTATACCCGTACACCGACTCTCACCCCGAGTCCGTCAGTGCTCCCTACGACTTCGACATACCCGCCAATACGATGATTGGCGGCGTGGTGGATATAATGCCGATGCAGATCGACCAATCGGGCTCGGCGGCACCGCCGACAGGCTCTTTCGACATAGCCAACAACCAGGAGGACGATGGATCGGACAACAGCGACAACGAGGACGACGAAGACCAAACCGGCGCACACAGGGAACGGGACGAAAAGGGAAACATCAACGCCATGTACTTTGATCCCGCGGCGGTGAGGGACGGAACGTTGCAGGACTCATCGTCGGATACATCAGGCCATAGCCGTAGGCAGAGCTATGCCGCCGTCACGAAGGCAGAGAGCAACCCGATGGATCTCTTCCACCTCATCAACCCGGAGAACATGGACGGGATCACGGCGAGTCTGCAGAATCGACAAAACAACCGGGACGAGTTTACTGGGCCCGGCGGCGCTGCGGCGCCCGACAACAACGAGTTTGCCGGCCAACCGAATCTGGACAACAGCGGCACGGGGGCACAGTGAACCTGAGGATGGAGGTGGAGGATGTGGTTATGGGGTTTTCTTTATTTTCTTTATTTTCTTTATACATCACAAAAGGGATACCACGCTGCTTTTTGTATTGTTTTGTTGGGGGGTCGGAATACGGGGGGGCGGGTACACGGAGTTTTGTGATTTTGATTTTGATTAGTTTTTTTTTTTTTGGTTGCTGTTGTTTCTTTCTGCCGGACGGTGGAGTTTCTGCCCTTTTTTCCTTTTTCTTGTTCTTTTTCTTTTGGCATCATCATCATCATATCATAAGTATCAAGCCTACTTAAGCATGCGTCGGTCATTGTGCTTTCACAGTTTTTTTCTTCTTCTTTTCTTCTTCTTTTCTTCTTCCCCTTTTCATCTTTTTTTTTGGCAAAGGCGAGTTGAGTTTAGTTTCTCGATGAAATATGATATCCATAGCGCGCACACTGGGGGTATGGGGGTCTGGATGTAGGATGCTTCTTGATTTTTGTTTTATTTATTCTTCTTCTTCGATGATATCCAAATCTTATTCTGTTTCTGTTTTTGTTCTGTTTGGTTCTATTCTGCTTGGTTCTGTTCTGTTGTGTGCGGGTGTTTTGTTGTTCGTTTGTTGTGAGGCTTTTCAGTTTAATTTCTATTCACTCTACTTACTTCTTAGTTCTTACTTCTTTTCTTCTACTGTTCTTTTTCGTATACCTACACACGATCGTATATCTAGTTTTTTTCTTCTCCTTTTTAGTTTGGAGGTTTTTGGGTAGGAAAGGTGTGGGTGATGTGGGTGATGTACCGTGTACGAGCTATGGTTGTGGTTGTGGATTGGTTGTGGATTGGACACGACGGTGGGGCGCGGGGAGCGGGGGGGGATTGGGATGGGGGGGGGGGGGGGGGGGGGATGGGGAAAGGAAAGGAAAGGGAATCGAATCGAACACGGAGTTTTTCGCCTTGCTCTTTATGAATAACTTTGTGGCTTGATGGCTTGATGGTGCGAGTGAGTGAGGTGAGTGAGGATCATTTCATCTGTCTGGCCTATTTAGATACAGACCCAGATAAGACACAGGCGATTGGCCTAGGCGATTGGTCCAAGAGACGCGATGGAACTGGAGTTCCAGATCGATACGGTACATTAGAGTTGGTCTGTATCTACATGGTGAGTATGCCCGCGGCATCGATGGTCGCTGGTGAGCGCACGAAACACACAGTATCACTCACTCCATCCATCCACCCGCCTGAAGAATATCTGAAAACAACCCGTGCCATTGCCATTGCTATTCCCTATGCCATTCCTTATGCCGTTCCTTATGCTCTAAAACAGTTTTTTTCCGTCGCTCCGTCGTCCTCCGTCACTCAACCCAATGGGCCGACTACAAACAAACAATCACATCGCATCGCAAAACAAAACAAAACACTCCGGGCCGTGTTTCGTGACTCGTCAACCCAATGAGCCGACTACAAACAATCAATCGCAAAACACTCCGTGCCATTACCCCCCTCAAACGCCGCAAACAAATGAGTAAGAAAAAAAAAGCACACACTGCACACACTGCACTATCGATCCGGTAGGTAGGTAGGTAGGTAGACGGATGTGTGTGTGGGTGGGTGGGTGGGTGTGGCTAACGAATCGTCTCCTCACCATCGCCCTCAATGCCCTCAAGGCCCTCCAGGATAGCGCTGCCCCCGAGGACGCCCTGTTTCTGCATGACGACCCTTCTGTCAGCGCCCCAAATCTCATGGAAGCGCACAGTCTCATCGCTCGCGGCAACGACGATGCAGCCCTCAGGATGGCGGCTCTGCTTCCTCTTTGGTTTCCTGGCACCCCCCAGCTGGCGAAGCAGGCGGTCGGCCTCGTCGGAGTCGTCGTCAGAGTCGCTCTCGTCGTCGGCTCGCGCTCTACTTCCTTCCGACACGTGGGGACCTCCTGGGTATGCGACCGCGTATAAGGCGCGCATGTCCTCCTGCCATGGGACCTGCACGACTTGTTGGCATTGCGGCCAGGAGTACACGACGATGCGCACCGCGTGGTCCGGGTTGGCGTAGCCCAGCGTCGCGGCGATCTCACGGTGGTTGGTCGACCAGAGGAGGGAGGTGACTTGCGCGGCTACGTTGATCGTGCTGAGGGTGGCGCCTGAGCCCGTGTGGAAGAAGTGGATGCAACGATCGTTACTGCCGCCGCCTGGAAGTTGTTAGTGAGCGAGTGATGTGGATGTGGGGGGCTGGATACGTACCAGTTGCGAGGAGGGACTTTTGCCAGGGACAGAATGCGATGGCTTTGACAGCGGCGCTATGCTGCCAGCGATGTTTGTCACCGCCATAGATCGTCATCTGGGCATTGGGCTCAAGATATCCATGCTGGTTCCTGGTGCCTTCCATCTCCGTGGTCGTGAATAGAAAGGCGACGTTGTCATTTCCACCGGTGACGAACTGGCTTCCGTCCACGTTCCACGCGAGTCCGCAGATCTGTTGGCTGTGCACGATGATACGGCGCATCAAGATCATGGTCGCATTAGGCGGATGAAGGTGCATATCGTGGTCCCATCTGCCCCATTCCACCTTGTAGAGGAACACATTTCCGACTTCGTCTCCAACGAGCAGGTCTTCGGTAAAACCCACGCCGGGTCCCAAAACGACCGGCAGGTTATCTTTGCGCTGGCGGGGAGAAACCCTCGGCTTCCAAGCCAGGCACGCAATGCTAGACGTGTGCAGCTGGTTAAGCCTTGGACGCAGTTCGCTGGGAGACCACAGGGTGAGCGAGCCATTGATGCGGCCGATCGCAAGAATGTCGTTGTTTGCCTGCTCGCATGAGAACGCCAACGATGTTACGTGTGCATTCGACCAATGCGCCAATGGTCGAGCTCCAGTGTCTTCCTCCCAACTGTACACGTCGCTGTGAAGGCCCACTGCGAGAGAATGGGAGGCCGCGCTGTAAGCTATCAGACTACAGTAGTAGTCGTCCCTAAGACCGGGAGCATCCAGAACACGGAACGGAGTAGTCGGGACGATACGGCGATGCTTCTTGCTTGCAGAGGGAGGCTTCGGGAATCCGTCATCGTCTGCAGCAGGATTAGCAATCCAACACATCCGGTACAATTTTCAGCAGAATTACTTACCTAGTCCGATCACCGAGTCCCACAGTCTGATGTTTGAGCTGCCGAAGCCGGGGTTTCCAGGCAGACCGCCCCGATGAATTATGCCCGTGGCATCATGCTCGTACACGCCATTGAATCTCAGGACCTTACGGTTTCGGTCAACTCCAAGAGCAGCGGAGATCCTCAACGCAAGCTCCTCCTTTTCCTTCTCTGGATTTCTTCTATTGTCCAGGATTCCACCATTGATCTCACGTCCCCTCTGTCTCTGCGGCGGCGCCGTAGGGTCCACCGGACTGCTGTGTCCCAATCCGATCCCGAAGACACCGATAGTGCCAGTGGAGAGCCTCCTGTTCAACGGACTACCTCTCGCAGCCTCAACACGGGCACGCTCGATGGCCGACGTATCCGGTGACATACTACGCTGTTGGTTACCGGTGGTGTCGGGAATGTGGCGGCGGAGAAGCCGCGCCTCTGGGGAAAGGTTCTCGGCAGGGGCACCCATCCGGAAGCTGTGACGGCTTGTGGTAGAGGGTATGAAGCGGTCGGGCGTTCTGTGCGAATTGCGAGACGGGGAATGTCTTGCTAAGGGTGAGCCGACGGGGAGGGTGAGTCGCATCGAGGCTAGTATCTGCGAGGGAGACGGAGAATCGCCGAAGGGCGAGGTCGTACCGTCATGGCGAACACGAGATGTTGGCGTTCTGGGAGGGCCGCCATCAGATGTGTCGTTATCGATGGTGCCTCCACCATCTGGAGGTCTAGTTGTCATCGTATCCGTATTCTCTAGGGTGGCTTGAAATGGTGAGGATGGTCGTGTTGTGTTGGTGTTGGCGGCGGTGGTGGTGGTGGTAGTGGTGGTGGTGGTAGTGGTGATGGTGGTGGTGGTGGTTAAATTGAATGTATGCACCGGACGAAAACAGGAAGGACAGGGGAGGTTGAGCAGAAGGTGCTGAGTGGGTACTTGTTCGTACAGAGTTGGCGAGAGACAGGCGGTGGGGTGTGTGTTCTTGATGGTAGTTTTCGACCGATTAGTCGTGTGATGGAGCATGTGATTTTGGTGGTAGTTTTTCGACCGATTAGTAGTTTTTTCGACCGATTAGTCGTGGCAGAGGGTTGCATGAGGAGGTTGAGCGGAGAGTGCTGCGTGAGCACTTGTTCGTACGGAGTTGGTGAGAGACGGGCGGCGGGATGTGTGAATTTGGTGGTAGTTTTTTTTCCGAACGATTAGTCGTGACGGAGGTTGTGTTACGGCTTAGAATACACCAACTGGGCATGGGATGCAGCTATGCGAAGCTGGAGAGCTACAGTTATGTAAGCTTGAAATCCAAGATGAGTACAACAGCAAACAAGCAATTGCTTGTAGCAGAGCCTTTACGGTGGTTGCACTGGAATATCTTCCGTCTCTACAATCATACGATACGGTATGCACGATGCACCGACTGTTGTCTGTTACCTGATTGACTGTGCGAGTACCTGCACCTGCAATGTAGACGACCCCCCATCCATCGCCTCGACGTAACTCAGTAAGTGCGTGCCCGCCGGTTGATCCATCCGCATATCGACTGGTGTCACGCAGAGGAGACATGTGTTTCGTCCCCTTCCGTTACCAGAGTTTCCCTGCCTTCCACTCTGGCGTGTACTGGTACCTAGTTCCTTGGCGTGTGCGGGGATAGGGAGATGCGGGGATGCGGTCTCAGTACCGGCTGCACTAGGCCGCACCCGCTTTCTTCCCCCACTTTCTTATAAATAGCTCCTTTATCCCCCCTCCCCGCTCTCTCTCTTCCATCTCTCCCCCATCTATCTCCTCAACACAGATATCAATGTCAAGGCAAAAACTCAGCGAAAGCTGGTGGGCAGTCGGCAGCCAATACTGGGACACGTCGGGCTCCGTACGTCCCTCCGCGGCCACCACCGACTGCCTCAACATCTACATCAACGTCCGACAAGCCCCTCAGTAGTTATCCACCTTCAACGAACCCAGCGGCCACTGGCTAGCTCCACGAGGGCAGTTATACTAAAGCAATTACTAATTAAACAAAAAAGGGGGGCAGTTATACGCTGGCTCAGCCGCGGCACGACGCGATGATGTTCCCGGCAACAGGCCAGGCATCGCACCCCCCCCCCCCTGCGGGCGGAATTATTTCCCCCGCACTGTCGAGCCCCATCTGTCATGCTGGCAAGCTCCAGCCGACTGATGTAAGTTGCCACTTGGTATCACTGCTGCGGCTTATATAGCTAACCAACAATCAGGGGCTCGCGGTCACGCAGTGAGTGGATCTGCCCAGTTTGCGTGGACATCTGCAATTGCGGGACCAGCAGGAAGAGGGGGGGGGGAGTTTCCTCCATACCTTCGGGGAGGTAAGTTGCCACTTGGTATCACTTCTGCGGCTTCTGTGGCTAACCAATCATCAGGTGAGAAACTGGATCGGACGAATCGCAGAGTTGGGAGAGTCTATCACTGGGCTACTCAGATCCAACTCCGGCGAAGTGAAGTTCACGGTCATCGAAGTGCCGCCTCACTTCGAACCAAAGAAGCAAGCAAGCCTGGATGTGCTCTTGCAGAACGTTTTCCCTGAGAGGGATATGGAGTCTCTGAAGCTTGGACTCAGAGCGGAATTCATAGCCATCTTCAAGTCGTACCTGGCTGGCAAGGCCGTTCCGCGCATGCGGAACATTGGAAAGAGGTAGACTCGGGTTTAGTTCTGCCATCACGAGGTGCCAGACTGTAATCCAGAGTATCGCGTGGGATGTCACTGATGGGATGTACCCATCGGTCGACTCGACAGGCTGGGGTAAATTGACGGCTATTAACTGGTCGGCTTGGGAGACCGACTTCGTCGGAAAGCGCATTGCGAGGCCACTCTCGCATGTCTTCGCAACTGCAGCGATGAATTCGTCGATCTTTGCAACGATCAACCTTTCAAAGTGCTTGTCGCGGATATACGGGTACGTGTGGGGAGTGAGATGGCCCGTTTCATTACACATGATTACTGACTTTACTCTGGCAGCGCACATCGAATATCATTCTAGGATGTACTCATCGATCGACCCGAAAGGCTGGGATAAATTGACGGCTGCGAACTGGTCGGCTTGGGAGACTGACTTCGTCGGAAAAGAACATTGAGTTTGCCTGGGCATCTGATATTTAATGGTGGATGGCAATTGGCCGATGGTGATGGACTTGGATTTTTTTTTGTTGAGTTACATAGTAATTGCTTGCAACCTAAATAAATCATGGCAATATATGTGCACACTCCGGTTCCACGCCACTGTGACCTGTCCAACCCGACTTTCATCAAGCGGCCCGATGTAGCTTTCCCTGCCCTCTGGCCTGGCCTGTCCTAGCAACGGAGACGCACCCACGCAACCAAGCACGAGCCCGCTGGTTGATCCATCCGCTTATCGTCTGCGATTCACTACCCTGTAGATAGAACCCGCCTAACTGTCCTGCCCTGCCACAGTGCTCTTGAATATGTACCTACCGTACTGTTTGTTGAAATATATAGATGAACGACAGAGATAATTGAATTGATACTGAAAAAACCTATCATCAGCGGCGAAAGCTCTCTTTATATACAAGACTGAGGGTGTTAGAATATCTAAGGACGACGGAGGTGGGGAAGAAAACCTTGACGGCAGTAGAGGAGGCCGAACAGGACTGCCGGCAGGGCACTGTGTGTGTAGTTAGTGCGGATACTGAGCGTAGTCATGGCAGGTTCGTAGCGGAGTAGGCGGGAAACGAGCGTGGTGGTGTTTTGTTTTGGTAGGCAGCGGCGCAAAGGCCGCATGCGACAATCGATTGATGTTCTCTCTCTCACCTTATTCGTGCAAACGTCGACGGCCGGCCACAGTTTGACACTGTTACCTACCCTTCTTCAGCGTGTGCGGGGATGCGGGATGCGGTATGCGGGGGTGCGGGGGTGCGGGGGTGCGGGGGTGCGGGGGTGCGGGGGTGCGGTCTCAGTACCGGCCGCACTAAGCCGTCCCCGCTTTCTTCCCCCTCTTTCTTATTAAATAGCTCCTTTATCCCCTCCCCACTCTCTCCCCCATCTCTCTCCTCAAAACAGACATCAACATCAACGCCCACATCAACGTCCGATAAACCTCGCAGTAGGTACATATCCACCTTCAACGAACCCAGCGGCCACTGGCCAGCCCCACGAGGGCAGTTATACGCCGCCGCGGCGCGACGCGATGATGTTCCCAGCAACTGGCTGGGAATCGTACCCCCCCTGCGGAACGAATTATTTCCCCCGCCCTGTCGAGCCCCATCTATCATGCTGGCTTCTGGATGGGGATTCGACCGTCAGATTTCACCAATGCATCGGCAAGATACTGACAAAACTAGAAGAGATTCTGGAGGTGATACCAGCGTAGACTACTGGGGAGAGAACCCCGGATCAACGTGATACGGCACACATAGAGGTATAGGATCTTCTATGGCATGCCGATCGTTTGATGGGAATCCTGGCAGACCTCAGCTGGAGAAGTGTGACGTTTCTACGTCACATCAACCATCCGAGTATTAGTGGTTGGCTGAGACAGAAAGCGGGAGAAACGACCGCCACACCGGCAATGCGGGTATGTACTCTACTGTCTCTTTGTTTCAACTTTTTGGATTATGAAAGAATGTACCTAACTTCGAACATTCAGAACGTACGAGACTATCTAGAGCCGCGGCACGACGCGATGACTTTTCCCGGTAACAGGACGGGCATCGCACCCCCTGCGGGCGGAATTATTTCCCCCGCCCTGGCGTGCCCCATGTGTCCTGCTGGCAAGGCCCAGCATACGTAAGTTGCCACTTCACCGAACACGACGCGGGACATGCATCTAATACATTGGGCTCTATACAGACAACGGCAAAAAAACGTCGGAGAGGCGGCAAGGAAGGCATAACGAGCTGGTGACTGCCTCCCCCTAGGGGAGGGGGGAGAAAACATTCGCGGGCGGGGTTCGGGTTTGGAGTTTGCGGCGTTAAGTGAAGCAAATTCCTTTTACCAGGCAGGTCACCGGCTACCGCCGAACTCGACGAGGGACATGCATCTAATACATCAGGCTCTATACAGACAGCGGAACGAGGAAGCGTCACGGAGGCAATGGCAAGGGCTGTGCCATTAAGGGAGGTTAAATGAGGATGTGAAGGAGGGCTTAATGATATTCTTCATGTGCGGGGTCCGAATTCGGCGTTCAGTGTAAAAAATTCCATGAGTTCTGCGTTTGTTCTTTTAAATCAGTCTCCAAGCTGGCGAGGTGGTGGTGCCGCCCATTTGTCCGCCTTCTCCTTTCCAGGGACGCCTTTATGTGCCGGGCACCATCATATCTCAATGGTGATCTCGGCCCTCGGGCTCCCTTTGGCGGAGTTTAGCAATGTGTTTCCGTGTCTGGATGGTGTACTTCTGGCCGGGGCCAAGGGCATCGTGGGTCATCCTCCTAATCGTGTACTTAGATGGTGACTCTACTGAGGTTGTGCCGCCTACCAACGGCTGCTTCCAGTACTCGGGCGATGGCTGTGCATTCCGCATCATAAGCCTCCTGTTGGGGTCCCATGTGGACCTTGTTTCCCTTCCATTGAGT
Source organism: Tricharina praecox (assembly GCF_024521635.1). NCBI lineage: Eukaryota > Fungi > Ascomycota > Pezizomycetes > Pezizales > Pyronemataceae > Tricharina > Tricharina praecox. Next base: position 1,489,149 of record NW_026250407.1, read on the forward strand.
GCAGTAGCACCGGACAACGGCGTAGCCAGCTGCTTTGGAGTTGGTCTGAGATCGGTCTGTGTGCATTGAGAACCCTGATGGTTGTAACTTGTGGGCCCACTGTGTGCGCTCTGGCTGAGAGTTCCTCTTCCATGGTTACCGTGCAGTCAAGTGCTTCAGCTTCGTCCAAAAGCACTGTCTCCTTCCTTGTTGCAGGGAATCTCCAGCTCTCCCGCCTAGATGGCCATTTGGGCGGGTTCCCGCCATCTGGTAAAGATGACCGCCTCTGTTTTGCCGTAGTCAAATCTGATGCCATTGTTGGCCGCCGGGGACCAGGCGCCACCCGCTCTCCTCACTGTCACGAAAAATGATCCGAGTGACCGGCTGTGCCCGAATATTCGACGAGCACTATTCGAACGTAGCTCGACCACAATGCGTGTAACTCCCTCAACGGCACGTTTCAATCGCCGCAGCCGTCTCTTTGGATCAATTCTAGATCTTTGAACTCCAGTGAATGGTAACTAACTGGGCTCGGTTTGCATCGGCTCGATAGATAAGCTTACACTACCGCGCGCACCGGCCGTAATCACCCGTGCGATAGATACGCCTCACGCGTGTATCCACCTGGCACCCACCAGGAACAACGCCGACGCGATCGCACGTGAGCCCTGGGGAAAAAAGGGCCGGCCCGAGGCGTGCTCTGTAGTTAAGTTAACTTTTTTTGGCACTCGTTCGTATGTAGCTTCGGTTATAACCGGCTGATCACCGTTCGAACACGCTTAGGTGAGATGGCGCCAGATGGTTTGGCTAACGCGGTGGGTGGTTGTGCCGCGCCAGTAGATACGAGAGGGCATCGAAGTATTTGGGTCTGCTGTTTGCGACGATGTGCCAGTGTGGCACCGTCCGGCGAGGCCGCGTCGGAGGGTTTCTTTCGGGGAGCTCGAAGTCGATGTCGATGTCTCTGACTCTCTGAATCTCTGACCGGCACCCAAGTACTATATCACTCTTGTTTTGTATATGCGGTTTCTACTGGTAAATTCCGTTAATTCCGAACACCTCGATCTTGGGATACATACCGCTGCTATTCCAGAAAAAAGAACCCAAGGATTCTATATTCTAATCTAGGTGAGGCAAACCGGTAGTTAGACTCTAATCCCGATAGTCCCGAGTCAACGACTTCACTTTAAGCATGCGGGATTGGACGTTCGTGAGGCTTGAGGTCGATCGAAGACTCACATGGATGTATGTATTGTACATGCCATTTCCAATCCGCGGCGCAACTTAAAGCCTCTGCCGGATAGCCGGATTTTAGCGAGTTCGCAGGGGGGTTTTTGCACGGCCATGCAGATGGCAGGTGGGGTAGGTGTGTATCTATGTTGAGGATTGCTAAATCGACAACGGCGAATCACCGTCGAATAGGTATCGCCAGTCCATGGTCGGTCCTGCAAATTTCGAGAAGGAGGGAAAGAGCTGCTCGTTCCAGCTTCCTTCCTGCAGAACAAGCAAATATCATCCGTCCGAGAGAGCAGAATTCCCTGTCTTGGGATCTTCATGTCCGTCGAACCCCAGGCCAAGGCACTGGCATCATGTACTCGTATCGCGGTGGTGGTGGTGGTCCTTGCAGCTGGCCCATGCCAGTGATCATAGCTTGCGAGAAACTAACTACCGGGGCGCGCGCGCGCGGCCCGGGCATTAGTGTTTTTCCTCAAGTCAGTCAGAACTTACCGGCTCCTGCCCAGTGGCCCCCGCCCGCGCCGCAAAGGTATAATAAGCAGGCTTCTCCTCCGAGGTTGTTGGGTTTTGGGTTGGTTGGCTGCAGCACGCAACTTGAAGTTTAAGCTCCTCGCCACTATACGTTTGTTTCTGTCGTTTCGCCCGGAGAATTTGCCATCGACGGACGTGAATCGTTACGACGGGGAATACCATGGAGAAATCGGAGTCGGACTTGGGCTCGTCGTACGCCGTGAGCGAAAAGGATGCCGAGTCTGCTAGGGAGAGCGCCGCACATCGGGATATTGCGCCTGGTCATCACCGCCGCGACGATGCTTCAGGCTACGACGAGGCCATCGTTAGAGTCACCAGTACTGAGCTCGACGATCCGGAAAAACTGGAGGCTTCGGCACACCTGGGACTGGGCGCATCGAGGACTGTGTCGACGACTAGGACGACAAAGGATCTTGCGGCAGTGATTGGTACATCGTTCGAAGTCAAGTGGAGCGAAGGGGATCCAGAAAATCCAATGAACTGGACACTGGCGAAGAGAGGATACATTCTGGTGGTGGTTTCGCTGCAGACATTGATTGTGTAAGTGGGCACCGAAGACATGGTACTTTTCACCGCTGATGTCCCGTGGCGATGCAGCATCTTCTACTCGACATCCTACGTATCCGGCGCGCCAGGAATGAGGGCGGAATTTGGGATCACGTCCGACACAACTATGATTCTTGGCATGACGACATATCTTCTCGGCCTTGCGAGCGGGCCGATGCTTCTGGCACCGCTTTCCGAGCTGTACGGCCGCCGGATCATATATCTCGTCTCACTGTTCCTCTACTTCCTCTTTGTGATTCCCAGCTGTGTGGCTACAAATTTCCACACCATTTTAATCGTCCGGTTTTTCGGCGCGGTTGCTGGTTCGGTCACAATTGCAAATGCTCCGGGGAGTCTGGGTGATATCTTTCCGGAGGAATACCGGCCCCTCGCCTTCAGCGTGTTTTGGTATGTACTCATCCTACTCCATCCTCCATTGTGCCTACTCGTGGTGGAGTGTGCCGGGGAATGAATATGTCGCTAATCAACCTCTGGTCAAAAAGTTTAGGTACGACAGACAAGATCCTTCTCCAGATTACTCATTACTAAACGATTGTGAACAGCACCCATGAACGGCCCGGTTCTCGGCCCGATTATCGGCGGCTTCGTCTACCAAAACCTTGGCTGGCGCTGGAACAACTGGCTTGTCCTAATCGCTGCCGGTTTGTTTGGCCTGATGGGGTTCACCCACCCGGAGACGTATGCACCGGAGCTGCTCCGACGCCGCGCAGCAAAACTCCGCAAGGAGACCGGAGATGAGCGATACATGTCGAGATTCTGCTTTAAGGACGGCGAGGGCGATCCCGCACATCTAATCAAGCTGAACCTGAAGCGGCCGGTGACCATGCTCGTCACCGAGCCGATGTGCATCTTCTGGGCGCTCTACGTCGGCGCCATCTACGCCGTTCTGTACATGTGTTTCACCGCTGTTCGTACCCCCCACCCATATGTACCTTCCCGATCGCGGACGACTAACGCCTTGTGTAGTACCCCATAGTCTTCTCGGAGATCCGCGGGTGGGGTCCCGGCATCTCGGGCCTAGCCTTCACGGGAATGGGTCTGGGCACGATCCTCGCGGTGGTTTCCGAGCCGCTCAGCCGCAAGATCTACAACATGCACAGCATCGACCCGGACACGGGGAAGCGCCCACCGGAGGCGCGGATCCTCGTCGTGGCCATCGCCGCAGTCATCATCCCCCTCGCCATGTTCTGGTTCGCGTGGACTTGCGTTCCCGTCAGCATTCACCCTGTCTGGCCTATCCTCAGCGGCGTACCTTACGGCCTCGGGAATACTTACGTCTTCCTGCACTCAAATAACTATCTCGTCACGAGCTACGATGTATACGCCGCCAGCGCAGTCGCCGGAAATGCAGTCGTTAGAAGCATCCTGGGCGGTATCATGCCGCTGTTTGCGCCCATCATGTATCGAAAAATGGGCCCGAATTGGTATTGCACTCCCCCTCCCCCCGGGCTACACTCCACCCATAGGAAGTAATGCTGATGGCGAAAAACAGGGCTGCCACCACCGTGGCCTTCATCGCTGTGGGATTGATCCCCATTCCGTGGGCCTTCTACAAGTGGGGCAAAACCATCCGGCTAAGAAGTCCGATACTGCAGAAGCTGCAGAGGGAGAGGGAGGAGAGGGGGGAGTAAGAAGACGCTGCACCATATTACTGGAGTTTTTTTTTGGAGGCTATTTTTTCTGGATATGTATCATGTATGGCGGAAAGAAAGAAAAAAGTATCGGGCTTGGATGGGGGATTAATATTAATGGGAGGAGAGTCTGGAGTCTGGAAATCTGGGAAACATGCACATATGTACTAGATATATGTACAGTTCGGGCCGTCCGTGCGAGCTTGACCCCGGCGTGCAAACCATATCGTATTTATATACTGGTGAGAGCTCAATACCCAGTTATATGTGGCCGACATGTGTCCGCGCCCGTGACAGACATTCGTCGGAATCTCCTAGTTAGGCCAAACCACGCCCGCCCGTCCGTCCGTCCGTCCGTCCGGCCCCCAAGGCGTGGGGTACATACGCACCAGCGCCCAAACCCCGACGTTCTCGCAAGCAATCGCCGCCGCCAGCACTGCCTGACTATATACCTTATGGTACCGATACGGGTAACCTACATAGGTACCGAATTTTACCTAGGTACCGACGTTTACCCAGGTACCGACCGGAGCCGGCGCGATCACCCGGGTGTATCATACGACTCCCGAGTGACACCGGGACGCAGCGGAGGGTATCCGCCTGCCTTGACTACCGGTACCCCGGCACCCTCCCGCCGCCCCGCCGCCCCCGTGGAAATGCCTAGATATCAGCCGCTGTTGATGTAGCTAGCGTAGTGCGGGGCACATCGCTCTAGTTAGCGGACGCCGGGCGGGAGATGGCGGAACTCTTCCGCAGGCCACGCACGATCAACGGTGCAGTGAGATAGGGCCGGAGATGGGGATGGGGAGATGGGGATGGGGATATGTGGATGGAGGTGGGGGATGGGGTGAGGTGGTGTGAGGATCGTATGGTGCAGCAGCAGTGTGGGGTATATCTACAAGACCTCGCCGCGCTGCACAGATCCCGCCCCACAGCTCTCCACCCAACCTGCGACTGTGAGGAAAGATGTCCGACGCTACCACCACCGCCGCCACCGCCGCGCCGACAACGGGCACCTGCCTCTGCGGCGCGATCACGCTCACGATCCCTGCGGCCGCAGTGCCGCTCAAGAGCATGTCATGCTACTGCACCCACTGCGCGAAGAACGCGGGCGGGCCGTACCAGACGAACGCGATGTTCGCTACGACCGACATCTCCGTTTCCGATCCGCAGGGGCAGTTGCGGACGTACAGCATTTTGGACACGTTCTCTGGAAAGCCCAAGGAGAAGGCGTTCTGTGGGACCTGTGGCTGCACTTTCTATACCCGCCCTGGACACCATGAGGGGAAGATGACGGTAGTTAAGACGGGGATTTTGGATGCTGGGTGAGTAAACCGCGAAGGGTTGTGAGGGATGTGCTGATGCGTCACATAGAGCGATCGCGAGTTTTCAGCCCAAGGTGGAGCTGTACGCGCGAGATCGGCCGCAGTTTTGTCAGGCGCTGGAAGGGACGAAGCAGTTTGATACGATGCCGATGACCCATTAGGAGGAGCAATCGAGATGGACTAGGAGGGACTACAAGGAGGGGAGTCTATGTACACAAAGAGGTATCTTCTGATAACCCAAAGAAAAAACGATCAAGCAAAAAGAGAACCCAAGGGTGTTCGCCAAAAATAAAACCCAATATTTCCCCTGCACCATTGCTGTCGCGGAAGGGAAAATCAAATGCGAGAATTAAAACAAGGTTAGGGAATTTGATCTGGAGTATTCCAGAGTGGATGCTCCATGAACCAATCAAAGTTGACATCGGCGCCCCACACCGCCCCCCGGTTGCTATTGAACAGCAACAGCGGATCATCGGGCGTGTCACCACCTCCTTCGCAAGGGATTTCGGCTTCTCCATCGGCTTGTTCTCCGGCGTCTTGCTGACCTGAGACAGAACACGAGTTAGCTGGATGGATGGGATGCAGCACGGTTGCATGTAGCTTACCTTCGTCGGAAGCGGAGATAATCTGGTCGTGAAACACTTCCAGTGTAGCCAAGCACCGCTTCGCTGATTCATACCCGTCTTCCAGGCTTCGAAGGATCGCAATGCACTTCTTCCATGACACCTCGAGGGAATCGTAATCAAGTTCGGTCTCCAGAGCAGGGCAGAGTTTTGCGGCGAGAAGTACGGTTGCTGCTGTATACAGATCTGCGGTGGACGTGTCAGTGCCATGGTCAGGTAGCAAAGATCTGGTTAGAATACGAACAGAAGATATAGTACCACCAGGCCGGCACTGCTCCGCTTAGTAGATTGTCGTCAATTAGGCTGATTGCTTCCTGTGCTGCTTCTACACAAGAAACGGAGCACTTCATTGCTAGTGAAGCCTCGAGCAACGATGTCGGGTGCAGCCGCTTGGATTTCTGGTCGTGATAGGCTTGTGAGTCCTGGACCAGATTGATGAGGATAGGTCGGAACAGCAAAATTCGGATGTTCAGGTATCTGCATCAAAGTGAGTTTTACAGCACAATGGGTCTGTGGCCGGGAGGTATAATCACCTGGCGTGTAAAACATTTGCTTGCCTAGTTTGGCAGGAATCCCGAATAATCGGTTCGGCCTCTGGATCCACAAAATGCAGGCGGAGAGCTGCTGGTAGCTCCAGCTGGAAATCAAGGAGCATCCGGTCCAACCGGAGGAGTGACTGGTAGTAATCGTCGGGCCGCGGTTTCTCGTTCCGACTACCAGATGTATCATAAAATATTGACAGTATTTCACCGAGTATTTCGTACAATTTGAGGGTATGGATGAAGAAGGTTGTCCGAGCATACACGCCCTCCGGTTGTTCACAGTACGCATTATCGTTGGTCAAGTATTCATCGTCAATCGCCATAGGCAATGTGACTTGAGAACGGAGCGAAACCATGCTTGGCCGACCAAAAGTCATGCTAACTATACTATCGGAGAATTAGAAGGTTGGAATGAGGTTGTCTGGATACATGACTCGCCCTACTCACCGGTCGAGAAGAATACATCCATGCCATGCTCTTCTCCAGATCTCCCTCTCCACGTTGTTCTTCCTCTTCGCGCTGGTTGAGTCCAGATGCAATCCTAGCCCTTGTGCCACGCGGATCGCTAGCCCGGCAACATTCCAACATCGGTTCGGATACTTTGTCGACTGCAAAAACTGACCCATGAGGAGCAACGCCTGCACGAGCTGAATAGACCCGCACCCTAGGATGTCGACATGCAGCAAAAGCCTAGATCTTTTGAAGAACACGTCCGCGGATGAATCACGCCGCGCCGGTGCGATATTTGACGAGAACTGACAGCCGAATGCGAAGACACAATTTAGGATACATCGGAACAACCTTCCCGGAGGCTTGCTTTCGTACGAACCAAATAGCGCGTCATCGTTCGAACCCGGGAAGGCTGAGTTTGTCCACAGCTGGTTGTAGGTCTGCATAAATGTAGGACGATGAAGATATGGGTATAGCGAATCGACCCATGTCCAGTAGCACTCAAGCAGGTGGTCGGCGATGCGTCGTGGCGGGAGGATAAAGTCTTCCAAGTCCTCCAGGAATCCATCGTCGTTCCTAGGTTTTCTTTCCCAGGCCGATTCAAAACCTGGCGCCGGAGTGCAAAAGCTAAGCTCCTCTGGTGACTTGGAACATGTTTTCTTCTTGTCAACCGTCTGTTTGATTTGCTTCATGAAAGAGACCGCTGATGAGCTCCCGAAAAAACTCTCGTTCTCGTCTCCATCTACTCCATCTCCCCCGCTTGACGATGTCGCCCCCATCGCATCAGCTCGAGCTTTAGGTGGGAGACCAGCCGTAACGGAAAACCGTCGTTCCCGAGGTTCTTCAACTGTAACGTCCAGTTCCTTCGAGTGAGCAGGTGCGAATTCTGCACCTTCTGGTGTGCCACTATACAAGAGATGACTTCCAGGCTGGGGAATCGAAGCGCTAGGGAGGGGGCCAGTGTCCATTCTGTTCAGACCCATGTCTGCCCCAAGGGTGTAGTTCCGGGGCGGTTGTTGTTGGTTTAGTTGCGGTGGTATTGGATGCGGCATTGTGTCGTAGCGGTGGTAGCTGAGTGAGTGATTCTCAGTGTCGGTCGTCGCCTGGGGGAAAACGTTACGATTGCTCAAAACCTGCACTTCGTCCCGGACAATGAACGTACCATGTCCCCATTATACGCCTCCATGACCGACACGTTCGGCTGCGCATGGCCAGCATTGCCTTCCAAAGACCGTATCCGCGCTTCCAGTTCCTCGATGTAACTACGTAAATTCGCACCAGTCAACATTCGAGTTCCGCGTCCCGCCGTCGGATCGCAGACGAAATCAACCTCATTGCCCACATACCTTTGCGACACAGCCGGTCTATTCGGATCGTTCTGATACACACACTTCTCGGGGCTCCTTCCTTTGCGTGTACACGGGCCGCACGGTTTCGCGCCGTCGCACCTTGATTTCCGCTGGCGGCATTCGTCGCACGCCGTGGCCACCTTCCTCCGTTTCGGCCGCGGCTCGCTGCTCTGGCTATCGATTCCATCCGTAGTGTGCGACTGGCCGTGGGTTTCGGACGTTGCGCGTGGGCGTCGCGGATTCGAGCCGCCAGATGAGCCCGTCGTGGACGTGGGCGACGGTACTGTCGCTGGCTGCTGCGGGCCGTGTGCTGGCTCGGTGGAATTCATAGCGAGGGCGTATTTCGACGGTGGTCGTGGTGTTGGTGGTGGTGGTAAGTAACAGGTGGTCGTACGCCGCCACGATGCCTGCACTTTGGTTCGGTGCAGGGAACATGGTCACGACAAGGCCATTGCAAAGGAAGGGAGGGAGGGACGGAGGAGATCTGGGTTATCTAAGTACTAAGCACGATGAGGTTTGGGGTGGGACGCTGGGTGGGTGCAGTGATTCGCAGGACTGTCCACTAGCCGGATGTTCGGCTAACCGCAATGACAAACCCCGCAACGCAACGGGCACCTCCAGCGCGGGAAGGAGGGTTGCAACAAACGGGGCATGTAAGCGAACGCTTGGATCGGAGAGGTCCGACGGCCCCATACGGACCTGCGGCACCAGGGACCGCGCGGACTGGCATTCGGTTCGTGATCACTTTCCTTCATCTAGTCACCCCGATCAACTCCAGCATAACCCCGGCTGGGAGAGTCTCGCTTTGCCATGTATGCATCGGCCTTTAAGGGCCAACTCGGCCCCGCGGATTATTCAGCATATGCCGGCGCAAGTCGCCGACACTAGCAATAGAGTGGTCTCCACAACGTTATGGATCGCCCCGCGGCTGCTGGGGATCATCCTGGCCTCGGGAGGGAAAAGGAACCCTTGCGTTCGGGAGGCCAGTTGCCATACCATCTGCATACAAAACTGCAATCGATCATAAGCTATTGCCGTATGTATGAAGTCACTTAAGAGGTAAATGTCTCAGTTCTGTTTTCCGTGCGCTTACAGATTATTACCCGAGCGGGAAGTAAGACAAACAGAAATATAGAGTTGTCTTTCGTATCAGAGGCCACGAGCCAGATATAGAAAGCCTACTTCCAAATATGGCAGTGGAGCTACACATCACCTCTTAATTGAGATACTACGGTAGGACAAATTTATTTTCCCGTTAAGTTTCTCCCGTACCGCATTGCTCAACCCCAACGATTATGAATACGAGCCAATTTCCTGTGGGATCACTACATGGTACGCAGCTGCTGAGGTCACTCGGCCATAGTCCATAATTATCAAAGTGTGTTTGGGATTGAAACTATGGTACATAGAAGATGGCCATTTTGGTATAAAACGGGCCGACATATTTTGCCACCCATTCGTCATAAATTTATAATCGCACATAGTAAAGACCGTTAAGAATGTATATACATCAAGAAAAAAAGAAAACGTGGCGTCCAATCCCTCATCCCCTCTGCAAAACAGTGCCCTCATCCGTGGACATTACATACTTCCATGAAAAAGAGCCATCGCGAACATCATCATCAGCATCATCATCGATCACCCCTCCCCAGCAAACCACCCAAACGAGGGAGAAACCCATGGGTTGTACGCCTACGGTGTGAACCTGAAAGCCGGGTGACCATGGCCGAGACCAGCCACCTCCTCCTCGGTCTTTCCCTCGACGCGATGATCCCTGCGTCCCATATCACGTTGCTTATTCTCCCAGCGCAGGTAGAGTGTAGTAGTACAGCAAACAGCGAGAAGGATGACAGCAGCGGAAAGATTGATGATGTGGCCGGTCCTGTACGCAGGCGCCTCAGAGGGCAGGTAAGTCCAGGTGGCGACGAGACCTCCAGTGCTGCCCAAGCAGACGGCGAAGGCGCTGGCGATGGCGCGCACGGTGGGGCCGGCGGAGTTGTCGACTGTCCAGGCGATTATCACGGGACTGGATGTGAACGCCCCCATTGTGACGAGGAACAGCGCGAAGTATTTGACCGCAATCATGTCGATGGTCAGGAGCAGGGCGAAGCCGATGACAATCGTGGGGCCCGACACAAGGCACAGGATCAGGCCGCGGGTCTTCAGGCGGTCCGAGAGGATGGCGCAGCAGACACAGACGATCGAACCGAGGAGGTAGGGGGGTACAGTCATGAGCTGGGACCGGATCGAGGTGAAGCCCATAGCCTTCAACAGGGACGGCTGTGGCGGAATGTTAGCTGGTGACCGCCGGGGGGCTATTCAGGGTGACAAACCATGAAGAGAGCAACCGAGTTCATGCAAAGCAGACCGCAGAAAAGTCCAACGGACATCAACCAGGTGTTGATGTTGAGGATCGATTTTTTGAAGTGGAACTTCTGCATCTTCTCCTTGGAACCGGTCAGAGTCTCGAGGTAGATCCTCCGCACGGCGAGCTGACGCTCTTCATCGGTCAAGAATTTGGCGGATCCTGGTGAGTCGGGGAGGACGAGGTAGCAGATGGCCGCGGCGACGATCGTGAGCAACCCCTCGAAGAAGAAAATATTACGCCACGAATGGACCATTCCCCACTGGGGAATTTGCGAGAAACCAGTAGCAAGAAGACCTGTTGCGGAGTAGAATTTAGCCAGGTAAATGGAGAAGTTCGAATCGGTTGAAGTTATGTACCTCCGAATCCTCCAGCTACACTTGCAACGGATGCATAGATACCGACTCTAGTGACCAGCTCATGACGACGGTAGCTGCGTGAGTGTCAGAAAATGATACCTAGAGCCCTTACGGGAGGAGGGAGCTCACAAGGTTGAAAGAGTGTAGGTGATTCCAGGCATGATTCCAGCTTCCGCGATTCCGAGGACCACTCTGGCAACAACGAGGCCAGTGTGCGAGGTGGTGAAGCTGATGCAAAGGGTGATGAGGCCAAATCCGAAGGTGATCAAGGACAGCCAGATCTTTGGACCGAATTTCTTGCAAAGGACATTGGCCGGTCTGCAAACTGTCAGCATTGCCGTCCGTCACCAATTAGATGGATGGATTGGATGCTTACACTTCAAACAGGACGTAAGTAATGAAGAAACCGGTGAGAGCAACATTGAAGTCGAATCCTTCAAGCTTCAGGTCCTACGGGGGCACGCATGTCAGCCTACTAACTCTTGATGACTGACACCCAGTGGATGAATGGTTATTACCTCTTCCATGCCCATGATTTTGGCGTTTCCCATGTTGCTCCTGGTAATTCATCAGCTACCGCCAGCCTGGATTGAGCTCACCGGGAAGACGACTCACCGGTCGATGAAGGCCATCAAGTAGATTAGGGTCACGCATGGCAAGATCCACTTATCGAACTTCCTCCGGAGCTTCGCCTCCAATTCGTGGTCCAGGGAGGCAAGCTCAGCCTGGAGGTCTTGAGCGTCCAGCGATCGGAGCTTTGTGTTCATGCCATTTTCGATGTGCATGGTTTCGTTTTGTTCTTTTCCCTCCATGATTGCTGAGGCGTTGGACACTGGAAATATTTGGTCTCGGGAAGCTCTTATATGCCATCCCAATCCCAATGCCGAGGCGGCTACTGCAAGCTGGACCAAAGGTACCCATCACACTCTCTCTCCCCAGGTGAGTTATCCAGGGCAATTACCCCCGGCTATCTCCCGCAAGCTGGGGCCGCAGCGAGGCGTCCTGGTAAGCCAGTTGACATTTGAATCCCAAGGCTCAAACCCGATAATCCCAAAGCATCTGTTGAACTCGCCCGCTTAATTGAGACCTGGGGAAACAGGGGGGTGGGGGCTGGGTTAACCTGTTTACGGCTTGGCAACGCCTTTTTTCTTCCCAACTCATAGGCGGGTGCGGAGCACTTCCGGGGCACTTAGCAATCTACCACGGAGCGGACCCGTGGAAAGGATTTTTTCTTGTCCTCCATTGACCCGCATGTGTGCTGAAGCGCGTCTATCCAATCGAATCGCTTGAGTAATCTTCAAAGTTCAGCCTTTGGGGCTGCGGTACCGAGTGAAGCATGATGTCGAACTGCGGGCAAAGCCTATGATAGAAGGTGAGACGGTGTCTATCCCATAGCTCTGGGTCAGGCAAATCTGATTGTGCAGCCTCCCCCGCGTTGGTTTCAGAACCCTCGGCTCTTTCTACCACTTGCTGCTTGCCGCATAAGCGGAAGCGACCTCGAACTTCCGCGTTGTATCATTGCCGCGGTCATAACTGCCTTCCGCCTCGAGCTCAATCATCAATGCAGATTCCCGGCGGGCCCAAATTGCCAAGCTGTTGGAAAAGCGCAACAAAGCCCCCGAATTCCAATAGAATGTTCTCAGCCACCTCGCCATCAGCAAAAGCAAATGTATGTTGCTTGCCCAGTCGAGCACGCGAGCTCGGCCATCTGGGCGAGGAGGCAGCCGGAGCAGTTCCGGACTCGTGGTCTGGATGCACCCAGCAAATGGACTAGTTTCCGCCTCCTCCTCCTCCAAGTCTGCATCTGCGTCACCGTATCACCGTATCACCAGTATGATGTATCCTCGTACGCACACTCCCAACTCATAATTCGTGGAACAAATCGGTTCCAGGTGAGAGGATCTGCCTTGCCTTGCATACGTGTAACTGTAGATATGTATGTTCTCCACAGAATATCCATCTACACTTCCAAGCATCGCCGGAAAGTAGGTATCACACGAAGATTACCACCTCCAAAGGTCGAATACCAAATTATTCCCAGCGCAGCTTCAGACAACACTCTAATTTACCCCATCCCAGGCTACGCGTGTTCTACATACAGGTATGTACATACCCGAGTCTTTACTCGTTACTCGTATTATCATACCTGCAAACCGTGCACACCGTGCACTGGGATCCGACACCGGTAGTTAGTTGGACTATGCTACCCCGGCCAACCCCGCGCCCCCCACAAAAATGCGGGGAAGACTAGCGCCGAACCCCGGATGAGCCTCCCCCCGTCTCATCTACCATTCCAGTCATGAGTGGCCCGCCACGGAAGAAATATTGAAAATCCGGACAACTAAATCGGTTCTGCATTGTGGAGTATGGTCAGCTCCTGTGTACGGTAGGTAGTACGGTAGTGTATGTACGCTCGGTGTCTGCACTGCTCTCGATTCGATTCCGTATATGCACCCTCCACAGGAGTTCGGAGCAATGAGGAGGCGAGGAGGATGAATGGGCTTTGCGGTGCATTGTCCGGTCGAAATGTGATTTAATTGGCGTGTGACCAGAGAAATTATGAAATTCGATTAGTTAGCAAGGCAATCCTAAGCTCACTCCGTAAGAACTCCACATGAGTAACCAGTCGGTTTTCCGTAGCCAGGCAAATTGCATTCAAGACGTCGAGCTGTAAGGTTTTGATATCTATTACAACTAACTACGGTCACAGAACCGTGAACACACGGCTTCCCGTCCGCTCAGCCCTAGTTAAGCATGGTATCGCCAGGTTAATACTGCAGTGGGTGACCATGCGGGAATCCCTGGTACCGTAATTTTTGTTTTGCCTTTGCATCGAAGAGCAAAAGTTTGATTTTTGATACTCCATCTGTCTATAAAGAAGGCGGAACGATTTCTTTCCTTTGAGTTTCAGAGAGAAAAGTATTTTCATGCATCTGTCCATCGATATAAACATAGAAACCGTTTTACGGAATATAGACACACTCCCGTAAATGATCAGGAGTTCATGAAATTGCTGAAATATCCACAAAGAAGCAAAGCAGCCCGAAATTCAAAGCCATATCTACATCCACACACGCCAGTGGTCCAACCCGGCTAACCCCACCATCAAAACTTCAGAATCAAGTCGAGTTGTGTGTTGGCCTGTGCAAAGTTACTCCGTCAGCGATCCTCGATCCGAGGAAGGGGAAGAGAGGGGGAGGAAGAGAGGGTGGGGGCATACATGAGCGATAGCATCGTGACCAAACAGCCACGGCTGAAACTCAGGATCCGACCATCGGTTGGGGTTTGACTTGACCAGCTTCTGCTGCTTAAGTTGCGCGGCAACCCTATCCTCATCTGTGGCACCCATCTCCATCTTCATATCGGCATCGCGGGCCAGCTGCTCCGGGCCATCGGGCATGTGCCAGATGTCACCGTTCTCCATCGAGCCCTTTTGGATCTTTTCGCAGCGCGGCTTCCGGATCGTCTGGAAGGCGGCAAGAACCGCGGGGAGGTCACTGCTATCCCGTGCGCGCGAAATGCATTCCGCCAATGACGCACCGTCTTCGATTGCTTGTCCCGCGCCCTGTGGGGTGTTAGAAGCTGACTGGGCATCGTGGGGCTGGGGATGGGGGTGGGGGTGCAAACCTGAGCGAGGTAGGGCACCATAGCGTGTGCGGCATCTCCGATCAATACCACTCTTCCGGATTTGCTCACCCACCGCGGCAGGACGGGGAGGTCCGCCAGCGTCCACTTAAGACAATACTCGACCTTCTCGAGAACCTTGCAGATAACCGGATCCCATCCTTTGTACTGTGCCTTCATCTCGTCGAGGTTCCCCGGCTCGTTCCACTTTCCTACTGCCGCCTTGCCCGGATGCGACATGACGAGATTGTACAGCTTACCCTCCTGGATGGGGTAGGCCATGATGTGCCGGCGGTAACCAATCCAGCAGTTGGAGGAGGCTTCATCCATCAGGTGCCGGACTTCGGGGTCGGCGCGCATGATCTCTCCGGGGACGGTGGCACGGTAGGCGCAGTTGGTGGTGGTCCGGGGTTCGACGGTTTCCTCGGTGACGACGGCGCACTCGCGGACGCGGGAGCGGATACCTATCTACGGAGTTATTACAGCCCCAGAATATAAAGGAAGAATTGGATGTTCGCTGACCATCGGCTCCGATAATTACGTCTGCTTTTAGGACGGTTCCATCGTGGAGCGTCACAGTGACATTTTCCTGATCGACGTCCTGGACGTAGGCTCCGAGTGTTATTGTGGCTCCCTCGGCGAGAGCAGCATCGTGGAGCATCCGCTGGTAGTCAGCTCGGTGAATGAGCCAGTAGCTGTACCTCCCGTCAGCCAAACAACTTTCGAAGACCCAGCTGCACGATCTACTCACGGATATCCATAAGTCTTCGTCATCTTAGGATCCAGTGGCGTAACGCCGATCACATCACCATCCTGGTACCGCCTCATGTTGATGTTCTTCGGCCACACAACTTTCTTGAGCAGCTGCTCCTTCAACCCCCAGCTCTGCAGCAGCCGGCTGCTATTCGGCGGGATCTGAATACCAGCTCCAACCTCCTTGAGCTCCGAGGCGCCCTCAAGCACGTGGACGGCATGGCCTTTCTTCCGCAGGGCGACGGCAGTCGCAAGACCTCCGAGGCCAGCACCGACGATGATGATGCTGAAAGGAGCTTTTTTGGCGGCGTCACTGCTAGGCATTTTGGCTGTGATTGATCGTACGGGGAAAGGAAAGGATGTCTTGTTTCTGAGAGCTGTTAGTGACGACGAAGGAAAGGATGCGTGTATTTAAGCCATCACATAATAGCTTCGACATCTCGCAGGAGACCGAAGTTCCTGTCGCCTGCAGTGGCAGAACTCCGCTGCCTGTCCCAGAGCGCCGGAGCACTCCCGTATCAAGTCTGTGAGCCTGGTTGGCGAGATGTCAAGACAGTCCAGCGTTTCTTAGTCGCGTGTTCTGCATAGCGGGATTCCGGAATTGGGATGTTCAGATGGGCTGTCAACTTCAATGATCACGCTTTGATGGATAGTGCGAAACTGTGGGGCGCATAGCGGTGCTGGGGATAGTGGGGTAGGGATATACATAGCTCGGATCGTTCCGCTTCGTAGCTGGAGGCCGGCCTAACCGTGTAGCTCCCCACAAGCTGGCGGAAACAACGCCATGGAGAAACCTCCAGACAAGAAGGATGTGATAATAAATATACTCACGCCGACTCAAGCTTTACTTTCTTTTTTCACTTTGCTTACTCTTTTCCCCCCAAGTAACTCCGAACCTGGTCGATCAGCTCTCCTCACTCGCATAGCAAACCTCACTGACTCGAATATTTCACCATGACCAACGTCGACGCCGAAAAGATCGCAAAGGTATGTCTCGGGCCGTCTCGAGACATTCGAGTGGTTACTAACTAGCACTTAATAGTGCGAGAAATTCATCACCGAGACACTCCCACCGCACAATGTCTCCCCGCTTTGGACTGTGATGGACGCGGTAGTCCCACCGTTTCCAAACCCGAAGGCGGTCCCGCATCTTTGGAGTTACAAAGAGCTGCGACCAATCCTCCTCGAAGCTGGCGAGTTGGTAGCAGCAGAGGAAGCCGAACGGCGAGTGTTGATGCTCATCAACCCCGTGTTGAGTGTGTTCCCACGCCCTCATACTCATATAGTATTGCTAACCACTCCCCCCCCCCCAGAGGCGCCGAATACAACCGACACCCTCTATGCGGGGTTGCAGCTAATCCTGCCCGGCGAGACGGCACCCGCACACCGGCACGTAGCATTCGCACTGCGGTTTATCATCGAGGGAGAGCGAGGGTTTACAGCGATCGACGGAAAGAAGATCAATATGGAGCGCGGCGATGTGATTTTGACGCCGAAGTGGACGTATCACGATCACGGACACGACGGGACCGGTCCGATGATCTGGCTGGATGGGCTTGATCTCCCCGTGTATCAGTTCTTGCCCGTCAATTTTGCCCAGGGATACTCGGAGTCGCGGTATCCGAGCGAGTATGCTCCCCTTATTCTCTCCCCCCTCGAAAGAGAGAACTAGCTGATGAATGAATGAAAGGCCGGTCGAAACCTCGCCCTCGAAATACCCCTGGGCCCCTGTCCAGGCCGCTCTCGACTCGCAGTCCGGCCCATACGCGAAATTTACCTACCAAGGTGGCTTCGCCGGCGGACACGTGTCGCAGATCATCGGAGCCCACGCAGAGCGCGTCGATGCGGGAACACAGTCGCCGCCCCGCCAGGAATCCAGCTCGTTCGTGTTCCATGTTTACCAAGGCAATGGATACACTCTGGTCGGCGAAGGAGAGCAGCAGAAGAAGCTGGTGTGGACGCAGTCGGATGTCTTCGCGGTGCCTCATTGGAGGAAGATCGTGCATGTCGTCGGTGAGGGAGAGACGGCGTATTTGTTTAGTTTTTCGGATACCCCGATGTTGAGTAATTTGGGGAGCTGGAGGGAAAATAAGTTTGAGTAGGGTGCTTTTGGATAGTCTTTTAGGGTTTTTTTTGTATTTGGATTTGGGGTCTTGTTTTGATAACTATTCAACGAGAAATATGATTGAAGTTTAATTCAAGCTGTGCTGTGTGCTGCGGATACTGATCTCACGATGTATTTTCCTCTGTTTTTGGCCAAGAATAGTACTGAGTGGCCAACATCCGTGTACCATGCCTCTGGATGAGACACAATGACGCGAATTACCTTAATGCCGAAGAGTTCCACTCCACTCCACTTACTCTCGAACCTCTCAAACTACAAGTCCCATAGTGATCACCTCATCGCCAGCCAGTTTCCAGAGAAACCCATTCCATCCGTCACGTCATCATAGCTACCGTAGTATCCGCAAGCTAAACCCTCACTGCCGGCCTGCGTCCCGCGCCCACAGAAACGCGCTATCTCTTCCTCCGTCGATGGATGAATCGCAATCCAGGATGATCCTCCGCGAACGATTCTCCGCGAAACTCCGCGAAAAAAAAACGTGGGGCAAGCTCATCGCTCCCCGCATGATCATAATTCCCCGCACTGCGCACCGCGCGCCGGATAGTTAGCCTTATCCTGGTCCCTGCATTCCGCACCACCCCCCCTGTCACGGAACCATTCCGCTGTCGCTTGGCCGGAGATGAGCCGAGCGAGCGCGGGTCCGGTGCAGGGGGGGAGGGAGGGGCCACTCGGGCCGATGAGGTCGGTCATGGAGGGGGAGGGAGTTGATGTTGAAGGATTGGAGACGGGCGAAGGAAGACATAAAAGCTTCCCGCTTCCAGTTTCAAACATGGATCCATAGAACAATCGCCCACCATTCTCTCCCTCACCTCCAAGCTCTTACACATCTCTTCCCGCCGTCCCCTCCGTCTCACCACCGCAACACGCACAATGGTAACCTGGACGCGCCTCATCCGCTTCGTCAGCGCCACCGACGGAAAGACCTACAACGGAGAGCCCATCGTCAACGGCGCTGAGGTCGACGTAGCGAAGCTTTTCAAAGCTGGCTCGCTCCAGGCACGCATCATCACGGGCGACGATATATTTTCCGATGATGCGAAGATCGCCGACGAGGCTGTTGATGTGAAGGAACTCCTCGGCCCCCTCACCGAGGAGCAGGTTCCGATCATCAGATGTGTCGGATTGAACTACATGAAGCACAGTGAGTCCTCCGCCTGCCGCCAGAAGAGAGAACCTAGCCTAACAATGAACAGTCCAGGAAGCCGGCCGCACACCACCGCCGTACCCCAGCATCTTCATCAAGCCGTCGACGTCCGTCGGCGGCTGGGGCGAAGAAATTCCAATCCCGAAGCTCGCACAGGACGACCAATGCGACTACGAAGGCGAGTTGACCATCGTGATCGGCAAAGACGGCAAAAACATCCCCGAGGAC
This sequence comes from Tricharina praecox, assembly GCF_024521635.1. Taxonomy (NCBI): domain Eukaryota; kingdom Fungi; phylum Ascomycota; class Pezizomycetes; order Pezizales; family Pyronemataceae; genus Tricharina; species Tricharina praecox. The sequence goes on from NW_026250407.1 coordinate 1,507,977, forward strand.
CGCGTGCATGAGTACATCGCCGGCTATGTCACCAGCAACGACGTGTCGGCGCGCAAGTGGCAGCGCGAGAAGGCGTATGCCGGCGGCGTCCCGCAGTTCTGCTTCTCCAAGGGATTCGATAAATACGCGCCCCTCGGGCCCGCTATCGTCGCCGGCCCTACCGTCGGCGACGCCGGTGAACTCCGCTTGACTACCAAGGTCAATGGTGAACTCAGGCAGGATACCAATACCAACGATCTCATCTTCAACATCCCGCGGATTATTGCGTTCATCTCGCAGGGAACCACACTGAAGAAGGGCAGTCTGATCATGACTGGTACCCCGAGTGGTGTGGGAATGGGCATGAGCCCGCCGCAGTATCTGAAGGATGGGGACGTTGTCGAGATCGAGATTGAGAAGCTGGGCACTTTGTATAATACCATCAAGTTCGAGTAGAGGGTCGAAGTTTGGGTAGATTGGGTTTTGGAATATACGGCGTTTTGTTTGGCATTCATATCACTCGTGCCTCCCTCCGTGAAGTTGTGATACATTCTCTTGAGTCAACGACAATTACTCTTCTAGCCCATCACACACAACACGGATTGATACCTGTTCTCAGCTCCCAGTAATGCGCTTGATCAAGAAACCATCGCGGCGGGATTCGAGTGAAAAGTCGTATTCGGTGTACTCGAGCCTGTAGAGGCCTAGGTGAGAGAGTTGATCCGTCTTCCCGGAAGCCCGAGTCATGTTGCCAGGCTTAATGGCAGTGGTAGGAACAATGGCTCCTTACACTCTGCTGCTGTACCCCGTGCTCCTGGCAGTTTCTTAACCCCCCTCATCGCGTTCTCATCATGTAGCACCCATCCATTCCGGACCGATGATCGGGTACCCACGCCGGGTCACCGGTGATCGTAGCTATCTCCGATGTCTGGCTCACTGGTTTCCGTCGGTCCGTTCTCCGCTCCCAGATGGGGGGACCCGACGTCTCACGTACAGGGTAGATAGGAGAAATGATGACTGACATCGTGGAGAAGTACTCATGCTGAAAGTTACGGAGAGTGTTCTGTGATGACGCAAATACCACTGATCACTCGGAAAACCTTCGAGCAGTGAGGCACCAAGAAGTGAATGAGGCTTGCAGGAGTGAATGAGTATCGGAAGATTGATTGAGCCTCGAAGGAGTGAATGACGCTCGAAGGAGTGATTGAGGCTCGCAAGACTGAGTGACGCTCGGAGGAGTGAATGAGTCTCGAAGGAGTGAGAATGAGTGAATGAGCCTCGGAAGATTGAATGGGACTCGTAGGAGTGAGTGACACTCGGAGGAGTGAATGAGACTCGCAAGAGTGAATGAAGCTCGACAGAGCGAATGGAGTGGATGAGTCTCGGAAGAGTGAATGAGCCTCGCAGGTATGAATGAGTCTCAAAGAAGTGAATGAGCCTCGAAGAAGTGAATGAGACTCGCAAGAGTGAGAAAGAGTGATTGAGTCTCAAAGGAGTGAATGAGAATGAATGGGTCTCGGAAGAGTGAATGAGCCTCGATGAAGTGAATGAAGCTTGCAGGTGTGAGAAGGAGTGATTGAGGCTCGAAAGGGTGAATGAAGCTCGGAGGAGTGAATGAGACCCGACAGACTGAATGGAGTAAATGAGTCTTGAAGAAGTGAATGAGTCTTGGAAGAGTGAGTGAGCCTCGGAGGAGTGAATGAGTCTTGCGAGACTGAATGAAGCTCGGGGTGAGTGGGAAGAGGTGAACGAAGCTCGAAAGAGTGAATGAGTCTCGAAGGTGTGAAAGAGGCTCGAAGGGTTAATGAGTCTCGATGAAGTGAATGAGCCTCGCAGGACTGAATGAGTCTCGAAGAAGCGAGTGAGGATGAATGAAGCTCGAAGGAGTGATTGAGGGTCGGAGGAGTGAATGAAGCTCGGAGGAGTGAATGAAGCTCGGAGAAGTGAATAGGGCCTAGGTAGTAGGTCGCCATAGTCTACATAGCAAGGCCATCTGTGATAATAAAATTGATTCTCTCTCTCTGAACGGGGACTATGAGAGCATCGGGCCAGCCGCCTGCGCTCACGGGCAGTGGGATGAAGCCGGTTTTGTAAATTGCCATCAAGTCGGATAGAAAGCGACACTTGGGGAGTGACGGGAGTAATGAGGCTGGGAACAGTGATTGAAGCCGAACAATGAACGAAGCATCCAAGGCCCCTATGGACCTCACCAGCACTACAGCTCTCGCCACTCATATGCGCTTGCAAATTGCCATCCATTAACACCGTGGAATCATTATATACACATTTCAACACACCCCACTCCATCAAATCAATTCCAATCAATTCCCAAACCCCAACTTTTCGCCATCGCAATCACCCTCCCCCCCCCCCCCCCCCCTTCGCATACCAGTAACTATCACTGCCGTTTTGCGCCAAACCGATCCAGCGCAGCCCCCAAGCTCTTGGTGACGACGCCCCTACTCCTCTCCTGCCTGGCAACCTTGAGCTTCTCGAGCTTCTCCCTCCTCTCATCCCTCACATTCTTCCCGCTCTTCTTCCTGAGCATGCGTCTCAGCGCCGAGTTCCTTCCACGGGTACGGAACCTATCATCCTTCTCGAGGCCTTCCTGGAGTCTCCGTTCCTGGTCCGCCTCAAGGCGTTCCTTGGAGCGGTCCGCGTGGCGGGTATCGACGCGGCCGACGGCGTCAGGCTCCAGCTGGATCATTTCGGGCCTTAGCTTCTCGAGCAGCGCGCGGACCTCGGCCTCCTGCTTCGACTTCTTGGTGGCGTAGGGGTTGACCTCGAGGGCGTCGAAGTTTGGCTCGCCGGCGCCGGGGATGATGAGGGAGGAGAAGCCCTTGCTGTGCGAGGCGCCGAGGACATCGTCGAATGGGCAGAAGCGCAGCGAGTTGATCGTGGCGGACTCTTGGTGGTGCGAGAGGTACGGCGAGGTCTGTTTCGTCTTCAGCGCGTCTTTCCAGAGTGTGACATGTCCGCCCCAGCCCACCGCGAGCACCCCCGTGTCCGAGATCGCAAGCGTCGACGCCGGTGTCGGCGTGAAGTAGCTGTGCACCTCGCGCATCGTGCGGATGTCGAAGATGTTCATTCGGCTGTCGGCGCCGGCGGTCGCCATGTAGTACCCTCCTCGGTCCACGGCGACGGCGCGCACTGGGCCCTTGTTCGTCAACATTGTCACCAGTGGCGTCGACATGTTCGGCGACCACATCGTCACCGTGCCGTTCGCATGCCCCACGTTGATGATCGCGTTCCGGCGGTTCTGTGTCATCGCGGTCGGCGCGCCGAGTTTGGTCCGCAGTTCGGCGACGAGCGCTCCCGTAGATGTGTCTTGGTACTTGAGGTACCCCGCATTGCCGATCGTCGCGAGGAGGAAGTGGTACGGCAGGAACTCCATCGCTGTGACTTCGATGTGCTTCTTGAGACAGTGCACTTCCACTCCTTGCCGGTCGTAGATATAGACATACTTCTTCTGCGCGACCGCAAAGAACGACTCATTATGGAGCCACCTGTGTACCTAGTATCAGCCCCGCCCACCCCACCACCCCCTCTCTCACCCAGAACCCAGAAAACATACCTAACATCCCTCACCGTCTCCCCAAGCTGGAGTTCACACCCCAACCTCCCCTCCCTCCAATCCGTCGTCGCCACATGCCCCCTCCTGCCCGCAATAACCAGCTCCTTCCCATCCCTCGTATAATCCGCGTAATACGGCCCAAATTCCATCTCCAATCCAAACCCCTTTTCTGCCGTAGCAACATCAACCGCCTGCCGAATCTGCTCCTGTCCAACCTTCCACGTGCGCTCGAGCTCGCCCTCCGCCTCGATGAAGCCAGGCCCGGATTCGGGCCGCAGTAGCTCAGCGTCGGCGGCTGACGCCGCCGCGGACCGGTACCGCTCCTCGATCTTCCGCAGGGAGCCCCGAAGCTTCTTGTCCTTCGCGTTCGTCTTTGCGGATACGGCGCCGCGGCCGTAGGTCGCTTGTGCGGCGGAGAGTTCGGCGGGCGTTTTCGTGCTCAGTGAGGTCGGGTGCGACTTCGGGCGCGCGGGCTTGGAAGCGACGAGCGCTGTCGATTTGGAGGGCGGTGGTGATGCCATGTTGGAGTTCTGTGTGTGTGGCGTGGTGGGGTGGTGGCCGCTGTATAGTACTGGACTGAACACTGGACTGGACAGACGACGCCGGAGGTCTAGGCGGTAGGATTGCGAATAAATTTTGTAGCACGTGACGGGACTAGCTACCGGACCTAATCAAGTTAGGCAGAAACCTAAAACCGCGAGTGATCTCTCATGCAGAATGATGTAAATGCTCAGCTCAAAACACGGCTGAACTCCCGTCTCCCACCAGATGCACCCAGCTTATCAACCACCCTTCAGCTTACTACTCTATACCTTCCATACCGCCCCAAATTATCCGCAGTGACAAATAAACATCGTCTCACCTCACCACGCCTCATCCTCATGCAGTAAAAGTACGGTAAGTATGATAGGAAGTATGCCAATATATTTTCTGACCCCCTCCCCTCTCTCCTGGCCATCTCTCCCCTCCCCCCATCGCCCCATCATTCATTCCTCATAAATAATAGCAGCATGGATAAGCTATAGTTGCTATAGTTCTCTCCCGTAAAAACGATGGCAAGTATGCATGCTACGCACACACAAAAAACTCAAAAAGAAATCGAAAAAAGCAGAACATGGTAGTCTCACGAGACGCATGCATGATATGATAACGTAAAAGGAGAAAAGGAAAAGAAAGACACAAAAAAAAGTTTACATAGAAAGGGCGAACAAAAGAAAAAAAACACTTGTATCTAGAGTACCGTACTGCGACTAAACACATCAGTCGCCGAGAGCCTTTCTGAGATCGTGCCATCGGTTCTTGAGTAGATCGTAATCCTCGTTTACCTACAGGACATGTTAGTAATTGATCGAATCAATGATCACGTAGAAGTGGTGGGAACATACAGTCGCAAGCTGCATCTTGGTGCTGACCAGCTCCTTCTCCATCTCCATCATGTTCTCCTCCAACGTCTGGTTCTGGTGATGCACAGAAAGGTTCTTCTGCATGAGGGCCTCCATCTCGCCCTTGAGACGATCCTCGACCTCCTGCGGCTGCTTATCCACCATATCCCGAAGGCCGTCTACCTTCGCTCTGAGCACCTCATTCTCATCCGCCAGCTGATCGTTCTGCACCTTGAGGCCAACCTCAGAGCTGGCGATGTTGACATACTCACGGTTGAGCTCCTCGTTCAACTCCTCGAGCTTCTTGACCTTCGCTTGGAGACTGGCGTTGCCTCGGCGAAGAGTCTCAAGCTCTTGTTCGGTCTCGCGCTTGGTGCGTTGCTCGTCCTCCCACTCGTTCTCGTAGCGCTCGAGCATCTCGGACGAGATCTTAATCTCGATCGCATCGCAGATCATGTCGTTGGCACGGTAAACTTCCTTTTCGCCGCCATTGCCGAAGAATCCGGCTTCTAGTAGGCTGTGGGGCGACGGCATAGTGTCAATGTACACGTCAAACAGCTTCTCCTTGAGGAATGGTCCCAGGGTATCGAATTCCAACGTGAGAAGCTTTTCGGCGTTCTGCTTCATCAGGCAAATACCGAACTTGAGGATAGGACCTTCGAGGCCCTCGCTGAACAGGAGATCAAACACGCGGAGAACCAGCTGTAGCGGGAACTTGTACGTAAAGAGCGTGAGAAACCATTGTGCGGCGTAGAGGGAGGACTCGATATTTTGACGCTTGAGGTGAATCGCCAGCCGCGGCTCGTAGTCTTCGAGGATGCGGTCGTATTGGTACAGTCTTAACTCGAGACCCCTCATCTTCTCCTGGAACATGGTGCGCAGCTTGTACTTGTTCATGAGCTTGACAAATACACAAAAGGCTTCCTCTTCGGACATCTGCAGGCGGTTAGCCCCTTTTTCGCGACAGCTTAATTTATTATTGGGAGAAACAAACATTCAGCAGCAAGACGGTGGCGATGAATGTCATCCCCTGTGTGTAACCGACTGCAGGGTCAAACAGTGCATACGCCTTGCATACGTTCAAAAGTGCCTTTTGGTCGACCTTGTACTTTCCGAAGCTAGTGCGATCACCGAGGTCACGCTTAATCACCTTCTCCAGCTGAGCAATTGTGTTTCCCCACTTCATGGTGCTGGCTGCAGTTCCTTTGGGCTCTATCCGGGGGCTTGTGCGGGAGCCCATCTTAGGAGAAGAAGCTTGGCTGGAAGTAGGAGAGGGATCCCAGAGCCAGTGGCTGCCAAAAATTGGACGCGCGTCTTCAGCTGTGGCGATTGCCGGAAGCACGATCACCTCACGGTAGATAGCCTCCAACTCCAGTGACTTGCTGGCTGCCAGGCTCTGCCAAATGGTGCCGCGGAGGGTAGGCGGGATTCCGGCCTGAATTGCCCGGTTAAGCTCCGTGGGTTTCTCCGCAGCAACCTTGTACGCATCGTCCACCACAGCCTGCCACAAGTCCCAGTCAATGTCATCTTCGGATTTTGTTGATGCGGCGGCAGACGGGGCGCGTTCGGGGGAGCCGGGAGTCTGCGTCGCTGGTACCGGTTCCTCTGCTACTGCTGCGCCAACGATGAGTTTCGTTCTGAAAGCTGACGCGATAGATGATATCGAACCTCTTGTAACCGCCGATGGTGCACTGGCAGAGCCCACACTTTGGGACCGTGCCTCCCTGAGTTTCTTGAAGTTCTCCCGCAGGTTCTCCATTCCGCGCAGGTGCTCCTCCTTCTCTTTCTCGGGGTCCCGGTTGTTACCCAAGCGATTAATCAGTAGTTCGTTATCCGCGCCAAGTGCTGCCAATCCGACCGAGGTCATAGACGAAGACGTTCCTCGTCTTGAGCCTGCTACAGGCGCTGGGGGAGGTGTGGCAGTAGTGGAATTAGAGCGTAGCCAGCTGAACGGAGATCGTTTGACCGGCGGTGGTGTGGGTTGTGCGGACGTGGATTGTGTAGGCAAGTTAGAAGACGACAGAAAGGCAGACGAGAGACCTCTAGCTCTTGACTGGGGCGGTGCCGTTGCTGGCGGTGCAGGCGGATTGACTTTCGCAGCTGCAGGAACCGCGGAGCCCGAGGAACTTCCCGACGACCGCGAAAATCTGTTTGTGATTGACTCCACCAACGATGGGGTATGCGGGGGAGGAGGGGGAGGAGAAGGAGGTGTAGCTTCAGCCGGTGGGGTTGAGACTTTGGACGGTGGTAGGTCGTCTATCAGAGAGACCTCGTCGAGCGAGGTAATTGAAAGTCGTCTCTGAAGGTTAACCGGAGACTTTAGACTCCCCGCCGAAGGGATATCTTGCGTTGAGCCATTCGTAGTAGTCGGTGCTGTCATAGAGGACGCCTGGCTGCTGCGGTGGTCTGCCGGTGAAGCCACGCTTGGCGGTGAATTTGGTGTCTCTAGAACCGAAGATACTGTCGAGCGTGACAACCGGTTCAAGCTGCGTGTTTGAGGTTGACGAGGAGACGTTGATTCAGGAGCATCTGCGAACCCCTCTTCTTCATCGCTGCTTTCTTGTTCCTTCTATAGTGACCCTGTTAGCTTCTCCTGGAGCTACCTGGGCGGTTGTTGTTATGCAACAGGAAGGCATCGGAATGGGCATGTGTTGGAGAGAAGGGCAGAAGCAGGGGGGTGCCAGAGGCAGTTTGACGGGACATCTAACAGTCGTTCCGGAGAGTTAAGGGGAAAGCATTGAATAGAGATAAATACCTTATCGTCATCTTCGTCGTCCTCTTCTTCGTCCTCATCCTCGTCCTCATCCTCATCATCGTCCTCGTCGTCATCGCTTTCTTCTTTCGCAACGGAATTGCCGGAGAGTCTGCGTGTAGCTGCATTCGACTTGACAGACCTCAGGGACCTCAGGGATTCGCCGACGCTGAGGGGTCTCTTCTCCGGCTCCTTTTCCTTGATGGATTCTGTAGCTGTAGGAGGACGAGCCTCTTCGACGGCCTTGTCTGAAGCGTCGGCCATGACGCAGGAGGTGTCGAGGAGGAGGGGAACAGCAGCAGTTGCTGGGTGAAGCTCCTAGGGCCAGGCGAGCTGGTGTTTGGAGAGAGAGGAAGTCGTGTAGAAGCTCCGATCGAGTCCAATGTCTGTGACAAGATGTTGTGAGAGGGGTGGAAGTGTAGTGGCAGGTTGGTATGTAGGTTGGGAGGAGTCGCGTATTTTTGGAGATTGGGGAAATGGAAGGATGAGGAGGGAGGGAGAAGAAGGGGAGGGATAACTAACAGGTGTTATTGATTTCTCTGTCTCCTCTCGCACGCTGTGGCCGTTGTTGGGGGTAGCTGGTCAAAATAGGGAAAAAAGGGAGGGTGAACCGTCCCACGTCTGCTGGCTGCAGGGAGGGCTTCGCTCGACACCACACACGTCCATCCGTCACAATAGTAACTAGCACTCCATGTAGCAGCAAGCAAGCAACGGCGTCGTGGTCTGCTACTTTAGCTCAAATAAATCCCCGTCGTCTTTAGCACGGAGGGTGCTCGAGTTAACTTGTGTTCCTGCCAAGTGGACCGGACTGGCGCTGGTTCTTCTCCTCCTCGGGTGCGGGTTTGCGATCGAATCCACGTCTCTTGAGTCTCGTTTTTTCCTCGGTCCTTCTGTCTCTTGCTTCTTTTCTTTCTTTCTCTGACTTCTTTTTCTTCTGCCCCGCATGAACTCATCAGCAGAGCGAGCGGCTGAGAAGATGCTCCGATCAGTCACGAACGAATCAGGAGAAGTCCGTCGTGCGTCGAGCTGCTGGCTGCTGGCGCCGACTGCTGAGGAATACATGAGCATACATATAGCCCGGTATGTACTCTGCTGTATGTACTGGCATCTAACTATCAGGTACATGCATACATAACCGGCGCATCGAACAACCGCACACATCCCACACGCACCCTTCTTGGATTGTATTTTCGATCCGAGATGATTGCGGCTGGCTGGCTGGGCTGGCAGTGCCATTTTCTTTACTCATCCTACCTATCAGAACAGCACGGCCTTGAAGATGCTGATGTTATCGTGCTATCGTGCTATTGTTCCAAAAAGCGACACACACACCCACATCTATTTTTGTTTCAGTTCTGCGGCTGTGGTGGTGGTGGGTGGTGGTGGGGGAGAGGGACAGTGATAGATGGATGCTCACTTCACCTCACTTCACCACTCAGCTGAGTGTTCCGCGTAGCAAGCGTCCAGTCCAGTGCAGTCTATGTACCCAAAAAATTCGAAGCAAGCACCTGCAACTGCAACAGCCACGTCGCACCCGGCCAATTAAATTTTTTCCAGTGGCTGTCTTCGCTCTTCGCTCTTCGCTCTTCCCTTTCCCTTCCCTTTTCCCTTCCCTTTTTTTTCCCATGTGCGTTGATGTACCTACTCTACTCTACGGTAGGTTCGTTCGGCGTGTTGTGTGTGGTGCGTGTTCGGGCCCTCCCGCTTCTGCAGCTAACGAGCTAGCCCACGCCGCATGCGGCAAGGCCAAGAGCCGACGGCGCAAGAGATTCTCTTTTTGTGAGGCTCTGTGCGCGGACCGTTGGCGTACCGGATATGGCGCGGTCATGGGTGAGCACTCGGATTTACTCTACTGATCGAGGCGAGGGGTTTGATGGAGTGGCGATATTTGATGTGATATCTCAAATGGATGATGGATTGTAGCATAAGGTTATTCTATGTAACGAAGCTTGGACTGGGCCCTGAATTACATAGCACTCGAGGCCTCGCTAAGTAGATGCCTTTGGGCCTGGTGCTCTCTCTGAAGGGACAGCCCGGAAGGCTTCCGAGAGCAGAAGAAACATATAAAACCGTCAGCTCAAAAGCCCAGTGTGTTGATGCTATGAGGGCAAGTCCGGCATCTCCCGCAGGCATTATTCTCCGTTCGTGTCCATCTCTCCAATTTTGAGTACATCTAGTATTGCAACGCCGTCTCATCACTCACAATCATCCAATGTCGTCCCTTCCGCGTGAGGATCACTTCTTCCGGTTTTCAAAACAGTTCTGCGCATCTGAGCCTGCGCATCTGAGCCTGCGCATCTGGGTCGTCGCATAGGTAACAGTAGAGCTTGTCGAATAGCGGTTATTCTTGTAGGTGGATTGTGGCGACGCTTACTGCGAGCAATGAGAGCATTCGGTGACGGAGGCAGTTGCGATGTATGTACCTATGTCGGCCGTCCCAGGCGAGACGTGCTGGTAGGTGCTCCACCACGGCCGAAACTGACGGTAGCGAGAACGCCGATGTTGCGAGCCGAAGCCGGCTCGAGGGGCGGCCTTGCAAGACCACGGATACAGAAGGAAGGAGAGGAGAGGATACAGGAGATGTGAAGGATTGCCCAAGACCGCACGTCACATTCGCCAGCCGACTCATCCAGTCGATTCTCCGGCAACGACGTATCCTCAACCGGCGTTGCTGTCCTGTCCTGTCCGGCGTGCTCGTGCTCGTGATGCTGCGCTCCCGTTCGGGCCTTCCCGCATACCTGCAGCTAACTAAAAAGTGGGACCAGACCTAGAGGGGCAAGGCCAAGAGTCCAAGAGGCGAAGAGGCGCCGAGATGAGGCTCTGTGTGCCGCTGGCTGGCCGCTGGTGGGTCGAGACATATCTGGTTACCCGGCGAGCCGATCCGGCTAGAATAAGCTGGCTGATGCTCTGGCTTTGGCTATGACGCACGCTTCGAGGTCGATTCGTTTCCATTCCTCGACTCGGGAGAGGGATGAAAATGATGTTGATGCACAGCGACGGCTCCGCAGAGAGTCCTGATGATAAAGAGCTGTAATTGAAAGTGGTTGTGCGCATTCACATCGGTCGACTTCGAGGGACCCGGTGAGCGGCAATAGTACTTGCATTTGTAGTCGGACTGTCGCGAGGAGAAGAAGGAGAAGAGTGGAAGCTCTACCTCGACCTCTTACGCGTCCTTTCGGTATCCGATTCCGTTCGCTTCCATCTCTTTCCTCGGCTCTGTACGAACGAGGTTGCAGGATGGTAGATGTTGCACCCGTTGGATTCTTAGATTCTCTCTCCTCCTCCACCGTATGATACCTCTCCACTTTCTCCATTCCCTCTTCGCATTTTCTCGAGTATGTAGATTTCGTCTATGCCGTAGATTTCTCTCTTTGTTATTAGTTCCCATTCGTGAAGAATCTCAAGGAAAGATAGAGAGCGGGCAGTGGCAAGCTGGACCCAGCAGAACGCAAGCAAACATGGACAGACCTGACGCTGTGCTCGGCCGCTAAACCTGCCTAATGCCAAACGGATCATCTCGCCCAAACCAACCAAACCATCCATCACACACCTCCAAGCAAACTCCTCCCCTCCACATTCCTACACCGTCGACCCCCCTCCTCCCCCACCACCACCCCATCTCCTTCTAACCTCAACTCCAACTTCCTTCCATCTCTAGGGCATCTACTGCAAACACAGACGTCAATCGGCTAAAAGCAAATCAACGGAGACTGCACTCTCCTCACAACGCTTGTGCTGATCAGCCTCAAACCCATCCAGCCCGTCATCGTCACCCCGCCATCATCAAACATCCCAACCTCTCCATAACCCCACCCTACTCCTCTCCTCGTAACTTTTCTCATCCACAGATTTTCTCCCCCAATCTCGCTGCTAAATAACGTGATTCGCGAAGCTAGGCACACGACTCACATACATAGGACCCATCCGCCCTCTCTTGCAGCGACCACTCGACCCCCGCGTCGCGTCAATTTGATACCTACGCTTCCGTTCGGTGACCGGTTCCTTCATACCCCCCCTTACATACTTACATCTACTTCAAAATACACTGCAAGTCGGTGTGTGCGTGTGTGTGTTCCCTTGGTGTAAAGTTCTAGCTCGTTCATCGTGCGAGAGCTTGCATCATGAAGATCAAAAAATTGGCTACGGCCAAACATGAGGCGACTCTGGTGAGTGACACCCCGCACTGATCACTGATCCCGGCCGGTTGCTGCTGCTGGGCGTTCGGGTCGATGCTGATGCATTGCGATGCGAAACACAGTCACCGTTCATCCGCGACTTTACCACAAAAGCTATATCTACACCCTTGCCGGAGCTTGTGCCGTTCCTACAGACCTTTCCGAGAGATTGGCCGTTTCCGCGCGGCGATCTCTACCACTGGATCACACTTCTAAACCGCTTCGATACCATACTCGAGGAGCAGGTGATCAAATACAAGTTTAAGGACGGTCCGCAAACAATCTCTTGGGAGCAGGAGGACAAGGCCCTGTTGATCGGAATACTGGACTTCACCCGTCTACTAGTTGAGAATTGCGGAAATCGGAGTTTGTACGCTAGCAGTGGTGTAAGTTTTCTTCTCCGCGGCGGCGGCGGCGCGAATCATGGGGAATGCATGCATGCTGACTCGAGTTGCGATGTAAAACAGAATGTCGGGGAACTTTTGAACACTACCGATGTCGATGTCCTGCTTTCCTCGTTGCGGCTTACTTGCCGACTTGCTCAGAGATACTACACTTCTCGGACGAGGGGTGGCAGTTCGGCGGCACAAGCGACGTTGTTGGCCTCGCACTACAACATTAACCTAAATAAGGTGGTGACGCTCGCGACACCCTTCTTGAAGAGCATCAATGGCGCAAGCAAGTCCGCTTCCTCGCGCGCGTTTCTGCCGATCTACGCTACCGATCTTGGACGGATTGCTCGAGGAGAGAACCCCGTGGACCCGATCGCGAACCTCTCTCCTAGCAAAGGAAAAGGCAAGGCGGAGGATGGAGAAGGGAGCTGGGAGGAGTGGGGAGGAGCCTGGATTAGCTACTACGTCAGCCCTAAGGTTCCAGCACCTCCGGCACCGGCTCCCTTTATCCCTAGAGATCCAACTACACCAACTCCTACGCGGAGGTCTTCTTTGCACCATTCTCACACCCATTCGCATCACCAACAGCAAGTGCAGCACACCCCAGGATCTGCGTCTCGCTCGCGTCCGGTTGAAGAGCCGGTGCCGGAGGTTCCAGATTCTACCGCGGCGGGTGGCATGCAGACGTTGGAGATCCCCTCCAGCCGGATCAAGGAGGCGCCTACCCTCGAAGAAATCATCGAATCGACGCTTCCCGATTTGCCGACGGATTCCCATTATGAGTTCCTCCATCGGCTGCGCGTGGCATCGGCTTTGGCGGGTGATCTCGAGAAACGGAGAAAGATTCTCGCTGTCCGGATATTGGCCCTGACGAACTTGGCCTACGTTTACAACGAACAGCAGTTTGCCCAGAAAATTCTCGTGCTCGACCAGGACGAACCGCGGAGGTTGCAGTTACCGTATCAGTTGGCCGAGTTGGTGCAAGGAGGCGAGAGGCAAGGAAAGGGCGGAGAGATACCTAAATGGCTGCAGTCTTTGGCGCTCGGTGGACTGGAGGCTTTGGCGCGCCACAAGACCAGGAATGCCGACGTCTGTGGTGCTCTGAGTGTCAACGTCAATCATGGTGTTCTGTTGTACCTCATGCGGAAAGCTGTGGCGGAGCTGAGTAGTGATGATAGTAACGACCCCAGTGGTGAGGCGGAGGAATGGAGGGAGGCACTGTTTTCTCTGATGTGCTTCTTGCCTACTAATAGCCATACCGCGGCAATGCTTATTTCCGCCGGATTGGTTCCTATCCTCGTTGATCTGATCAACATGCGCACGACGAAGGCTCATCGACTCATCCCGAAGGCCCTCAGTATTCTGGACCATATCTTGTACAGTGTGCCAAACGCAATCCAAACATTTGCAAATGCGAAGGGCTTGGACGCCGTCGTCGATCTCGTGTCGTACGAGACACAGGCTGGTCTTGAAGAAGTGAGGTCTGGTAAGGGCATTCCGGACATCTATCGTACAGAACAGACGGACTACAAGATTAGTCACCAACGGCAGCAGACCCTTAAAATGGTCACCAAGTTCATGCAACATATGATGGGACAGTCCGGTGCTGGCGTGGACCGTCTGCTCCGGAATCTGGTCGACAATCCGAAGCTGCTGGAAGCCATTCGGTTGGTCATCGGTCAGGGAGGTGTCTGGGGCAGTCACATCTGGAGCACGGTCGTCGGCATGATCAGCGCTTTCATCCATAATGAGCCCACTAGTTACGCCGTGATCCACGAAGCCCATATTACGCATGCTTTCTTGGAAGCCATCACTGGAAAAACGGGATTGGCGGAAGATGAAACGCGCCGGAAGAAGGAGGAAGAGGCGAAAAAGAAGAAGACTGAAGAGGACGAGGCAAAGCGGCAGAAGGAAGAGACGGAGAGGGAAGAAGGCCAACCCGGTCCGTCGGAACAGTCTACGACGGTCGTTGTTCCGCGGGGCAGTGAAGATGATGCGGCCATGGCGGACGTCGCTAAGTCACCCGAGGAGCCGAAGCCTGAAATTCCGAAGCCTGAAGCGCGGCCGTTTCCCGTCAACATTTCGTGGATCATGCCGTCTCAAGATGCTATCGGTTCCATTCCTACCGCACTGGGCGCGATCTGTCTCAACCCCTTGGGTCTCGATCTCATCCAGGCCTCCGGCTCTTTGGATGCATTCTTCGAGATATTCGAGAGCCCCGCTCACGTGAAGGTCCTGATCGAGGGAGAGCTTGACAACCTTCTGGGAACGCAATTCGACGAACTCGTTCGACATCATCCTAACCTGCGCGAGAGCGTTCTGAAATCCACACTGCACATGTTGGATAGGGTGGTTGAAGTTGGAAAGAGATACGCGGTTGAGCACGGGATCGGCGCGAAAGTCTGGCTGGACGATGGGAAGGGTGGACTCGTGGTTTCTGGTGGCAGGAAGGCTTTGGCTGGATCTGCCGCGGCGGAGCCCGCAGCGAACGAATCTGGACCGAGTACTGGCAAGACCGCCGAGGGTAAAGACGACAACAACGACGTGGAAATGAGCGATGTTGATGCCTTGACGACAGTATCTGTTGGCGAAACAAATCCCGATGGAGCCCCCGCCGGCCAGGTCGTATCGTTGGAAGACATTTGCACATTACAGGATCTGAAGTATGAGGAGTCTGAAAAGGATTCGGATTTGCTCCCGATCACGGACTATATCGACGTCGCGGCAAGGTACCTCGAGGGATTCATCACGAACACAACGCAGACGCGGGAGCTTCTTCGTCGCGGTGGTCTCGACAAACTGCTTGAATTCTATAGCCTGCCTAGTCTTCCATACGACTTTGCTACTAGTCAGGCCAATCAGACTATCTGTCGCGCTATGCACCTGTTCTGCGAGAGCAATCTTCTCGATACGCTCCAGGCGGTGTTCACTTGTGCTCAGAAGTCGGTCGATAAGCTGCAGCCATTTTTGGAGCACATCGATAAGGAGCCTTACTTCGCACCTTTGACCAACCCTACGTCCAAGGACAGCGCGCCGTTGCCTCCTAGACTGCAAGGCGGTCTACCTGCTAGCGATATTCAGTCGGTCCCGGCCGGCGACGACCCGGAAGCCGAAACTGAGAAACAGGCGGTTAGAAGTGTCAAGGCCGATGGAACGACACTTGTCAAGAACCTCGTCACTGTACACGCCTTGGCCTTCCTTCTCCAGGATTTGTACCACCAGTCGATGTTCAACGCCCGACAGAGCGTGCAAGTTATCCTGCACAACATTAAGAAGGGAGGCGGAGAAGGCTTGATCGCTAAACTCGGTGCGCTGCAACGACAATGTGTGTGGGAGGAGATCCAGCTGCAAAAGGGCATTCCGGCGGATTGGGATGAAGTCACTCGAACGAAGGATTCGGCTACGAATGCGGCTTCTGCGATCGAAGAGGCTCCCGTTCCTCCGCCTGCTGCTGGCCCTTCCGGGGCTGCCAGCGAGAACAAGCCCGACGCTCCGCAGTCGAGCGAGCAGAAGAAGGAGGCCCAAAAGGCCGTCGTCGAGAAGGATGGACATACGTCTTGGTTCAGGAATGTCAAGACTATCCGCTTCCTGATTGGACAGATTCCTACGTCTATCAATCCTTTCTTGCAAGGTATGTTCCGATTCGTGTTTCTATCTTTTGTGGCGACACATGGCTGATGTTATCTAGGACTGGCGAAATGTGTGATCAATCGACGGAACAATGATACGCTGCACAAGTACCTCGCGTTCAAGCTGGTCGATGGGATCGGTCATTCCATGTACAAGCATTTGACCTGGGAGAGGATTGGTATGTTTTCTTCGGTTTGGCATGAGTGTGTGCATGGCCAATTACTGACGTGTGGATCAGAGTCATCGGAGTCTATCACGGACAAGTATGGGTATTGGATCGTTATGCTATCCGCCACCATGTCGCTTTTGCTTGAAGGCGTTGCTCCGGATTATTTCAACACGCCGAAGAACACGCCCCCGGAGAGACAGCCATTCATCATCACCACCGCTCTGGTTGCTTTCAAACAGCTGGGTGGGCTCGAGGTGATCAAGAAGATTCTCCGGACCTTCTGGAACGAGTTGCAGGATCTCCCGGCTTCCGACGATGTCGAGCAGATGACTAGCAACGATCAGCAACGTATGGCCCACGCGTACGGTGGCATCCGGATCATTTTACTGCTGTTCTCGTACTTGGTTTCCGACCGGGCCGTCCAGCATGCTGGGCAATCCGAGGCTCTTCACATGAGGTCGATCAACGATTCCAGCAGAGCGGATTACTTCAATACCAGTCAGCTCTTGATCGAACTCCGGGCTTCTATCCTTCCCGTGGTCCAGGAGATGTGGGAGAGCAGCACAATGGAGAAGAAGGCAACCTCGGCAATCGTCAAATCTGTCGTTGAGATCCTCGGCATCATCCTTAGAGGTGATCATGAGAGCTCCGCATTTACACGGAAGGAACTTGAGAAGAGGCCCGGCCTCAACAACATCATTTCTTGGCAGTCGATGGTGCCACAGGACGAGCGCATAAAGCAGCTCACCGACATGGGATTCTCGCACGATGGAGCTCAGGAGGCGCTTATGCGGTGTAGTGACAATGTTGACACTGCTGCCAGTTGGTTGTCATCGCGAGGAGAGCCCGCTCGTCCACTTCGCCCTCATCGCCCTCACCATGATTCCATGGACGAGGACGATGACGAGGATGACGAGGATGATGGTACCGATGTCGATATTGATCTGGTTAGCGGTCAACGAGCGCCTCCCCAGCCACCATCTGAGCCTGCTGCATCGGTCCCTCCCGCGCCTACGCCTCCCAATGTGGAAACTCCCGAGCCTGCGATGGCACCTCCGCCACCTCCGCTTGTTCCTGCAGATATTCTCCGTTCAGACGATGCGGCTATGAGCATTGAGACGCCTATTGCACTTGCGCCTGCTAGCGATAAGGGCAAGGGTAAGGAGACTGAAAAGGAAGAGACCAAAGCACCGAAGGAGAAAGTCATGACCATCGAAGACCTTGGCGATCTCCGTGCGGCAGTACGCGATAACCTCGTTAGCCGCTCGCTCGATGTACTTCAGGTCCAGGCGGAAATCACTTTCGAGCTTGCGGAGCTGATACGTTCGGCTTTCGAGGCCACGTCTCCCGAGACACGCAAAGATGTTGCTTCAACTATCTTCCAGTCGCTGCTTTCACTGCAGATGGAGGATGACTTCAGGTCTCAGGCAAAGACCATTGCTTCTACGGCTCATCTGCTTGGACTTGTCCTGCAGAACCAGGGGTTCTATGAAGCTGCGGTTGAGGATCTTAACGACCAACTCTCCGTTCTTATAGGCTTTATTAAGGTCTACCCCGGGAGTCGTGCGCCGTGGATTGCCAACATCCTTCTTGTCGTCGAGAAGCTGCTCTCGGAGAACGCACAACCCGACAAGATCAAGTTTACTCCAGGACAGAGTGACACTGAGTCACCGGTTGTCGAGAGTTCCGGAATCAAGGTCTCTGATGAGGATCAAGACGCGCTCTTCGATGCGATTGTTGCGATTATGCCCCATGTCGACAAAGAGGATAGCATTCTTGCGTTGGCCGTCACTCGAGTTCTGGTTCTTCTTACAAGGCGGAGGGAGCTTTCGGCCCGGATGGTGCAAGGAGGCAATCTACAGAAGGTCTTCCACATGTACCGTCGCCAGGCCGGCAACAACGTCGACAGGCTCCAACCCGCGATTTTGATGATGGTTCGCCATGTCATCGAGGATGAGGAGACTCTGAGGGCTGTTATGACGGCGGAAATTCGCGCGCAGTTCTCGGCTAGACCTTCGAGACAGTTGGATACCAATACCTTCGCCAAGAATTGTGCCCATCTGATCTTGAGGAATCCGGAAATCTTCGTCGATGTCGTTGCGCAGCTGTGCAAGCTCTCGCGATACGAACCGCAGCTGAGGAATCAGGGACTTATTCTCAAAGAGACGGAGAAGCCGGCGCGGACGGAGGAGAATACGCCGGCTGCTGTGGAGACTCAGGGTGAGGGCAGTGGTGAGGCGGCTAAGAAGGCTGAAGACGAGAAGCCCGAGGAGACAAAGGCTGAGGATGAGAAGCCAAAGACTGCCCTCGAAGTTAGGCCCCCGGGTGTCGAGAAGCCGGACGGTGTCATTCACTTCTTGCTCATGGAACTTTTCGCCATCAAAGACGTCAACGATTTCACTCCGCCTCCGCCCAAGGAAGCTCCGAAGCCGGCGGATACTGATGTCGCTTTGGGAGATGCATCTAAAGGCGAGGAGAAACCTGCGGAAGCCCCCAAGCCGGAAAAGCCGGAGTTCAAGGCGGAACACTACCCGTACTTCTTCTACCGGTGCTTCATCTTGATGACGCTCATGGAACTTCTCTGCTGCTACAACCGATGCAAAGTCGAGTTCATCAACTTCAACCGGAAGGCCGATCCTAGAGATCCAATCACGCCGTCGAAGCCTCGCTCGGCAATCTTCAATTACTTGCTTCACGACCTGATCTCGCAACAGTCGCTCACCGGACCGGCTCCCGACGATATCGAGCAGAAGACGAAGGATAAGCTTAGTCAGTGGGCTATCCATCTGTTCGTCTCGCTTTGCACGCAGTCTGGTGAGGTTTCGACCACCGAGGACGAGCCCGATCTGCTTTTCGTCCGGAAGTTCTTCTTCGAGACCGCCCTGAAGTCGTTTAAAGACGCCTGTGCGTCCACTGAGCCTTTGGACATCAAGTATGCGCGCATGGCCAGTCTGGGAGATCTTTTCTACAAGGTCCTCTCCGTTCGGCCGCCATGTGTTTCCTCGTCCGTCGGACTCAGCGACAGGCCTCAGCACGACCTGGCCAAGATTATGTTGGAGAAGAACTACATATCGGCGCTCACCAACGCACTCGCCGACGTTGACCTCAACTATCCGAACTCGCGCAAGGTCATCAAGTCGATGCTCAAGCCGCTTAAGTTGCTCTCCAAGACCGCCGTCGAACTCAGCGAGACCTCCGGTCTGTCGACTCCTGGAGCTACCGACGACGATGATATCTCTGTTGCGTCGTCGCTTTCGAGTATTGAGGAGCTTCGAGAGGAGACCCCGGATCTGTATCGCAATTCGACGTTGGGACTGTTTGAGGGCGGCGAAATGGGCGATGATGATGCGAGTGACTATGACGAAGATGAGGACGACGAGGAGATGTACGATCATGAGATGGAGTTTGAAGAGGAGATTGGCGAAGAGGGGGATAGCGAGGTTAGCGACGAAGATGAGGAGGAAGGGGCGGAGAATATGGATGTGAGTTCGCCTTGGTTTATGGTTGGGGACGGTACGACTAATGTGATTAGGTGGAGGTTGTCATCCAGGATGATCAAGATGACGATGACTCTGATTCGGAAGATGACGATGATATGTCGGAAGATGACATGGATGATGATGGCGGTGAGGTGGAGATAATTGACGAGTTGGGAGAACATCTTCATCATCACTCTCACCACCACCATGATGAATACGAGAGTGGCGGCGAGGAGGACTGGCAGTCTGACGGCAGTGACGACAATGATATGAACGAGGAGGAGCTCCTCGCCGCAGATGACATTAACAACGGTGTCGAGAGCATCATGCGCGCACTTGAAGATGAAGGTCCGGACATCAACGACGACCCCGATGATGATGGATTCCTCGAGGAAGGTGACGAGGAAGACGAAATGGAAGGGGAGGAGGAAGATGATGATCTGGACGAGGAGGCGATGATGGCTGGAGAGGACTACGATGATGACGATGAGGGTGCGTCTGCTTTTCCATGGGGGTGGGCGGAAGGGGATGATGCCCCTATTATGACACGTACTCAACCTCGGAGTACAGGTGGCTGGTTTACGTTTAGCGGTGGACCGAGAGAACCGCCGGTTTTCAGTACGTCACTTCCTCCAGACGCCTTGACTCACGCTCGCTCACTGACTGTCCGTCTAGTGACGAGGCCTGGAAGATCGCGTCACTACTTGGGTGCCTCTGGAGAACGCGTCCCCGCTAGTAACCGTGAGCAGAACCCGCTCCTCCAACAGGCCGACAACGATCCCGCGCCTCTCCGTCACAGCACGCACCGTCATGAATACATGGGTGAATGGGCGCAGGCCTTCAGCGGCATGCATCCAGGCGACGGCGGCCCAGTGTCGATGATTAGCACTTTGATGAACCTCATGAACCGCGGAGGTGTCATGCATAACGGGGCCTTCCAGATTCAAGCTACCATCCCGCACCACCGCTTCCCGCACGGCATGCAGCGCGAGATTCGATCCATGTTTGGTAATTTCCGTCCTTCACACGAGCCCATGCGTCTCCACCGCGAGGACCCCAACCAGGTCGGCCGCTTCGAGCCCAGCTCTACTCCAGCTCGTTGGATGGAGGAGGCACGCATTCTGTTCGGTAATCGCATCGAAGACAGTGCTCAGCGCATTGTCGATACGATCCTCTACCGCCTTGTTCCTGTGGCCATTGAGGAGGAAAAGAAACGGAAGGCGCTTGAGGAACAGGCTAAGATCGAACGGGCGAAGTTGGAGGAAGAAAAGGCTAAGAAGACAGAGGAGGAGCGCATCGAGAAGGAGAAGGCGGAGGCCGAGGAGAAGGCCCGTAAGGAGGCGGAAGAGAAGGAGGCGGCCGAGCGGGCTAAAGTGGCGGAGGAGGAGGCCGCGGCTGCCGAGGCTGCTACCCGTGTGCCTGAGGGTGATGCAACGGAGGCTGTGGAGGCACCAGCGGGAGAGGCCATGGCGGGAGTGGAAGCCACTCAGACTGAAATTGCTGAACTAGCTGCTGCCGCCGGTCCTTCCGCACCCGTGGAACGTGCTACCGTCATGATCCGAGGCCGTGAGATGGACATAACCGGCATGGGCATCGATCCGGAGTTCTTGGAGGCTATCCCTGAAGAAATGAGGGAGGAGGCTCTGACTCAGCATATCCGCGAACGTCGTGCGGCGGCCGCGAGCAGCGATCAAGCCAGCGAAATCAGCCGCGAGTTCCTAGATGCTCTCCCCGATGACATTCGTCAGGAGCTTTTGGATCAGGAAGCACAGGACAGACGGCGTCGGGAACAGGAAGCCGCTAGAGCCCAGGGTGGAGGCGGAGGTCCGGGTGATATGGATCTTGACTTGGCGACTTTCCTGGCCACTCTCGAGCCTGGCTTGCGACAGACTGTTTTGATGGAGCAGGATGATGAGGCTTTGGCACATCTTCCCCATGCCATCCTCGAAGAGGCGAATGCCCTGCGGGGTGACCGCGTCTTCCACGGCCACTTTGTTGAAGTCCCGCGCAACCGTGGAGCAGCGCATCTCCGGAACCCCGACGAGCAGAAAGTCAAAAAGCCTGCGCGCAAGGGTACTGTGCAGTTGTTGGACAAGGCTGGTGTTGCTACGCTACTCCGGTTGATGTTTATGCCGCAGTCTGGCAGTACGCGTGTGACGCTTCACGAGATTCTCCTGAGCATCTGCGAGAACCGCCAGAACCGTGCCGAGGTTGTCAACTTGCTCTTGTCGATTCTTCAGGATGGCAGCGCCGATATGGCTGCTGTCGAGAGGTGCTTTGCTCAGCTTTCCGTGAGGGCCAAGCAACCGACCATCATGCACCCTCCCAAGACGCCCGTTAAGACGCCCACCACTTTGTCGCGCTCGAATACTGGACCGACAATCTTTGCGCAAACCAGTGGAGAGGTCTCGCCGCTTATGGTCGCTCAACAATGTCTTCTCGCCTTGACTTTCCTGGTCAACTACAACGAGCACATCTCATCTTACTTCCTGAACGAGCACGATATCAATATGGGATTGAAGAAGCCTGTCAACCGCAAGGGTAAGGGCAAAGCCATCGAGAGTAAGGCAAGTAAGTACGCACTGAATACGCTACTGGCACTCCTGGATCGTCCCCTTGTTACGGAGAGCTCGAGCGTCATGGATCAGCTTTCGGTGCTTCTTTCGGAAATTACGCGCCCGTTGACTATCCTGTTGAAGAAGGATAAGAAGAAGTCGGAAGAGGAGAAGGCTAAAGAGGAGGAGGTTGCCGGTGAACAGACCGCTGCCGCTACCGCTACGGGTGAAGCGCCTGCGGCTACTGCGACAACTGAGTCTGCGACCGAACCAGCTACTGCGCCCGCCCCGGCCGCCGAAGGTGCTGAGCCTAAGGACGAGTCGAAGGACGAGTCGAAGGATGAAGCGAAGGACGAGGCGAAGGATGGCAAGGAAGAAGAGAAGAAGAAGCCGCGGAACCTGGTTCCCCCGGTGGTTCCTGAGCATAACCTGAGACTGGTCGTCAACATCCTTACGGCACGCGAGTGTTCCAGCAAGACCTTCCGGGAGACTCTGGCCACCATGCAAAATCTTTCTGGCATCCCCGGTTCCAAGGATGTTTTCGGCGCCGAGTTGATTCGACAGGCCCAAGGACTTGGTTCTACCATCTTGGGGCATCTCGACGAGCTCCTGCAGCAGGTTAGGAACGCAGAGAACGGTACTGAGGTCCAGGGCATGGCGTTGGCCAACTTCTCGCCCGCTAGTTCCGAACAGGCGAAGTTGTTGAGAGTCCTCACAGCGTTGGACTACCTCTTTGATCCCAAGCGTACTGCGAAGGAGAAATCGGAAGAAAAGGACAAGAAGGAGGACAAGAAGGAGGGCGAGGCGGCGGCGGCTAATGAAGAATTTGGAGACGTACTGGCCAAGCTTTACGAGAGCCTGACGTTCTCGCCACTGTGGTCGAAGCTTAGCGATTGTCTTACTGCCATCCATGAGCGTTCCGACATGCTCCACGTGGCCACTATCTTGCTGCCGCTGATTGAGGCCCTTATGGTTGTCTGCAAAAACGGCAGCTTGGAGGAGTCTACGCAGCACTCGCAGTTGACCCCCGAGGCGAGATCGATGCGCCAGTTGTTCTTCAAGTTCACGGAGGACCACCGCAAGATCCTCAATCAGATGGTCCGCAACAATCCCAAGCTCATGAGTGGATCGTTTTCGCAACTGGTTAAGAACCCCAAGGTTCTCGACTTTGACAATAAGCGAAACTTCTTCAATCGCCGTCTTCACACTCGCCAGGGCGTCCGAGACCCTCACCCGACGCTTCCACTCGCTGTTCGCCGTGATCAGGTGTTCTTGGATTCGTACAAGAGCATGTACTACAAGACGGGCGACGAGATCAAGTATGCGAAGCTGAGCATCCGCTTTCATGGCGAGGAGGGTGTCGACGCTGGTGGTGTTACGAGAGAGTGGTTCCAGGTCATGTCCAGGCAGATGTTCAACCCCGACTACGCCCTGTTCATTCCAGTGGCATCGGACAGGACTACCTTCCATCCGAACAGCATGAGCGGGGTCAACCCTGAGCATCTAAGCTTCTTCAAGTTCATCGGTCGCATCATCGGAAAGGCGCTGTACGAAGGCAGGGTTCTCGATTGCCACTTCAGCAGAGCAGTCTACAAGAAGATTCTCGGCAAGCCCGTGTCCCTCAAGGATATGGAGACGTTGGATCTGGAGTACTACAAGTCCATGGTGTGGATGCTGGAGAATAATATCGAGGATGTCATTACAGAGACGTTTTCGGTCGAGCTGGACGAGTTTGGCGCCAGGCAGACAGTCGACCTGATTCCCGACGGCCGCAACATCCCTGTGACCAACGAGAACAAGCAGGATTACGTCCGTCTCGTGGTCGAGCACCGTCTCTTGCACAGCGTCAACGAGCAGATCGACCACTTCCTGATCGGATTCCACGACATCGTTCCGGCGGACTTGGTCAACATCTTCAACGAGCAAGAGCTGGAGCTGCTGATTTCGGGCATGCCAGAGATCGACCTGGACGACTGGAGGAACAATACTGAATACCACAACTACTCGGCGTCCTCGTCGCAGATTCAGTGGTTCTGGCGGGCTGTGAGATCGTTTGACAAGGAGGAGCGCGCAAAGTTGCTGCAGTTCGTTACCGGCACGTCTAAAGTACCCCTCAACGGCTTTAAGGAGCTCGAGGGTATGAATGGCTTCTCCAAGTTCAATATTCACCGCGACTATGGAAACAAGGACCGCCTGCCGAGCTCGCATACGTGCTTCAACCGTGAGTTACCCCCTCTAATCTGTTTATCTTCATGGAGTATGGCTAACAGATGCGTAGAACTCGACTTGCCAGAATACGAGAGCTATGAGACGTTGAGACAGCAGTTGTTGACGGCTATCACCCAAGGCGCGGAGTATGTATCCCCTTTGCACCATTCCGGGGAGTACAGGCTAACAGTCGTGATAGATACTTTGGTTTCGCGTGATTGCTTTTATTTTTTCTTTGGGGATAGAGAATTTGTTTGGGCACTTGAGTTTTGTTTGATTGTGGGCATCCGGGTGTTTTTTACTTTGCTTTTTCCTACTTTTTCTCTTCGGCATTTCATTTCTTTTTCAGTGGGGATAACTGGTTTTTTCTTTTTTTTTCTGTTTCTTGCTTGGGGATTGTGTTGTTTTTTTTCCTTCGGGTTTTCTTCAATATGGTTCGGGTGTACTTCTTGCTTCTTCTGTGTTTTTACCGAGGACGGGGCGGGATGTTGGTGGTGGTGGTGGTGGTGGAGTGGAGTGGGGTGGGTGTAGGGTGGAGAGGGGGGATGGGGAGGGCATCTTTTTTGTGTTGCAGCGCGATGGGATGGGCCGCAAGCAAGGCAACGTGCAGGTTGCACTGCGAGGGGTTTGTACTTACGTTCGTAGTCTGGAATCGAGAGGTGTTACTCCAGATGTTGGGATCTCGTGCTTGGTGTGATGAGGGGATGTGATGCGATGCGATATAGATGTTTACCGGTGGACTTGGCTACTGATGACTTGGCCACACAATATGGGACCACCCCGTCGGGAGTCGGGACTATCTATCGAAACCGCTCCCGTAGGTGGTCTTCCAGCTTGGGCCCTCGCACCAGACACACGAGGAAAACATCATCATCTTCGTGAATCGTCAGGGCAGTCTGTGGTCGAGTCGAGTACCGGTAAATGTCCTAGGCAAGTAGTATCGACGCGATAACTCGTTCTAAGCCCTCGTCGAGAGTCACCAGTGTCGAAAGCCATCCAGTCCGTCCCGTCCGTCCCGTGCAGTCCCGTCCATCCTGTGCGGTCCCGTGTAGTCCCGTGCAGTCCGGCTGCTATGATAGCAATTGACGAGTAAACAAAATAGACAAACAAACCAACAGAAAGAGAAAAAAAAACACTCGTATGTGTAAGAGGTTGTCGAGAAGAGATGGACCATCCGAGAAAGTATCACGCATTATGGTCAATGTAAATCTATTTCGCATGTAGTCTGTAAACACATACGGTACATACTTCTTCATACTTCTTCATACTTCATACATACTTCTTAGCAAGTAGAAGACAACTTCTACCCTCTCCCAGTTTCAGTTCCATCCCATCATTCACCTTCACCTTCATTCTCTCCACCTTCCCTCCCTATATCCCCGTCGCCCTACAACATACATACATCTCCTAGCACCCATACATCCAATAACGCAAAGACAAAAACAAACAAAAAGCATCAGAACTCCCATCTCTCTCTATTCCCATACATATCCCGTACCCGTACCCGTACATACCATACGCAAGCCAATTCAGTCCCAGTTCCAGTTCCAGTTCCAGTCCCAGTCCCAGTCCCAGTCCCAGTCCCAGTCCCAATCCCGATCCCAGTGTCCCACCCTATCCGATCCGATCCAATCCCAAGATTTTTTGTATAATAGTTGTGCTGTGACTTTCCCTTTTCTCCCTCCCTTCCTCCGTCCCTTCGAACCAAACCAAGCCAACCAACGTACATAATTTACACAAACGATCAAACGTAACCAAAAAAAGAGATCAAAAAAAGATTAGCACCCACTATACTCGGAACAAACGCAAACCCCGAATGTCAACCCCAATGTCAAGACGAAAGACGACAGCAAAAGACGAAAGCAAAGACGACAGCAAAAGCAAAAAGCAACAGCAAAAACGAAAACGAAACGAAGCAAAATGCAACGTGAAAACCCATATGTAGATACAAACAGAAACTGTCGGAGGAGGAGGAGGTGAGCACGGTAGGTAGGTAGGTAGGTAC
This sequence comes from Tricharina praecox, assembly GCF_024521635.1. NCBI lineage: Eukaryota > Fungi > Ascomycota > Pezizomycetes > Pezizales > Pyronemataceae > Tricharina > Tricharina praecox. The sequence goes on from NW_026250407.1 coordinate 1,534,277, forward strand.
AGACTTCATCGCCTAGGTTTCCCCAGCCAAAATAGTCGAGAGAGAGAGAGAGAGAGAGAGAGGGCAGCCCCCACCCAGAGCCCCCTCCGAGATCGATCGAACGTGAGCCGCGCCAAGCGGCGAAGGAACAAACCCATTAACACCCGCCACCGCCCACCCCACTCCCGCCGCATCGGCCATGGCACGCACACACACAATCCCAGCCAGCACTTCATCCATCCGCTCAGCTCGGCGGCGCGTGCGAAAACAAAAACGACACGCTCTCGCCGTTATGGGTGCGTCTGCAGGCCTCTGCGAGGGTGGGGGAGATATCGATAGTCCTGAGTTTCTTGCAGCGCTTCTTCTTGTCCTCGTGGGGCACGGTATTGGTGACGACGAGCATGGTGAGCTCGCTCTTCTCGACGATCTCGCACGCCGCGCCGGACAGGATCGCGTGCGTGACGATCGCGATGACCTTGGTGGCGCCGTGCTTCTTGAGGGTTTGTGCTGCCTTCGCCAGCGTGCCGCAGGTGTCCGCCATGTCGTCGACTAGGATGCCGACCCTGCCCGAGACGTCGCCGACGAGAACCATGCGCCCGATCTCGTTGGGGCGCGGGCGCTCCTTGTGGATCAGTGCGAAGTTGAGGTCCAGGCGGTCGGCGATGGCAGTCGCACTAGTGGGCCAGACGTTAGCGGCGGAGGCGAGAAAAGAGGTGGCGGGGATGCGGAGAGAAGGGGGGTTACCGCTTCGCACCGCCGGCGTCGGGAGAGACGATCACCGCGTTCCGGTAGTCTACGTTCCGACGAATCCAGTCCAGAGTCGAGGGCTCCGCATACAAGCTATTGTACCCGACCGATTAGCCACGGGCCACAGGCCACCGCCACAACCAACCATCCCATCCCATCCCATCCCCCGTACCCGCCACCGGAGCCACGTACTTATCGACAGGCACATTAAAGAACCCCTGGATCTGGCTGGCGTGAAGATCCATCGTGATGACGTGACTGCACCCGGCAGCCTGCAGCATGTTGGCGACGAGTTTCGCGGAGATTGGAGCCCGGCTCTTGTCCTTCTTGTCCTGGCGCGCATAGGGAAAGTTCGGAATGACCGCGGTAATGCGTCGGGCCGACGCGGTCTTGCACGCGTTGATCATGATGAGGAGCTCCATGAGGCCGTCGTTGACCTCGCCGGGCGCGGTGGACTGCACCACAAAGACATCCTCGTCGCGAACGGATTCTTGGATCGCGACGTACGTCTCCTGGTTGGAGCTGTGCGACACCTTGACCCGAGTCAATTCCAATCCGAGACTGTGTTTCGTTGTGTCTTGTAGTCAGTAACTAGGAAAAAGCAATTCCCCCACACTCTCCCCAGAAAAAAAAAAAGTCGCGCAACACAGGGACGGAACATACCGGTCAGCAATGCCCTCGGCCAGACCCCGGTGCGACGATCCTGCGATGAGTTTGATCGAGTTCATTGCCGGTATTGCTGATTGACCACAACGACTCGCGGGTTTGGAGGGGGAGATGGAATAGAGGGATAGAGAGAAAGAGAGAGAGGGCGAGCGACGTCGAGGTTAATGGACTGACGAGAGGATCGAAGACTAAACTGTGTAAGTCACATCACGTCAACGTCAAAGAAAAGTTTCCCCACGCACAACAAGAAATGGCGTATGTAGCATAGGGTACTCTAGGGTCCATCCGCTAGGTGGCGGGGGGATGGGATGGGGCTCTGTAAGTTTACTGACCTTTTTCACTTCTCTTGAACCGCAACGAGGGGAAGAATATCTGTCTGGGAGACCTTTGGCTGGATCGGTGTATGTATTGAGAGGGAGTTGAAGGAAGAAGAGGGCGGGTGCGGGGCGGGGCGAGGCGGGTGGAGCTAACGGATATCTGCCATTTGCGGGAGAGATGGAGTCGAAGGGAGGAATGCTCGGAGGATGTAGAGTTGGAATGGATGGATGGATGGATGATCAGGAGTGTCAAAGATACACGCCGCGGTCCTTGACCTTGCCAGCAGCCAGCAGCCAGCAGCCAGCAGCCAGCCCAAGCCGATCCCTCTCTCCGCGCCGCCGGCATGTTCAGATCCAGTCAAGCCGGGCCTTGGAGTGCTAGAGTGTGGAGAGTAGGCAGAGTTGTAGGTAAGAGGCAAGGCTAAGAAGAAACCGAAATGTTGATCGCCGTCTGCTTGCTGGTGGTGGTGGTGGTGGTGGTGGTGCTGCTGCTGCGGGTGCTCGTGCAGTGCTGCAGAGGCAGGCAGGCAGACACCACATACACGAGATGACCGTATGTACCGTACCCATCCATCCCCCCGCGGAAAAATGCAGCTTCGTCTCAGCATTCAATGCGAATACCGTAATCCTGGAGAAAAAGCGCAACGGGAAAAAAAAACGAGATGGACGGACGGGAGCTATTCTCCCGTGCTTACCGCGTGCACGCAATATCCATCTAGAGTAAAGTACCGGTATACGGTAACTACATCATACGAAAACGAAGCCCTATACCGTGCTCTACTCCAACTACCGTCGGCGCGGCTACTGTTCCTGCCCCACCATACACCATATGCTGGACAATCCACTGCGCAGAATTCTCGCATGATGCGTCATCTGCATGGCATGTGGTTGGATGGAGTAATAGCCGAGTGTCAGTCAATGCACATAAACACACTGTCGGCGGTTATGTGCTAGTACCGAGTATGTACTCCATGGTTGATACCCCGAGCATAGAGTATGCGCATTGCGTACGGGTACCGCACCAAAGCATGTAGAGTACTCTAGGGAGGCAAGTCCAATCCGGGGTACTCCCGGCAGAGGACTGCATACCGCACGCGTCGAATCCATACATACAAATTTATATTCCGCAGCCCCGCCGCCTCGCGCGCAGGTGAAGACTTTTGTACGTACGAGTAACTACGGTGAACATCGCCACCGGTAGGTACCTACTTTTCCATTCCATTCCCGCACACAAACACAGTTCTTCTTTTGCCGCGCCGGGTGCTGCGGTTACGGAGCGATTCGAGCCGCTCTATGTCCGGATTGCCTTCCAGGTTCCCAGCTGAAATCGTGCCGGCTCGCGGAGTCGCGGATGTCGCAGACTCGCAGCTGGCCGGTGAAGCTTTAACGTTTGCATATTGATACAGTTTTAACTTTTCCCAACACCGAAATGTGGCTTTCACGTTTGTTTTTTGCATCTCGATCGAGTTTTCCCAACACCAGAGTTCCGCTTCGTGTGGAAACCTAGAGTAGAGTAGAGTACTGTAGGAACTTCTCCGGAAGTAACCATCGACGCCAGATCTGATCCCGCCGGCTGTAAGGAGGTACTTAAAGTACTTTAAACATCCACAACGTGACTATTCCATGCGTAAGTCGTTAAGCAAGTATTCGGATATAAAGTAAGTGGTGCCCCACCTTGCACTTATAGTTCGTAAAGGTGGTGAGGCACGACTTATTGGCTGTTCCTAGTACTTGTTCGACCCACCAAACCCGTATCCTTTCCGGCACGTTCCCGCCGTCCGGTACGAATCAAAGATCGTGATTCGTGAATACTCGACCCACTTCGCCATGACGTCTACGTACAGTACATAGTGGTGCCCCATCTGCCCATCTGTCAAGTCGAAGTGGGGCAATCTGGGCGGGGTAGCTAAATATGCAGCCAAGATCACGCGGTGGCGGCGACGAGAGCTTGGGATTGGGATTGGGATTGCTGAACTCTATGGCGCCATCATTTCGGATGGTGTAACTCTAGAGTCTACATATACGCACCGGATGCAGCATCTCGACTGGTAGGTAGGGAGAAAACCAGTGGCCACTGGCGGCAGAGCTCATCAGGAGCTTACATATAGTAAAACCGCGTTTGTACCGTCCACTGTGATACTGTAGTAGCAATGTTCGATGGGATCGTCGGGCTTGATCAATCATCAATACTTGGCGACTGTCACGTCGCGAAACAGCGCGGCTTTACGGCTTCACGGCCGAGTTGTCCCTAGGGCACCTAGGTAGAGGAAACGTTTTCGTCAAACATACCTAGGTAGCACTCGGCGCGACCAACAGGTACCGTATCCAAGCCCGGGGTTTCTGACCGCAATACTGCCTACCCGGTAGGTATTGGGTGATGCTGTACCGGTAGATCTACCTACTGTGCAGTGTGCGATGTCAGCATCTGTGATTGCAGTACTGCCTACTCACCAGTCACCACCAGGCTGGTAGGTACTACGGGATTACCCACAGCACAGCATTGCATAGTGTAGAATTGCGCGATGATGCGTCGTGGTGCAATGGTGCAACCGCACCGTCCAGTGGGTCGCACTGGTGCTGTCCGGTGGGGATCCTCAGCCTCCAAATGCCCATCCTCCAAATGCCCATCCTCCAAATGCCCATCCTCACCGTAGTGAATGTGACGTGCCCAGTGGCCATTCAGCCTTGGACAGTGCTGAGTGGCCCAAAGCCATACATGCTCCTTCAACTCTTCGAACGGTGGTGGTGGTGTTATCCCGGATGGCAGCGTCCGCATACATATCCTTTGGGTCCGATCAGGAGTCAAATCTAAAGACTCAATACTGCATAACTTAACCTACACACCTGGTCATCGACCCCCGCCGAAGAATCGCGATTGACGGCTTGTGGTTGACATCACAAGTCTTCGGCTCCTCTGGTGACTGCTCATGAACCATCACTCGCCACATCTTTCTTTTCGTCCAGCCCACTGCCCACAGGCTTTCGCTTCCGATTCCGAGGACGAACAGGGAGGCAGGCCGGCGAACATAGGTGAACACACGGGTGGTACCGTGGTAGGGATGAGGAACTGAACTGGTTGAGCTCGCTGCTCATAGGGGGTTGGACGGGAAGGGATGAGAACTGGACTAACGGACACCTTCATTCATTCATTTTCTCTTTTCATCCTTCGTTCTTTCTTTGTTTCTCTCTTTGTGTCGGCGGAGGAGGGTTGAGCGGGGATGGTTGGGCGTTGAGCGTGGATGGAAAGTTGGAGAGCTGAGCCCCGGGGGTTGACTCGCGGGGAGGGCTGGGCAGAGAGCAATAGGGAACTGGGATGAATCTGAAATGCTGGAGATTCAGGCCGGACTTCTGGGATACAGTACATGGGTTTGTTTTGTTTGTTCGTTATTTTTGCTCTTGAGTGTACCTAATCATCCTGGATCTTCACGTGGTTCTTGAATCTTCCCTTGACTCTCCGCCAGGCCTTGACATGCATGAAGCCACTACCATCACTCGAACCAAGTTTCCATCAAGTCGAGGTGAGGTGACTTTTTAACTGTAACTATTGGCATGCTTCCGTCGTAAGCTTTACGGTCACCGTGTAGGAGGGCTTCGGAGGGGATGCTGACTCGCTGAGCCCATCAATTTTCTCCCAACGTCTGTCTATTTTTGATCAGCACCGGCCTTCGTAACTTCACTTCCTGGTTGCCCTGTACTCACCATCTAGGGTCCACCCAGATCTCGCCAACAACTCAGATCCAGATCCCGGTTGCGGGCGACGGTGACGGTCAAAAAGTTGCCGCTACCTACAAGCTTCATTCGAGCCATCAAGCCGGCACAGCAGCGGCGAGTGATTTCAGATACCCAGCTCCCAGTACCAAGTTACTAAACCGTTTCGGCGTCGTCCACCAGCACGACTTACCAAGCCGACCGTGAACGACCCACCCGCAACCTCTAGCCTCCAGGTTCGATCATACCGGTAGCATTCGGATACCCGCAGATCGGGCGGTACGTTCGCTGGAAAGCCACCCCGTAGGAACGAACAAGTGGTCATCTTGACTGTCCCGGCCGACTGGCGCGCGCGTGTTCGCCGTCGTCGTCGAGGATGCAGCTGCACCAACACCACCCTCGTCCACTGCGATGCGTGCATGCGTGCCGGTCGATAGAACGGAACACCCCACAGCGCACCTGTAGATATGCTATCGCCATCACCGCGATCGGTTAGTGGTAGCTGCATCTGCTCTGGTTACAGGTTACTCGGTAGGTAAGTCGTGCGCCTGCTGAGCTAGCTGCGCGGCTGGGGAGATGGCTGCTTTTAAGTAAGTAATCCTAATCAAGTCAGCAAGCAAGCAAGACATCAGTTTGATCCCATCCGGAAAGCTGAATTCATTGTGGTTACACCCCGGAACGGAGCTGAGAACTTGTGATGGAGACGGGAATGACGAGGTGACCACGAGCCCAGCGGGTATGCATAGGAAGCCGATTGGTAGACGCCAGAAAGCCCTCATGTGAGAGTACTAGTGCCCGCCTTTCCCTCCGTTAAAGAACCGAGGGGTATTCCTGCTCTTGACGGCGCTGAAATTTTGGCTCCCTATCGGATACCTATCGATGGTGATAGCTGGCCTGAGAAACGGTGGCGATGTTAGCTCTTTGGGCCTCGAAGTTGACCGTGGAGTGGCCGCAGTAGGTGTCCGCTTTTTATGCCTTAGCGAATACTAATTGTAGGATGTAGCGACCTCGTGCAGTGGCCGGCAAGTTCATGCGTAAGAGGCCGCCATCGAGCGTGGCTGGCATTGACACGTGCACGTGATGGACCTGTGATTCGAGTTGCCGAGCTCTGGGGCGAGCAGCAGCATGAGACATCACCCGCGTAGATCAAACTCAGGTAGGTAGAGCACGTGAAATCACCGCCGGCGCCATCATGTGAAGAATTACGAAGTCTTCATTCCCAGAACCGAAGCAGCCATCGCAACAAGCTTGCCTTTCTCCGCATGCCTACCACACAAGTATAGATCACATCTAAGCAACTACCGTAATGTGCACAGGAAGGACGAAGTTTTTTACGAAATTGCGCCCCCAGGAAAAACACAGAACGAGAAATGTGACTGATGCCTTTTGAACTACCTATTCCGGCCCCAAAAGCAACCCTTTACTCCTTCCTCATCGAAGAAGCGCGACGCTTCTTCATTTCGGTGCGCTTGCTCTTCTCCTCGGCGACACGCTTGGCAAGAAGCTGGGTGTACTCGTTCTGCGATGGTGGGTTAGCTTAATGGTCATTGCCAGCATAGACGAAAGCGGAAACTTACGGCAGCATCCTTGGCGGCCTCAGCCCTTCTCCTCTTCAGGGCAACCCTGTGGCGCTTGTGCTGCAGACGCTGGGGGGTGACCAGTCTCTGGATCTTGGCAGCCTTGGTGTATGCCTTCTTGCCCTCACCCTTGGGCTGAACCTCACGGCGGATGACGTACTTGCGAACCTGCAGCAGCAAAATCGTCAGCTCTCGAACCACAGTAGGCGTTGATTGCGGGTCAAGCGTACATCATCGTCCTTGGTGAGTCCGAAGAACTTGCGGATCTTGGTGGCCCTCTTGGGACCGAGCCTCTTGGGGTGGGTGGTGTCGGTAAGACCGGCGATGTCGTTCTCACCCTGCTTGACAACGACGAGGGAGAGGACAGCCAAGTCGGAACCGACGATGCATCCACGGACGGACTTCCTCTTGCGCTCACCGGTGCGGCGAGGGCGGTAGCAGGAGGTACCCTTGGAGAGCAGGAGCTTGACACGGGTGGGCAGCAGGACACCCTGCTTCATGGGGAAACCCTGCTTGTCGTTTCCACCGGTGATCTTGAAAACGTAGCCCTTGAACTCATCACCGACGGAGTCGCCGGGAACCTCCTGACCCATACGCTTCTCGTAGAACACACGGACGCGGCGTTCATCGTCGATCTCGATGAGCTTCTGGGAGCCGTTGGCGGGGTAGCTGTGGACCGAGGAGAAAGACCGTTAGCCGGGAACTCTTTCTCGATTTTTCTTTCTGCCAATCGCTTTCGAGCGTCGGTTGTCCCTCATCATCCAATCATCCCTCGTCATCCCGTCATCGCAAAATCCTCCTCTTCACGGTCGTAGCTCCCAATTTCCTCCAGTTCCTCCGCGTAGACCAGACGAGTACCGAGCGGATGAAGACAACGGGGCGCGAGATTTCAGAGTAGAGTGGTGGCTGAGAACTTACGCCTGCGTGACATAATCGTTAGCCCAGCAGCTCTCGCCCACCACTTCACGCGAGCAGAAAAACACGTACGATATTCAACTTCATGATGGCGGCGACTTTTCGGAGGTCGTAAAACTGTCAAGTCGGTGCGCACGGGGAGGGACGGGGGGCAGGGCGGGGCCGGATTGTCGTTGGGGTCGTGCGGAATTGTCGATATTGGTGTGTGGTTGTTGGAATTGGTGTGTGGAGTTTCCCGGCGAGTGCGCTGTGCGGGTTTGCTGGGGACTGCGTTTTTGGCGGCTCAAGCTAGGGCAACTTGTGTGGGCTTGGCACACCACCAACGACAGACAAAACTTTCACAGCATCGACAAGCACTCAGAACGCAATTCTTTTTTTTAAATTTTGGTAGAGGGGGTTGAACACTTCTACCAGCTACATGGTTGCAAAAATCAGTGGATCTCGTGCGACCGTTCTGTACTCTTTTTGTCTTTCGAGATGGTGCAGTAGGAGTGTGACGGCTGGTCCCACTTCGGGGAGGGGAACACCATGCGCATGCTCAGTTTTACTCGTAGGCAGTCTACTGGCGATGATCGATGTTTTGCCCTGAACGGGACGAACGTAACGCCGTGTCCTTTTCACCATGCGAGCAGGCTTTAAAGCTCGGCTGGCGTTGGACTCTGCTTGCCGTAGAGCGTGATCACTGGCTGACATACAGTGATGGAAATCGAAGCATCTCTTCTCGGGTTCTACATGTGTGGATGGCGCATGTCGTCGAAGCGGAGATATAAACACAAAAGGCGTCAGGGTTGGACAGCAGTATAAAGTCACAGAGTACAAGGCTCAGAATGTTTCACTACCGTAATATTTGAGTTATTGCAGTGTGATTTCGCATCTAACGCCCAAATCCAGACCCAGAAATGTAGAAAAAGACACCATCTTATTTTTGCACACGGAGTTGTTTGGATTATCATTGCGGAAATACTCGTAATCCCCACATGAAAGTGTCCATCCAGTACCAAAGCCACCCCGACGCCAACCCCAGCAAAAAAACAAGATTAACGGTAAGACTCTGTGTACGGATTCTGTCAGCAGCCGTCCATTGGCGAGACCGGGTATGACGAGGATAGACGTACTCTGGTACCTGGCACGGGCACCGGGACCACCGAACTTCTTGGGTTCGCAACGGCGGTTGTCGGCAACAAGCAGGGTGCGGTCGTACTGGACGAGCAGCTGCTTGATGTGGTTCTTGGAGTGCTCATCGACGAACTTCTGGTAGTACGCGACGATGCTCTTGGCGATAGCCTGACGGATAGCGTAGACCTGCGAAGTGTGTCCTCCTCCAGTCACGCGAACGCGGATGTCGACATTCGCAAAGTTCTCGAGACCAACAATCAGGAGGGGCTCGTACACCTTGAAGCGGAGAACCTCCGGCTTCACGAGGTGCAGAGGCTGTCCGTTGACCTTGACAAGGCCCTTGCCGGCCTTGCAGTGGGCGACCGCAGTAGCTGATCAACAACTATCGTCAGCCGTCTGTTGTCCATTCCGTTCCCATCGCTTCATCCATTCCCATGTTCCCCATCCTCTCATTCCGAGCTATCCACCGTCTCCCCCATACACTATAGCATCCTCCTCTTTCGAAAATTGTAGTCCCCCCATTCTTCGAAATCGCGAAATCGGGGGAGAAAGCTTGTTGAAAACATACCAGTCTTCTTCTTGCCGAAGCACTGGACGGATTGAACGGGGGCGTCGCCTGCCATGTTGTGTACTCTCGATCGATTCGGGGTGAAGTCGTTCGGTCGGTCGGTCGAGGGGTGGCGGTAGGTGTCGGGGGGGCGTGCTGTCGTTGGAGATTTTCGGATCGGTTCGCGTCAATTGCCAGACTCTGCCGCAATTGTGGGGGGTGCGGCGTGCGAGCGCTTGTGTGTGTGGGCATTTTTCACTTGAGCCGCATGGGACTGTGAAATAGGGCTTGTGTGGAGCTTAGCGATGAGCGACGTCATTTACCCGGCGGACTTCTGGGCTTAGTACGACCCAACACAACGACAACGACAACGACCAAAAATGCTGTTTTCGTTTGGATCGAATGGAAATGGACAGCTCGGGATCGGACACGAGGAAGATACCCATGTACCGACGAGATGTATTTCCACGTCTGTATTCCCCGAAACGGGTCCGCCCAAGTCGCTGGTTGCGGGTGGGAATCATACACTTGTGCTCTTCCCCGGCGGACGTCTGTATTCTAGCGGACTAAATACGTACGGACAGTGTGGATTGCCTATATCGATGGGGACTTCGTTCTCTAAATTTCAGCGAGTGCCCCCTCCACCTGACGGTGGCTGTTGGGATCACGTCTCAGCTGGCTGGGAGTTCTCGATACTTGTGTCGACTACGGGTGCGATATTCGCTTGCGGTTCCGGGACCAAAGGCGAGCTTGGCCTGGGCGACAATGTCACCAGCTGCGAGCTCACACGCATGGAGCCCTTCTTGACCGGAGCTGCAATGATAGCTTTGAGCTCGGGCATGGCACACTCGATCGCCGTCATGGACAACGGCGAGGTGTGGGGATGGGGTGCAGGCAGGAAGGGGCAGCTTGGACATCCAATGGAGAAGACTGTCGGTATACCGCGCTGCGTGCAGATGGGGTATGCAGTTGCAGCGGCAGGGTGTGGACGTGAGTTCACCTTCGTCATGAGCGCAACAGGAGCAAGGCATGCGATGCTGGGGGGCAAAGGAAGATTCAGGCTTGAGGAGGACACGCCGGAGCAGGGAGAGATGCGAGGCTGGAGGCAAGTCGGAGCTGCATGGGGGAGCGTGTTGGTGCTGAAGGCGGATGGTACGGTGAAAGGATGGGGGAGGAACGACAAGGGACAACTTCCACCCAAGGGGCTGCAGGGTGTGCAGGAGATGGCAGTGGGCAGTGAGCATGGGCTTGCCGTCGTGGGAGGGAAGGTGGTGACATGGGGCTGGGGTGAGCATGGGAACTGTGGTCTCGATCGCAGCCAGAACGGCGGCGATGTGATCGGTGGGGTTCATGTAGTCGAGGTTCATGGAACGGCCAAGAGGGTATGGGCTGGCTGTGCTACGAGCTGGGCGTGGACTGAGTAGAGTAGACCATCCAATGTACTGGCACCTAGGCTTTTCTAGCTGCTCTGGCATGAACTGATTGCTCTCCCTTGTGCTTTGATGTCGTTTGGCCACCGGTCGATGTCGGACATGTTTGATGGTGCACGTCGATGAGCCTTGCATCGAGTAGGATGGGATGGAACGGGTGGAGTGAGTGTCTCAATGCATTTCGGTCGACGTGGTCAGCTTTTTCCACTCATGCACACTGTCTAAACCGCTCGCTGCTGCGGGCCTTGATGGATCAAGGCTGTTCTATCATTTCGCCGATGATGCGAAGCATGTGTAAACAGTGAGATCAGCTAGCAGGCAGACACAAAAAAAACCTGTTTCTAATGCCGGAAGTGACGATGGTTCAGCTACACCGCATCACGGGGTTGTAAAGTAAACAAACACGATCGGTTCATCGTGTTAAAGCAGCACAGATCGGTCATGTATGAATGCATAGATCCAAGGGTACATTCGAGATTGTCCGTACCGAACAACGCTGTCGCAATCAGACCCTTCATACATGAAGGCATGAACGCATCAAATGTATCAAAACAAAGTCAATGTCGCCTCTGCCCAATGTAGAAAATGTCGGCCAAATATTGCCGCTCGATCCACATAAATTCAGTCCTTCCGTCCCCGACTCTGTCTCTTCCTTCAACCTCACTCTTTCTTCGAAATCACCCACCATCTTCATCATCCCTTCAATTCGTTGTCGGGATACCTCTTCACATTCGTTCATCTACTTCCTCCTCTTCCGTCCGCCTTCCTTTCCCTCTTTCTCTTCAATCTCATTCCATTTCTCCTCACTCTCACTCTTGACAATCTTTCTTCAACAATCTCCCCTCCTCTAATACCAACTCAGCTTCGCCCATACAGCGTTCCGATGCTACTCAAGAGTCCAGCTCTGCTGGCAATGGCCTTTTTGGCTGTTGCCGACGGCTTCCCTCGGTATGTCCCACTTCCATCTACTATTTTATTCTTCAGCCCTATTCAGAGTAGTGGTCTCTTGCCACCCCCTCGTACAATATTTTTTAGCTTCGTCCTTACTGTTTTCGATTCCCATTCGCATCATTTTTCATGATGCATACTCTGCTTGGCCAGTGACCGCACTACTGTCTAATACGCTGCTGTCTTCATTTTTTTGCACTCTTGTCATCGTATCCTTTACCGAGACTGTGCTGATATTTTTATTCAGGATTAGGCCCGGCGGTGCAGGCTTTCCTAAGGTCACCACTACCGTCACCGAGACTTTCACGTCGGTTTACGTCGTAACTTGTGCTCCGACTCTTGGTGGCTACTGGGACTTCAAGCTTCCAGGCGTCAAGCCCGCGAAGAGAGACGTCAAAGACGACGATGATCCCATCTCTTGGCCTCGGTGAGTTTTTACTTGACTACTTGAGTTGAAAGCAACAATCACTTACGAGTGATAATGTAGTACTCTTACGGTCACCAAGACGAAATCCACGACGATCACCGAGTCCCTCTCTCGGAGTTGCCCTATCACGGATGGACCTACCGAGACGCCGACTCCCACGTTGACTCCGTCCGACACCGTTGAGCCCTCCGAGACTGCTACTCCCTCCGAGACCGCGACCCCCTCCGAGACTGCTACTCCCTCCGAGACGGTTGAGCCTTCCGCGACTGCTACTCCCTCCGAGACTGCTACTCCCTCCGAGACTGCTACTCCCTCCGAGACCGCGACCCCCTCCGAGACGGTTGAGCCTTCCGAGACTGCTACTCCCTCCGAGACTGCTACTCCCTCCGAGACGGTTGAGCCTTCCGAGACTGCTACTCCCTCCGAGACTGCTACTCCCTCCGAGACTGCTACTCCCTCCGAGACCGCGACCCCCTCCGAGACGGTTGAGCCTTCCGAGACTGCTACTCCCTCCGAGACTGCTACTCCCTCCGAGACTGTTGAGCCTTCCGCGACTGCTACTCCCTCCGAGACTGCGACCCCTTCCGAGACGGTTGAGCCTTCCGCGACTGTGACCCCCTCCGAGACGATTGAGCCTTCCGAGACTGCTACTCCCTCCGAGACCGCGACCCCCTCCGAGACTGTTGAGCCTTCCGAGACTGCTACTCCCTCTGAGACTGTTGAGCCTTCCGAGACTGCTACTCCCTCCGAGACTGTTGAGCCTTCCGCGACTGCTACTCCCTCCGAGACGGTTGAGCCTTCCGCGACTGCGACCCCCTCCGAGACTGCTACTCCCTCCGAGACGGTTGAGCCTTCCGCGACTGCGACCCCCTCCGAGACTGCTACTCCCTCCGAGACTGCTACTCCCTCCGAGACTGCGACCCCTTCCGAGACGGTTGAGCCTTCCGCGACTGTGACCCCCTCCGAGACGGTTGAGCCTTCCGCGACTGCTACTCCCTCCGAGACTGTTGAGCCTTCCGAGACTGCTACTCCCTCCGAGACTGTTGAGCCTTCCGCGACTGCTACTCCTTCCGAGACGGTTGAGCCTTCCGAGACTGCTACTCCCTCCGAGACGGTTGAGCCTTCCGAGACTGCTACTCCCTCCGCGACTGTGACCCCCTCCGAGACGATTGAGCCTTCCGAGACGGCTACTCCCTCCGAGACCGCGACCCCCTCCGAGACTGTTGAGCCTTCCGAGACTGCTACTCCCTCTGAGACTGTTGAGCCTTCCGAGACTGCTACTCCCTCCGAGACTGTTGAGCCTTCCGAGACTGCTACTCCCTCCGAGACTGTTGAGCCTTCCGAGACTGCTACTCCCTCCAAGACTGTTGAGCCTTCCGCGACTGTGACCCCCTCCGAGACGATTGAGCCTTCCGCGACTGCTACTCCCTCCGAGACTGCGACCCCCTCCGAGACTGCTACTCCCTCCGAGACTGCGACCCCCTCCGAGACTGTTGAGCCTTCCGAGACTGCGACCCCCTCCGAGACTGCTACTCCCTCCGAGACTGCGACCCCCTCCGAGACGGTTGAGCCTTCCGCGACTGCTACTCCCTCCGAGACTGTTGAGCCTTCCGAGACTGCTACTCCCTCCGAGACTGTTGAGCCTTCCGAGACTGCTACTCCCTCCGAGACGGTTGAGCCTTCCGAGACTGCTACTCCCTCCGAGACGGTTGAGCCTTCCGAGACTGCGACCCCCTCCGAGACGGTTGAGCCTTCCGCGACTGTGACCCCCTCCGAGACGATTGAGCCTTCCGCGACTGCTACTCCCTCCGAGACTGCGACCCCCTCCGAGACTGTTGAGCCTTCCGCGACTGCAACTCCCTCCGAGACTGCTACTCCCTCCGAGACCGCGACCCCCTCCGAGACTGCGACCCCTTCCGAGACGGTTGAGCCTTCCGCGACTGTGGCCCCCTCCGAGACGGTTGAGCCTTCCGCGACTGCTACTCCCTCCGAGACTGTTGAGCCTTCCGAGACTGCTACTCCCTCCGAGACTGCTACTCCCTCCGAGACGGTTGAGCCTTCCGAGACTGCGACCCCCTCCGAGACGGTTGAGCCTTCCGCGACTGTGACCCCCTCCGAGACGATTGAGCCTTCCGCGACTGCTACTCCCTCCGAGACTGCGACCCCCTCCGAGACTGTTGAGCCTTCCGCGACTGCAACTCCCTCCGAGACTGCTACTCCCTCTGAGACTGCTACTCCCTCTGAGACTGCGACCCCTTCCGAGACGGTTGAGCCTTCCGCGACTGTGAGTCCCTCCGAGACTGTTGAGCCTTCCGCGACTGCTACTCCCTCCGAGACTGCGACCCCCTCCGAGACGGTTGAGCCTTCCGCGACTGCTACTCCCTCCGAGACTGCGACCCCCTCCGAGACGGTTGAGCCTTCCGCGACTGCTACTCCCTCCGAGACTGTTGAGCCTTCCGAGACTGCTACTCCCTCCGAGACGGTTGAGCCTTCCGAGACTGCTACTCCCTCCGAGACTGCGACCCCCTCCGAGACGGTTGAGCCTTCCGCGACCGCGACCCCCTCCGAGACTGTTGAGCCTTCCGAGACTGCTACTCCCTCCGAGACTGCTACTCCCTCCGAGACTGCGACCCCCTCCGAGACTGTTGAGCCTTCCGCGACTGCTACTCCCTCCGAGACTGCTACTCCCTCCGAGACTGCTACTCCCTCCGAGACTGTTGAGCCTTCCGCGACTGCTACTCTCTCAGAGACTGTTGAGCCTTCCGTGACTGCTACTCCCTCCGACACGGTTGAGCTTTCCGCGACTGCGACCCCCTCCGAGACTGTTATGCCTTCCGCGACTGCGTCCCCCTCCGCGACTGCTACTCCCTCCGAGACGGTTCAGCCTTCTGAGACCGCAACCCCATCCGAGACTGCGACCCCCTCCGAGACCTCTACTCCTTCTGAAACTTCGTCTGAAACTGAAGGACCTTCTGTGACCCCTTCTCCCACAGCTACACAATCCGTCATTTCCACCCTCACGGACATTCCCACTTCCACAGAAAATGTTTCTTCGACTGACACGCCGTCTTCCACGGAGACTGGTATCCCCACAGAGACTCCTTCTCCAGAGTGCCCGTTTGGATACAAGCCTGATGTTCTGATTGTAAGTTCTCGCCCACCTTGCAGCGATGATGTGTTATTGACTTGTTTAGTTCGATGACTTCGCCACCACCGAGGAGCCAGTGATTTCTCCCCCCACCCCGTTCGAGTACAAGAACTTCACCTTCGACGACGGATGGTTGGTTTCCAGCTGCTATCGCTCTAACACATGGCTAATGACTTTACTCGCAGGCAACTCCTAAACTGCAACCAGTTGGACTACTATCTGGACCAGACTTGCAGCCAGGATACTATCGAGGGTGCTCAGTATCTCTCTCTTCATTCTCGCATCAGCAGCAACAAGCCAACTTTCCGTCGCATCACGTTTGACATCGAGGGAGACACCACTTCATTTGTTCTCAAGTCGTTCAAGGTTTCCACCAAGCCTATCGGCAGTATCTCCAACAACGACTATGCTGGCATTGTCTACTGCGCCTGGACCGTCGAGGACCAGTACTACGTTGGATATCCGAGCGTCTGCGGTGACATCAATCTCAGCGGCCCTCAACCGTTCCAGCAACTGGTGGAACTCAATTGGAGCAATGTCGCATACGTCGCTTTTGCCGGTGTTCAGAACTACAAGAAGCCTCCGACCTACAAGGAAGTTGCGAGCGCCTCCAAGGGTGCTAAGCCCGTCGAGTTCCAGATTGACGACATTCGTGTTTGCGTCCCGGATGATGATGTTTAGATTTTCATTTGATTTTCGCGTTCGATGTTTGTGATGTTTCTAATGATTCCGGATGTGGGGTTCTCGGAGTGGTAGTAGGTGGTGGATTTTGTTCATGCAATTAGTGTTTTTTTACGCCAAAAGCATTGCTTTTACTGTGTAATTCTGTGTTTGAAAAGTTTGTGTAATGATACGAATGATTGGTGCTCTTTGCACAAATGTTTTGTCAAGCGACTGGATTTCGATCACGTAGTGTTGCCATCGGGGAGTCGCTTCAATCTGAAGGTTATCTTCCATAGAGATTCCGCGGACAGGGTGAACCGTGAGCCTAGAAGCATCTATGGATTCATCAGAATTTGCGGAAATATATCCATAGAGAAGTAAAGTTCATAAGGGCCAGAGTTCGTTGTGGGTGGGAAGGTCTTCTGTGTACTTTCGCATTCTCCATACACTAGCCGAGAGCTACTTTTGACTCCTCAACTCTCCATTCACACCTCCTCTACTTTCACAACTGTTTATAACCCTCCACTCGCACCACCTCCTCTACTTTCGCAACTACCCTCCACTCGACCCACAACTCCTCCTCTACTTTCACAGCTACACGCAACACCAGCGCACTCCACACCTCTCATACTACCTAGACAGCCAACGAAATCCATCATGGCAAAGACGAAGACAATCGCCCGCCCAGCAGCAGCAGCTACGCGCACCTCGACGCGCATCCAGAAGAACAAGAACAAGAAGGCGGCCAGCGCGATTATCGCCAGCGCAATCCCTACCACCGCCATCCCCGTTCCCCCCGCAAAGCGCTTCGTCGGGCCCCTCCCCCTCGACCCCATGAGCCCCGACGCAAAGCTATTTCGTGCTGGCTGTGCTGGCGGTGCTGGCATCAGCATGGTGATCTGCTTCAAGATCAAGAGTAAGGCACTTGATGGTGCGGACTTCCTCCCCCCTCCCCCCCCCTCCGCCCGCCACCGTGGAGCCCGGCTGACAGTCAGCGCAGCCGCCCTCGCGAAGAAGATGAGCCTCCTGGAGCACCCGGATCGTCCCGGGATGTTGATCCGTGGTGGCGACGACTCCGTTGAGGCTCACGATGTGGAGCGGGAGCTCAAAGAGATGAGGAAGCGGGCGGTGGAGCAGCTCGGCGGTGGGGAGAGCTGCGAGAGGGTGGCGAAGAGGTTGGGGGATATGCTCCTTGCTGAGTCCTGATGGCCTACTTCATCGACCAGTTTCAGATGCCTGAAGCCTGAAGGCATACGAAGAAGAAGACAACTAACTACTAGACTCTTGAGGACTAAGCTCACGGAGCTGAAGAGATCAAGAGATCAAGAGGCGGAGGAGAAGCAGTGGAGAATGGAGGATGGCCTGGCGGGAGAGGGTGGTTAATTGGGACCCTCAGTAACCAGTTTGGCCTGGAAGTTGGGATCCACGGTGATGGACTCTGGAGTATATGCTATTGAGAATTTTTTTAGAAAATGTTTCTTTACACTTCACTATTCTTCTAGCTTTTTCTTCATGTTGCGGTGTTGCAAATGTAGCCTGTCGGCATCGGAATGATCACGGGCAGCGGCTGGGCCCCACTGCGGGGCCTTGTTAGCATTTAGACTTGTCTCTCTGGTGTGGGGTTTATCGTTATGTGCCCGGTGGCGAGAATATCATCATGTCTTGAGTTTATTTTGACCACGGGGTGGTGAAGGGGGGGGGGAGTCTAGGTCTGTGGGGATGTATAAACGTTAAAATAGTAGAATGGAAAACTTATTTGATGCTTTTTTTGGTGTATTATTACATTATGTAATGCTGTTATAGCAAGAACGAGCGTTCAAAGCTGGGGGTCGAAACTGTCCTTCAGTCTCATCCACTAGAAGATGCGAGAAAGCAACTCAAGTGCGCCGGACAGTGGACACATCCCATTCCGTCACATGATATCACTCTGCTCAGCATTCCCACTGCAAAAACGTGAGTTTTACGGCTGTCTGTGGTGCAAACCCGCCATTTTTGGGCTAGTTGAGGGAGTCTTGGGAGACATGGTGAAATCAAAGGCTGCCGGAAAGTTTCGTAGGCCTATACTGTCGGCATCGGAATGATTATGAGCAGCGGCTGGGGCCCCACTGCGGGGCCTTGATACTTGTTAGCATTTGGACTTGTCGCTGCGGGGTTTTATGGTTATGTCCCCGGTGGCGAGAATAGCATCATGCATTGAGTTTATTTCGACCACGGGGATGTTGAGGGGGGTCTAGGTCTTTGCGGATCAGTATAGAGTTAAGTAGTAGAATGGAAAACTTATTTGATGCTTTTTTTAGTGTATTATTACCTTTGGTAATGCTGTTATAGCGAGAACGAGAGTTTACAGCAGTGGGTCGAGTACTGTCTGTTTAAAGTTCAGGCACACTGGAAGATGCGAGAAAGAAATGAAACATAAGCTTGAGTGCGGCGGACAGTGGACACATCGCATCCCATCATGTGATATCACTCTGCTCCGCACACCCACTGCAAGAAAGGGAGTTTTACGGTAGTCTGTGGTGCAAAACCGGCATTGTTGGGCTAGTTAAAGGAGTCTTGGAAGGCATGGTGGAATCATCCACTGCCGGGAAACTTCGTATGGCTATATCCGTCTCGGCCTTCCCCCTCCGTCCGGCGATACCATCTGCGACGAGCATCAAGAGTTCACGACCACCACCACCACCACGACCACCACCACCACCACCACCGCCACCACCCTCACCACCAACCCCGCCCTTGCGATTACGCACAGCAACTCTATATATCGTGCAGACGTGCCTCCCTGCGATACCCTTTCGGCGGTCCTGGCAGATCTAGCGGTAGTTACCGACGACTGCGATAGCATCCTCGCTTTTGAGACTATGTACACACGAAATTGAGTTATGTGGGGAGAGAGA
This sequence comes from Tricharina praecox, assembly GCF_024521635.1. Taxonomy (NCBI): domain Eukaryota; kingdom Fungi; phylum Ascomycota; class Pezizomycetes; order Pezizales; family Pyronemataceae; genus Tricharina; species Tricharina praecox. The sequence goes on from NW_026250407.1 coordinate 1,553,359, forward strand.
GAGAAAACATCAATTTATTGCCGCATGTAGCCTTACTAGACTATGGCGACCACCAACTTCCCAACCTTTCCTGCTAGCTCCGCGGGGTCGAGAGAAAGCTCTGCCACCATGGCCCGATGCTGCGCCGCTGCCTAACAACTGAGTTATGTGGGGTTGGTGGTTAGGTTAAGCTTTTTAGGAACGATGGCGAACTTCGGGTTGTGTTTCATTACTAAAGTTACATCTAGATAGCTTCTAGTTAGAGTGTGGGTAAGGGTTTTAACTTTTGGCGATGGGATCCGTGGAGACCATATTCCTTTTTCGCTTAGGAATTGACGACCAGCTTGGATGTCGATCACACGGGAGAAGTTTGACTGTTCAAAGCTAAAGACCGTTTTAACGGCAAAGTCTATTCTCCATTCAGCATATAATATTTACATTCCACTCAATGAGAAAACCTAAAATCCAACCTCTTATTCCCCCTATCCTCGGTAATGTTAAGGTACTCTTCCTTCTCTTTCAGACTCATCGCATTCCACAGCGTATCCCTTGTTTTATTCCTCCAGATGTAATAAGCCTTCGCCGCCACGAACAGGACAATGTTGAGGCCGCAGATGCCGATCAGCACGCGGTTGCCTTTGCGGTAGAGGGGCTTGTCGTTTTCGCGGTAGATCTACGAGCTTTGTTAGTGGGGAGTCGGCAGAGAAAGGGAGGTGCGTGAGAAGAGGTAGTTAGGTACGTTTGAGGCAATGATACTGCCCGCCTGAACGGTCATGTTGTAGATTGCACTGCCGACTGTGCGAGTGCGTACCGAGCCAGCGTTGCGAGAGGTTAACGCCACCTGAGTTGTGCCGATCAGTCATCGTTAAATACGGGTGCGGAGGACGGAGTACTTACGATAATAGCATGGATGTAAACATGCCCGACGATGAATGTGCACGCGGCATAGCGTCCCCACACTGGCGCGGCGGCGGGAAGCGTGGCGAGCACTGCGAGTGGTATCAACAGCCAAACCTGGCCGACGACGCCGAGCAGTAACCGTTGGTTGATTCGTTCCGAGAGCCAGGTGATAATGAGGAGGACGATGATGAAGATGCATTGTGCCGGGATCGTGAGTAGGTTGGTTTCTAGAGTGCCGAACCCGAGTGAGCGTAGGGTCAGTGTGAGGTAGCTGGTCATGGGCGCAGAAGGAATGGTCCAGGTAAGGCCGATCAGATAAATTGGCCCTGGATCAAGTCAGCAAATAGCCTGCGGCGTCTAGGTGGGAGAAGAGAAGCGTACACATATCGTAATCCTTCAGGGACTCCCACAGCAACTTCAGTGTTACCGCTTGGCGATTATGCATATCACCTTTACTAGGATCATCCCGCAGAATCCGATTGACGAGTATCACCTCCTCGCGCTCACTAAACCAACCATCATTTCCGCGGAGTCCTCCCTTCGTCTGTGTCGGCGACGGCGGCATATAGAACCAACTCAGCAGTCCAATGATGGCCGTGAGCGAGCCCTCCAGCGCAAACAGCCAGCGCCAGCCTTCCATCCCGTTCACTCCGCGTAGACGAAGGATCCCAAAGGCGAGAAATGCCGATACGATTTGGGTGCTCATGTAGGCGGTCCAGAAGAGAGAGAGCCGGAAGGGTAGCTCTTTGGTTTTGTAAAAGTAGGTGAGGTAGAGGATGACATCGGCGATGAAACTAGTTTGGTCAGTAGGGATAAGATCGTGGGGGTGGATGGGGACGACGAACCCTCCTTCAATCAAGCCAAGAAGACATCTGCACACCACAAAGGAGGCATATCCATTCATTTTTGCCTGGCAGCTGGCCACGATACTCCACGAGACCATCTGAATTCTGCAAGAGACGCATCAGCCAGGATCATCCACTGCCTTCGAAGTCGGTATACGTACGGAATCCATCGATCCGGCCCAAGCTTTTTACTGATCAGCTGTGACGGGAGTTCCGCAAACATAAACGAGATGTAAAACACCGTCTGTCCCCAGTTGTACTGATCCGTCGTGAGCCCCAGATCGTCCAGCATGTTATCCGACAGCGCCTGCTGAATATTCCCTCTATCCAATTGCAGGGCGAAGAACATGAGGCAGCACCATGATGCGACCCTATAGTCGATCTTCTCTTGCAGTCAGCAATACGCCACAGAGAATTTGAATAGGTATCCTAACTTTCTTGACGATCCTTTTCTCCTCTACCTCCGTCCATTCCGCTGCCGGATCGTAGCGGTGGGCGCCTTCGTACTCCGCGATCGGCTTGTAGAAGCGATTCAGTGACGTTTCATGGCTGAAGGCGCCGCCGCCGTCGGCACTGGAGTAGGCGGGGATTGAAGTACTGGAGTCTGTGCCGCCGGCTTCCTTGTGCTTGGTGGAGGTTATGCTGGAGGCTGTCGAGTCGACCTTCGGAGCTGGAGGGAGGGAATAATCAGCCATTGCAGCGACAGAACTTGAGGAATCGATGGAGTTTTCATATGCCAAGTACGGGTGTCTTATGTCTTTCCGACTTCTTTGGCTGCTACACCGAAGACGATCATGGCAAAGGCAAGCTGCAACAAAAGGTTGGTAGTATCAGCAACTGCACACTCCCGAGGAAGGTAGAAGACGGTACCGCTGGAGTGGGGGTATTCCCCGTTCCCTTCTGCCCCACCATCAATGAGGTGACGAACAGGCAGTGTGACGACAGGACGAAGGATAGATATCCACATTCTTCTCATTGGCTCACGCACGGATGGCCGTTGCATCGCTGAATTCCATCCGAGATGCGGTCCCGGAAAGAATTTATATTGGGGGGTGATATGCTGGCGAATCTGGCGGACGCGGTATCTATGGCGAAAGCGAAGGGTGCGATTGCAGAACGGTCAGGATTGCATGGGTTACGTAGAATTACCTCTCCCACGCCCTGGGATGGATGTTGCATGAATAAGCGCGCAGGCGGCATGTAATCTACATACGGAGAAGTTGACCCTCGCTTCGCTTGGATGCAGCCGACTGGAGCGATCACGTCAAAGTGGGTGTCGGTCACACAAAGATACGGTTTGAAGTTTGAACTTACGATAAGGTCGCGCGCGTGACGGAACGCGAAACTGCTTTTCGGCAGCAGCACATGGGAAGATTAACACGGTTAACCAGCCCCCACGTCCGGAATGCTATGATGTATTTCTTTTTCGGGTTCTTCATTGATCGTGTGCAGCCTATTTGGATTAGGTCTGGCGAGATTCACACCTCTAAGTTGGTACTTTCTGCAGCCCCCGATTTCGGGCTCTTGAGGCAATAACTGGCCCTCCGCCAGGCTAAGCAGCAGTATGCTTTTTACACAAGGCTCTGTGTCTGAGCTGGGCTCGAATTTCAGGGCTATTTCATTGCTTCACCATATTCGTATTCAGCCTATATGAGACTACGGCGTAAATTTGTTGCTTTTTTTGCCCACACTCCCGTCACGACGAGTGAATAGCCCGCCGCCTGGACCGGATTGCTGGGATATAGATCAACTTTGATATTACTAAGATGGTAATCGAGTGACGATGGGAGGACGTCGGGTAGAGTGCCTTGTGCCCGGCAAATCATGTGGTAGTCCGGGACTCCGAGTGGTGGTGGTCGAAATCAAGCCTTCGGGAAAAAATGAGGATGCGGCGTCCAGAGCGTGCAATTGCCTAAGACCGACGCTTTAGAATGCTTACTACACTCGGAATCAAAGAGCAAAGTACTTTTAGCCTCAGTGATGTTGCTGCTAGGATATTTCACTGGTGATTTTTCACGAAACCTCACCCGTCCTGTTGGCGCACGTCAATCTAGTATCACACGCGACAATCCTCAAGTGGCGAAGCTGTCGTTGCTCGGCGGTGTGTGGTGGAGGGGCGAATGAGGTTGGGAAGGAGAATGGATACTCAGAGGAAGATTGGATGATGTGAGGATGGGGAATGGAAGTGAGAATCGCTGGGCTAGCGAGAGATCAGCGCTGTGATGTAACTACTGGTAGTTAGTCGCTTCATTCAAGCTTTGCTGGCCCAATCAGTCTACGATAGATGCACTCGGCATCACTCGCATAGATGATGGCTGATGTTGATTATCTGAGATTAGATCTGTAGTACGGCCGCTGGCTCGATCATACAATGGCCTCTAGCTGGTACCAGTGTCTTTCATTCAAAACCAAAAGGGATACCGAAAATCATGAGCATATCACCAAGCGCAGCGAGCGGAATAGAGGCCTCCGATTTTTTTAAAAACCGGTGGAGAATGGGCTGCTTAAGGTTGGGGTGTCGGATCGGCTTCGAATAGGAGTCCCCAACGTCCTCTTTTTTACCCATCACGTTCGCCACAGCACGCGTCACAGCACCCGCCACAGCACCCGCCACAGAGCTCGCCACAGCACTCGCCACAGCACTCGCCATCAGTCTGACCTCACACGGTAAACGTCACACCCACATGTCGAGCTCTCCACCTTCCCAACTTCCCGCTCCAGGACGGTAGCGAGAAATGCCGAAGACAATTAAAGAGAGAACCTCACCGGACGTTATTCCCATCTCCGCCGCATGCGGAGCCGATGTACCGAATACAGGTTTCCGGAGCTCAAGGTTGCGGGAAAAGGGTATCCGAAGTAAGGGTGGTTTGATGTGACGACAGTCCTCCAACGTTCAACGTAGTCGAGACGTCATCATGTACACGAAGCGAGCTCAATATATATCCCTCCACGGTCTCCCACAAACCGATGAACAGCCTCCGCAAACTCTACAACGCCTATCCTTGAGAGAAAACGAACGACCAGTAACAAAACGACCGTAAAACGAACTATCAATGGCTCTCAACGCAGCCTCGAATCTGGCCGAGAAGGTTCTCGGCCGTGACTACTCCAACGTCGACACCATCACCGACGTATCAAAGCCCGATGCTGCAGCCGGCACAGCAGATACGACAGAGACTATGAAGGCGCTGGCATGGTTTGGGAAGGGTGATGTGAGAGTTAGTATGTGCCTGCGACCTTCTCCCTTCTTTCTTTTCTCCCCATACTGACGAGAGAGAACCCCAGTTGAAACCCACAAGCCAAAGATTCTCGAGCCCACCGACGTGATCGTCAAGGTGACCGGTACAACCGTGTGCGGCAGCGACATCCATCTGCTGCACAACGTGATCCTGCAGCTCAAAGCGGGCGACATCCTCGGGCACGAATTCGTAGGGCGGGTATCTGAGCTCGGCTCTGCAGTGACAGAGCTTTCTATCGGCGACCGCGTTGCCAATTCCTTTGTCGTCTCCTGTGGCGAATGCAGATTCTGCAAGCAGAAGCTCACTACCGCCTGCGAGAAGACGAACCCGAGTAATGTGCACGGGGATCTGTACGGATCGAAGATGGGCGGGATCTTTGGATACAGCCATTTTGTGGGTGGGTATGCCGGTGGCCAGGCAGAGTATGTGCGCATTCCGTATGCGGCACAGAATTTGCTGAAGTTGCCGGACGAGGTGCCGGATGAGAAAGGTTCGCATCCCCTACATCTGTGTTTCAGTGCTCGATGCTAATTCCGTCCAGGCCTGTACCTAGCCGACATCCTGCCGACATCCTACCACGCAGTTCAAGACACGGGCGTGTACGCCGGCGACGCCGTTGCGGTGTGGGGGCTGGGACCCATCGGCTTGCTGGTGTCGATGTTTGCCTTCAAAGCGGGCGCGTCGCGCGTGATCGGCATTGACGGAAACTTCCGCACCGAGTTTGCTTTGAAGAAGATTCCCGGGATCGAAGTGTTGGATTTCACCAAGCTCCCGCGGGGAAGGACTGTCACCGCCGAGATCCATGACCGTGTGCCGGGTGGTGTCGATGTCAGTATCGAGGCGGCCGGAGGGGAATATGCAAAGGGATGGGCACATAAAATCGAGCTGGCGGTTGGGGCGGAGCAGGATACGAGCGAGCTGGTCAATGAGGCCATCACGTCGACGAGAAAATTCGGGCGCGTCGGGATTATTGCGGATTATGTTGGCTGTATGTTACCGCTCTACCTTCGATGAAAGTGCTGATGCTGATCAAACAGTTACGAATCACTTCAACATCGGCTCGCTGATGGAGCGCGGGATCAGGCTTATCGGCAACGGGCAATCTCCGGTACAGAAATGTGAGCGTCCTCATCGCCCCCACCTTTACATACCTAGCTAACAGGCCTTAGATTGGCCCGAACTCCTGGCGATGGTAAAGAGCGGCGAGATCGATCCGACCTTCATCGTGACGCACCGGCTCAAGCTCGACGACATTGCGAAGTGCTACTACGTCCACGAGAAGAAGGAGCAAGGAATGGTTAAGGCGTACATCGAGACGCGCTTCTCGGCTCCGAGGGCCCCGGGGATTGATATGCCCGAGTTGAGTCGTTTGTAGTCGGATTTGAATATTATGTCCTTCAAACTTCCAAATTGAAGAATAACCTGTGACGTACGAGTGATATCCCATGGTCCCCAGCATCTGCTCTAGACCCAGCAGTCCTGGCTGTGCGACGCCACATTACCGACATATCCCAGCACCGGCCGCAAATAGAGTGTGGCTGCTGCTTCGCTGAGACACTTCATTTCCCTAGCGAATCGCATTGTCGGTATGTAGCGTAGCACAAGAAGTCGCTAACAAATACGAGGATGTCCAAGTAGGCGAGAATGAGACAGACTGCTGTGATCTGTCCGGCTGCTCCCTATGAGACTTTGCCAGTTCCTGAAGGCTGAAGGCTGAAAGCTGAATCTGCCGTACCCAGTAGGCCCACGGCATTCGAAGTTGTGCACCAAATCAGACATGCAGTGGAAAGCAGCAGCACGAGCAGCAGCAGTAGCAGCAACGGTACTGGCGTTCGCCGGTACTTCGCCAGTCGCCGCACAGAAGGTCGCGATACAGTATTGGTGCCGGCCCAACGAGGCGACCTGTAAAGCCCCCGGCGCAGAGGAGTTGAGTCTAAGTATCGGCTGTGAGTGCCCCCCTCCCCCCCCGTCCCTCTGCGTGTACATAGAGTACATACCGAACTCCACCCGAAGGCCGAAAGCTGAAAGCTGAAGACTGAAAGCTGATAGTGATATACCATAGGCCCAGCCCCCCACGGCGGCTGCGCATTCGCCCCCGACACCACAGAGCCAAGCGTGTGCTGCTGCGGCGCCAGCGAGATCCGGTGCTGGAAGGGTGGACAAACGTGCGATGGTCGGGCGTCACAGATGAGCGTGTGCGATTTCGGCGGGCAGAGTACCCCTTCCCTCCCCCCCCGCTTCCCCCCGCTCGTGCTGTCGCTGATGTGGTCAATGAGAAGCCTGGTGCTGCGACACTAAATGGGAGACCTGTGGAGTCAGCCCCGGACAGGAGGGTAGGTGCTACCTAAGATAGGGTAGGCCGCTGTTTTTCGGTTCCAGCCCCAAGTCTGGTTTTGAGACTAGCTCAACGTCAAAGTTTGACTTTGCTACGGTGGATGTCTTTGGGACGCATTTTAATACGGATACTGAGACTGGGGGGAGAGCGACGGCGACGGAGGCAGTGGCCACGATGAGGGGGGGACTGAGTGGGAGTAGGAGTGGGAGTGCGTCTACGGCCGCCGCGGGAACGGTAGAAACGGGGACTGCGATGGCGGGAGCGGCGACTGCGGGCGCGAGTGGAAGGTACGCGGTGGGTGGGGGGTTGCTTGTGGTTGCTCCGGTGGTGGTAATCCTGGGTTGTAGAGTGCTGAATGGACGTGTTGGCTTGTAGGATGTGATATAAAATGGCACAATGTAGCTATGCTAGGCAATTGATGAAATGGATTTCGCGCCTGATGACGGACTTGGTTTACCTGCACTCCGGAAATTTTGTAACCAGCCATCCCAAGTTCCCAAATTGAGCCACCTCACCTTGCCTTGAGGCCACTAATCTTATTCATCGATCTCGAATAGGTACAGGATGGATGCAACGGTGAGTATACGGTATTAGGTAGGAGACCTAGATGTCATCACAGTAAATCACTCACCATCGAGTAATTTGCCATGAAGGAAATAATAACAAATTGCCCAATCCACCGTCCCCATAATTCGCAGCCCCAAATTGTAATCAAATTCAGTCCATTCCGCACCCTATTTAATATCTCCCCCTAGTATCTCCCCTATTATCTCCCCCAGTATCTTCCCCAGTATCTTCCCCAGTATCTCCCCCAGTATCTCCCCTTGTCTCCCCCTTGTCTCCCCCTTGTCTCCCCCAAGTTCAAGTTCCAAGCACCTCCCCACCTCCCCCCACTCAACCCTCACACCTCAACCCCCACCCTCTCAACCAACCACCCCATCAACACCTGCCACGCGCGCTCCTTCAGCTCCTCCTCCGGATCGGCACCGTCCCACTCCCCTTCTCCCTCCACCTCCTCCTGGATTAATTCGAAGTCTTCATCCGGAGGGGCGGAGGCGTGGATCCATTCGTTGTCGTTGTTATTATTGTCGTTGGCGTTTTTACTGTCTGTTTTGGGAAGTGCAGGGAGAAGTGCGGAAGAACGGCGGCGGTGATGGGTATTCGGATGTAAGTTTCTAGAAGGTGTTCCGGAGCTGGCGGTGGCGGTGGTGTCGCTGGTGTTTCTGGTGGAGGCGGAGGTGGAAGAGGGGGTGGTGACATTGACCCATTCGGTGAGGTATACCCAGTCGGATGTGCGCCTTTCCCGCCTTTCCTGTTTTTCTCGCGTGTCTTGGCTGTCCTGGGTGTCCTGGGTCTTGTGTCGTTTGGCGTCTGGGAATTCTGACATTGTTGCGTCTGGGTAATCTGGCATTGTTGATTGGATGAACTTGTTGAACTTGGAGGACTTTGTTGGACGTTGCCGTGAATGATGTAGATAAAGTTATAACTTTTTTGATGTGGTGTGTGATTTATTTGGGTAAAGTGCGCAGAAGGTGCAAGCTGAAAGGTAGGTGGAAGTAAGAGGAAGGCGGAAGCTGGGTGAAAGCTTGGTTAAGTTTTATCTTGGACGAGAGGGCGAGGGCGAGGATGAAGGAAGAACATTGAAGGACGGATTGCCGTGAAGGAATTGTATGCTGCCATGCTATCAACGATCGAATCCAGCATTCCTAAACCAAAAAAAATCTATATTCCATTCAGCGCAGATAACCCCATATAATACAGTATTCCCACCAGTCTGCGCTTTCAGGATCCCAGCAGCGTATATATGTACATCCGCCAACACCCACCCCCACCCTCCATCTCCCACTCTCTCCCTCTCTCCCTCTCCCTCTCCCTCTCCCACAGTCCGCACAGAAAGCAAGCAAACTGCAGAGTAGTAGGGTCCTACCATACATAACCTATCACTCGTGCTGGCAATCTTTCTTGTTGGAAATGGTGATGAATATGATAGTAGAGATGTATCGTATTGTGCCTATAGAAGGTGGAGAGAAAGGTAGAGAGTCTCGACTGTGTAGGAAATAGGGGGTAAAGGCCCGTGCCTTCTACCTCAACTAAGCAGACGACTGAGATATTACAACACTTGTTTGCGTGAGCCCATTAGATTATGCATTGATATGCAATACAGCCATGGTCTACTAAGATCGAATGCTAGAATGATTAAACAAAGAAAACTTAGATCGTGCGTTTAATGTCTACATCTAAATCCAAACTCTAAAGCTTGGGTATATCACTGCTGAAGTTTGAGCATGGTATGCATACACGGCACGCCCCCGCCGCTGGACCGTTCATGGAAACGTATCTCTCTCCCGCAGGCAACCTACAGGCGGAGGGTTACAGACATGTGTATGCAAGTATGTGTGGTTGGCCGAGTAATATCCCCATGGCCAGAGTGGGCGGTTTCGGTGGGCGGTGGACGGTCTGGACCACCACCACCTGCTGAAATCCACCACGGGACTCTTCCTCTTCCTTCTTTCTTCGCAGAGGACAAAGATAGTTACCTAGTGTATGTACATACTTCAACCGTTTGGTGGGAACATGCACCAGTACACATCTCAATCCTCTGTGGTAGGATACAGTACAGCGCGGACAACCGGTAGTAAGGAAAGACGCTCTAGTACGGAGCATGTATCGATGTGATCTAGACGTTTTTGGCTTTGGCTTTGGCTTTCAAATGCACCCGTAATAGATGCAGAGTTTGAGCAAACCCACCGAAAATAACCGTCACAAGGTTTAAGTTCCAGTGGCTCTATATCTCATAGAATCCTGTCCAAACGACTCGACGGGGAGCTTAACCATGTACATACCAGGTATAAGGTCCTTGGTTCGTCCGCTGTCCCTTCCTTTTCCTCCATCTCTCGTACCATCCTCACCATCGCCAGCCACTCGACTCAAGCCTATCCGCACCAATCTTTCGCTCACAGCATTTCCCTCATAACACCGTGTCCACTCGTCACATTCCTCCCACACACTCACTATCTCACAATGGGTATTCCGTATTACGTTGTCCCCACCAATTCTCCCGTGCAGCAGCAGCAGGCCGCCGTTGAGCCCGAGCGCGTCAAGCCGCAGAACGTGAGTCTCACTCCTCCCCCGATGTTTGTTCGAGATGGGATACCAAGTGGAGGATACAGGAAATCCCCGGCGACATGAAGATCGTCGATATCTTCGGATTGAAACTGGGGATACGATACAATATGGCACAATGTAACTACGCTGGGTAATTGATGAAATGTATTTTCGCGCTCGATGACGGAGATGTAGTTGGCCTACACTCTGGAATTGCGCTGACCAGCCATCCCGACTTGAGTCTTGAACAATTACATCTCGCCGTAAGCCAGCTGCATGTATTCATCGATCTCGAATACAAGATGAATGCAACTGTCAACGGTAAGTATACTTGAGTAGTGTACATCTGGATATCATCATAATGTATCACTCACTGAGAAGAGTGATCAGTCACGAAGAAAATAACAAATTGCATGCGCTCAGGTTTGAACACCACAATCCACTCCAATCCACTCCGATTCAACAATACACCATCCTCACAGCCCCAACTAGTAATCAAATTCAGTCCATTCAGCACCCTATCTATCTAGTATCTCCCCCAGTATCTCCCCTGTCTCCCCCCAGTATCTCCCCCTAGTATCGCCCCTAGTATCTCCCCAAACTCTTCCCCAGTATCTCCAAGTCCCAAGTTCCAAGCTCCTCCCCCACCCGCCCCACTCACAACCACTCCCGAATCTCAACCCTCAACCCCCACCCGCAGTCGCTCTCACCCCTCACCCCCCAACCCTCACCCCCCCCATCACACCTCAACCCCCACCCACCCTCTCAACCAACCAGCCCATAAGCACCTGCCACGCACGCTCCTTCAGCTCCTCGTCGGGATCGGCGCCATCCCACTCCCCGTCCCCCTCTCCTCCGTCAGCGGCCTCCTTCGGAACAAATTCGAAGTCTTCGTCCGGAGGGTCGGGAGAGGCGGAGGCGTGGATCCACTCTTCGGTATCGTTGCCGTTGTTGTCGTGGGCACCGCTGGGAAGTGCACGGGGAAGTGCAGGGGGGAGTGTGGAAGAACGGCGGTGGTGGTGGGTATTGGGATGTAAGTTTCGGGAGGTCGTTCCGGAGTTGGAGGCAGCGGTGGTGGATGTGGTGGTGGTGGTGGTGGTGGTGGTGGTGGTGGTGGTGGTGGTGGTGGCGGTGGAGGAGTGGGAGGTGATGGAGTGGGAGGTGACATTGACCCATTCGGTGAGGTAGACCCAGTCTGATGTGCTCCTTTCTCGCCGTTCCCGGGTTCCTCTGGCTTCTTGGGTTTCTTGGGTGTCGCGGGTATCTCGGGTGTCGCGGGTGTCTTGGGTGTCCCGCATTTCTTGGGTGTCTCGCGTCTTGTGTCGTTTGGCGTCTGGGTAATCTGACATTGTTGCGTCTGGGTAATTTGACATTATTGCTTGCTTGGAGGACTTGCTTGGACGTTCCTGGAGGGTTCTGTAGATAAAGTGATAAAGTGATAAAGTTTATGATGTGGATGATGTAGTGTATGGTTTTTTTGAGCATTGTGCGTGAAAGGCGGAAGGTGAAATGTGGAAGAAGGAAAATGGGTGGAAGGTGGAAGCTGGGTGGAAGCTGGGTTGGGTTTTATCTTGGACGAGGGCGGGGACGAGGGGGAAGGAACATTGAAGGATGGATTGCCGGGATGGAATTGTAAGTTGTATGGCTTCGGGATTGGGTTCTACATCGAGTCTGTGTCAGGCCTTTGTAGGCGAGATGGTGAGTATTGCAGGCTTGCGAGTGAGTGAGTGTTGTGGGGGTGAGATTGAATTGGTTCCATGATCCCGCATGCGCTTCACCAGCTATCACCCTCACCGACAACTGAACTCGCCCATTCACCCACTCAGCCTAGGCGTACATTGAGCCTCTGGACGACGCAAAAACGGGTGGAGATGCACTATAGAGTATCATGCAGCCATGCCGTTAATGATCAAATTTAGCATTCCCGAACAAAAAAAAGTCTATATTCCATCCAGCGCAGAAAACCCCATATATACAGTATCCCCAGCAATCTGCGCTTTCAGGATCCCTACATTGTATGTACACCCCTAACTTCCCTCTCCCCCTCTCCCACTCCCCCATCCGCACAGCAAGCAAGAAGCCTAGACCTTCTCCCCCTCTCCCGCCCATTCCCCCACCGCCCCCTCTCCCGCCCATTTCCTCGGCGGCACCCTTGGCGGCCCACCCGGCAACGGCACGAGCGTGAGCACCTCTCCGCCCCTCCACGCGCACGCCGCCGCCGCTGGCTGCGGCACCGCGATCCCGATCCCAGCGGCCTTCCACGTCGTCGGCAAGCGCGGACTACCTGGCGACGCCGGCTCCTCTCCCGCGCTCCAAGTCCCGCCCGCGGCGGCGAGGTCGGTGCGCCATTCTTCCACTTCAGCCTGCGCATCTATCAGTCACTGGTGCAGCCTGCGGGGGTGGGTGGGGGAAGGGGTGGGGGGAGGGGGGAGGGGGGATGGGGGGGAGCAACCTGGCTTTCCAGCCGCTCGTTCCGTGTGAGGCTGCCGAAGCTGTCCTGTCCCGTGACGGGCATGCGGATGCGGCGTCCTGCCTCGGAGGGGTGGGGTACCTGCTGGTGGTCGATATACGAGCGCCGGCGGTTGCGGACCGTGTGCATGAAGCTGTTGAATACTGGCGCGTTGGCGACGAAGCACGCTGTCATCACCTCTGTTCTCGCGATCAGTGTTGGTGAAGGGCAAATGAGGGCCGGGGGGAGGGAGGGGAAGGGGGGAGGTACCGATCGACGCCCAGAGGGTGCGGGACTTCTGCGCTACGCCGTTGCCGACGATTATGGGCATCCGGATCACCGTGATGCTGATCACGAAGAAGCTTACGCAGAAAAGCAGTGCGAGCTGCACTTTGCGGAAGACGGGCAGCCGCACCCGGAAGATCAGTGGCAGCGGGATGACCATCAGGCAGATGTCTGTTGTGCTACGGAAAGATCAGTCGGTGGACTACGGAAGCCTGAAGGGTGGGAGAAGGCTCCGTACATGTTGAGCGCTCCCATGGTCATCAGCTGAGCCTGCGCCTTCACGCAGCTGCCGGGGTCGGGCCACGCCTGCCAGTAGAGCTTGAACGGACGACACTCGAGCAGGCTGCTAAGCACGACGCCGACAAACGACGCAGCGACGAGCACATACGCCACCTTTATCGCCCTGCCATACGGATGTGTCTTTCCCGTGACCTTCTCGAGCCAGATGAGTATGCAGACCTTCATGCACCAGAGGAAACCCGCGTAGCAGATCCTGCCAGGCAGTATCATCCTCGAGCCGAACCTGCGACGCTCGATCTCGTCGGGCGCCATGCGGTCGAGCGGGTGCAGCTCGCGGTCGAAGTGCACGGTGAAGTTGACGAGCGTCGAGTGTGTGCACGCGAGCCGCGTCAGCAGCGGAACCATCGCGAACGCCATCCAGAGGTCTTCGGTGAAGAATGGTTCGTTGCGCCGGTACCGCCACGATAGCCGCGTTGCGATCACGAGCAAAGCGACGAAGGTGAACGCCCACAGCGTGGCGAGCGTCGTTGCGTCGTAGGACTCGGGCGATGCACTGCGTTTGTGCGGCGTGGAGGTGTCCATGGATCGATGGTTCCTGGAGAGGTTTATGGACGGGTCGACGGGTCGGGCAGGCTTTCATTCGTTCATTCGAGGCTTTCTTTCGGTCGCGGAGGGGTGGGGTGGGGTGGGATTGAATCGGAGGAGGGTGAGGGTTGGCCGTGGGAAGAACATAGGGAAACGAGGAGTGAGACAGAATGCTCGCCTTGAATCCTCAATGGGGTCTGGTCTTGTGCTGGGTGGGTGGTGCAGCACAAGCAGCCGAAAGCAGGTGCACGGCAACATTCCATTCTTAAGCTGCTGGGGAAATTTCGAGAAATTCCGATCCGAGGGACAGCACAGAGGGATGCAGGGGCGAAGACTCAAGAGCAGAAGATACCGATACATATCGCCGCTTGCATCGTTGCCCGCTGACGCCGGATTTGCACTTGGACCCCGCGCATGCAGACGCCTGATCAATCGTTTGTATTTGTGTGTGTGGGGGACTTCTGTCCGGTGCCATGGATGGGACATCCCAGTCCTCCGCCCGGAAAACCCCCTTCTCGGAAAAGAAAAAGACGCCTCTTCTTCACTTGCCGCATCGTCTGATAGGCTTACTTCAGGTGCGCCTTCTGTTTGCGGGGGTAGGGTGGATATTCACCGGGTTCTGGAACGAAAGCCGTTTGTACGATGGTCCGAAATCACAGCGGTCACTCGATCGGCAGGGTCTTTGGCACGTGTTACTCTGCAGTGTTACCGTGTTACAGTGTTACTAAGCGGAAGGACTGGCGACCTGGACAGTGGCGCACCCAGTACCGGCATGTCCCGTCATTTGGTCTCCAATCATGGCCCGTGACAGTGTGCACACATGTTCAGATGTTCATTCGCCATGCTGGTGTCCGTCAGAAACGTCAGCACTAGTTGACCAAGTACCTATTGGAGCAGACTACCGTAACTACGGGCGGCCACGAACGTCAACGGAAGCGACGCGGAGGCTGGAGGTTACTCTAGTTATGGGTAGCAGCGTGTCACGGGAAATTCTCGGCACGGGAACGTCTCACGTAGCGTAGCTGCGTAGCGGAGGTAACGGGGTGCAGTCCAGTCTGGTAGGTACACACTGTAACCGTGCCATGCATACAGTCTGCGGACACTCAACCTCCGACGACGCAACGAATGCGCGGCACCTTCATCACTCCCCCTGACACCTGCGATTCTGGTGCCAACGTGTCCGCCGGCATGGAGCACAACACAAACGAGGAGATCGCCGGGCGTCGCACAGCACTGGTGGTGTGGTGGGGAAGGGGGGGATGGAACCCAAGTACCGGTACTCGGTATGTGTGAGGTAGAGTATGTACGACATCTGGATGTCTGTCTGTCTGTCTGGCCAGGTCAGGTACCCGCGCAGTTTTGCGTTGCATGCATGCATATAGGGAGGTGGTATATTCCGGGTACATGTGCGAAGGAGCGGGGGAACCAACCGAGTGCGGTGACCCGTGAGACCGTGGGGTCGGGCGATCCCATACCCATCGGTCCCGCTCCGGCCTCTGGCCAATCAGCGGCCGGAGATTCGAGCGTGTGAGGGGGTGAGCGAGCGAGCGAGTGCGATGTTGTGCAAACGGCTGTGGATGGGATGTGAGGGGGTGTGATGTTGCTCAAGCCACATTGGCCGGCGCCGGCCAACCCGGGAGAAACAACTTGCTGATATGAAACAGCTCCGAGTCAGCGGCGTGGAACAACGGTAAACACCGTTCGTTCTATGTGGCGTATGTACAACGGTACAAGTGGGAGGCCTTGAGTCGTGGCCACGCCCTTTAGTTTTACGGGCGACTAGTCGGGCTGCGGCGAAATGAGTGAGATTTTATGTGATTTGGAGTGGAGAGCAAAGCCTTCGCACTTGAGGCGGAATGGAGGTGGTCACGACATACCTTTGCACCTTGTACACACGGTACTTGCTGACAGCGCCGGTAACTAGCCTCGAGCCTAGCCGGATGGAATACGGGATGGAATACGGTACGCAGGGAAGACAGCTGCGCTACATACTAGCACCATTCTCACCCGAGACACCGAGAGCCAAGAGACGTTGTATGTTGAGCATACGGGACCGGGGAGTCGGGGACCGAACGCTTCCCGTCACCATCACAGATTCACCACGGTCCACCACCTGGGTACTTGGTTGACTGCCAATTCCAAATTTCCCATCACATCCGGATGCAACCACAGGTAGTAGGCCAGCGTCTCTCAGACTCCCACCTATCGTCGCGCGGTCCGGACAAAGTGCACATTCCTCGCTATCCTCAAGGCTCCAGCCACCACAGCCAGCCACCACAGCCACCCCTTTCGCGCACAAAGCAACCGAGGAAAGAAGCGTTATCCCCCACCCATGCGTCCCTTCATCGCAACTTGCAAGAGCCTAGAGGCATTCGATACGGCGATCACTGAGGAATGTGACATGATCTACATACCCATTTCATTTCTGCCGGGTAGAGGTGAGGTAAGGTGCGCAGGAGAAAGGCCGGAGGGGAAATGTGGCCGGATCCGTAGCGGGGGATTAGCTTCATAGAATCTCTCTCGCTCGCTGTCCTTCGTATGCATATTCGTATGGTACTCCGTGGCGAACACTGTCTGCTTACTGTTTGAAAACTCGCATATGTATCGTATCCATGATCCATCTCGTGGAGCTGGAGGAGGAGGAGGAGGAAAGGGCATGCAGTTGGCGCACATATCAGGTGTGGAACAACGCTGGTTGCGTGGAATTCACTTCATGGAATATATCTCGCTGTCCTTCGTATGATGCTCCGCGTCGACCACTGTCTGGGTATCTACTTTGAAAACCGCGCATGTCATATCCATATCCATCTTGTAGAGCTGTCGGGGAAATCCGCATCACCTGCCACAAGTGTACCTATCCTCACTCTGTACATACATCTATCCCGAGTGACGGATATCAAATGGTAGAGCGTAACTGTTCGTATTGTGGGTTTCCGTCAACATCAGACGCATTGTGGCGGCAGTGGTCCGGTCCGTCGGAGGTTCTCTCAGCGGGCTGGCTGTTTGTTTTGGTTTGTTTTGTTTTGTTTTGATTGCTTCGGCATTGCTGCATGCGTCCAGAACTGGTCATGGTAAAACGTGAATGGGCATCGCGTTACATCGTAGCCCTCGCTGTGCGTGACTGTCTTCGGGTCAGACCCCACACGCACAACACACACCACCCTTCCTCTCTCACCCTTTTGCCTTTCTATCTTTCCTTCTCTCCTTTTGTTCATCCCACCCTACACCTTCCTCCTTACTTCCATTCTCTCATTCCCTCCCAGCCCTCCGGGGCATATATCACCCACACTACCCATGCCCTTGTGGCAGTACCCGCGCCCAATAAGTACAATGCCAAACCTCAACTTAGACCCAAAAGAACCACTCAAACGATTGACGCATCTCCTCACCACCATCATCCCACTCTCTCTTCCCCACCATCCTCCCCCTCAAGTCTGCCGAACAACAACGACAATGCCAAACCTCAAATTAGATGAGTCGGACAGCTCTTCAGAGGTGTCTTCCGTGGGTGGCCTGCTGTAAGCTCCCTGTCCCTTTAACATTGTGAACCCAGCTGCGCCAGAAGACCATGCTGACCTACCCAGAATGGACCCCGCCACGACTTCGAGAACCTCTTCAGGATGGGCCTCGGCCCCCTGGGGTATGTCTGCTGCTTCCTCCCTCGCGCAACATTGGTTGATGATCATGCTGATGGAATTCACAGGAGGCGGCTCGCAGGGCAGAGAAGGGCTACGCTCAGCTCAATGATCTCCCAGCAGCTTCGGCGCAGAGCATGAAACTATCATTATGATCGGCAACCAACTGGATCACGGGCTTTGGTCGCACCATCGTCCGTGTCATGTACGGACTCGGTCTAGTTGTGGCGGTTCATCCGGAAAATCCAGCGATCCGTTTCACCTTTCATCTCTTCCCATTCCACCAACAAACGACTCAATATTCGCTACACCAACTCCGACTTCGTACACGAGCCCTCCGCAAGCGAAGAAGATGTACGGCAGCAAGCTACGCTGGCACAAACATCATCTACGGATGATGAACCCTGTGGGGGAAGGAGGAGGATGAAAAGGAGAAGATGACCGACGAGAAGAAAGAAAACGCAGAGGAGGAGGAGGAGAACGAGGAAGAGGAGGAGGAGAACGAGGAGAACGAGGAAGAGGAGGAGGAGGAGGAGAACAAGGAGAACGAGGAAGAGGAGGAGGAGGATGAAAAGAAGAAGATGACGGAAGAGAAGAAAGAAAATGCAGAGGAAAATGAGAAGGAGAAATCAATTTTGTTCTGTTTTTTTTTGTTGTGTTCATTCATTGATTGCATGCGAGCTATATGTAGATCATTGGAGGATGAAAAAGAGAAGATAACCGAAGAGGACAAAGAAAACGCAGGGACAGCAAGTTGGGGGGCTGAAGATGAAGGATTTGAGGGAAGAGATTGCAGAACATATGCGGAGTGATTACAACTTGTACTTGGATAGCCATCGGCAGTATAAAATAAAAAAAAGCACTACTTTTCTACTCAGACTCGACCTCCTCCGATTCCACCGCATTTCTAGTTTGATGATTTTTCCGACTTAGAAAGCATGTGGCTTTGACGCCGCATCATGCGTGCAGATTGTTGTGATCGATCGGCAGTACTCAGCTCCCTCCTACTACATACCAATACCGATGGGATCTTTGTTGTTTGTGTGTACTGTAATTGCTCCTGCGGTGGTGAGATGGAACTTGGAAGGTTAGGTCCGGAGTACTAGTTGGGACGGTTGGACGGTTGGACGGTTGGACGGTTGGACGGTTCTTGTGGGCGTGAATTGTGATTGTCTCTTCTTCCACCTTCTTCTGATGTACGTATATGGAATAGAAAAGAATAGAACAGAGTAGAGCACCCGGAGGCTGGCCTAAGCTCGCCGCTCGACACGGCTCGACAGAACCCACTGCAGTTTCAGTTTGATAATCAGCTCAACATTAAACCTATTGCTCCTTTTGTTTGTTTGTTCTTACCACTGCACAGGTCCATTCATAGCAGCTCGCAGCTGGCCAATCGGCAAGCAGAGCGAGGTATGTACCTTCAATGATCAATCCCGTCCCTCGCCCACGCCCCATCACATCCCCTCCGAGTCTCCGACATCGTCGTCGTACCTCGTCCCAGCTGCTCGCCCGTAGGCTGTAGGCTGTGAGGTGAGGCACTGCCGCACTGAGGCGGGCGGGTGACGCTCCGGTACCCGTATGTACTATGTAGTAAGTACTTACCTATGTAGGTAGGGCGGAAATTGGCATTCTCGACTTGAAGTAGTAAAGGTCGGTGGAGGAGGTTCGTGGGTGGGGAGGGGAAGTCTTGAGACTTGAGTTTCGGCGAAACGATTCACCGACTCTAGCAGAGGCCGCCACGTATCATACTCCTTGACGGTAACTTGGTAAGCCCAAAGTCTGCAAGTTTGGATCTGTCGCCAGCCTCCTTCAGATACCCAAGTACCAACCGTATATATATTACTGGTCCCGCCCGCACGATATTCGTGATTCATGGCTAATCACTCACCACCCAGTGCTCCAGCCTCCAGCCTCCAGCCTCCGGTCCTGGATCTTCTGTGAAGGGGAAGTAAAAGAAGAAGTTAGAACGTCGCATGTGATACTATTACACAGATATATACAAAGTCAAGAGTCAAGACGTGAGCGGTAAGGATATCATGCAAGTGCAACTCGTGAAGCCCCTGACAGGCTGGCCCGTAAGTTGTCGCACCCAACGTTCCAGGGAGCTCAAGCCTCAGAGGCCCTAATGACCGAAAGCACTCACTCACTCGCCAGTCGCCAGTCGCTAGCACTTTGACTGTTTGACAGCATACCGGTACTGAGCCTTACGCCCTTACTTCTATCACACCCACCACTCCACGACTGGTCCAACCTTCGACACCGAGCCTTCTCGTCTCGTTGAAATTCGTGATTCGTCCCCCATCCAATGACTCCAGTCCTCGCAATGTCGTACCCAGTATGTAGTCAAACCCGATGCGGAAGATGTCATTATTCAAATTTCATACATATCACGATTCACAAGCGGATGGGCCGGGAGATGGTGAGTGATGACATTCCGATCAGACAGCCTTGCAGTTCCTAACTCTTCAGATCATAGGATAGTAGGATAGTGGGATAGTAGGATGATGGATCTGGATCCTCGCTAAACAGTATTCGCGTCTTTCTAGAGGCTAGAGCTTGCATCCGGTTGAACTTTGGTCTCGTAGAGTCGTAGACACTAGAGTCGTAGTGAATAGAACTTCACGCTGGAAGGAAAATTCCGATGTATACTTGGCAACTACTCGAGGTTCGAGAAGAGCAGTCGTATATTCACTACCTACCTGTGGACTTGCGTACTCCGCTGTGTTCGAACTTCGGAAGTGAAGCTCTGCTACCGGCAAGGGTTGGTGAAGCTCACCAGGCTGCAGCTTTGCACAGGGTATCACTCGCCCAGCATCTCCATCTTCCCAGCTTTTCCGACTGACACGGCAGAGTTTAGCCACCACTAATATCTCCACGTTACCATGTAAGGTCTTTCTACACGGCTGGGCTCGAAATCTTGGCGAAGTTGAACGGATTTCAATAATGAGCGAGTGAGAGTTCATGCTCACGCATATACAGTAGATACAGACGTTGAGCCCCGCGGCTTGGAAGTTGGAGTCGCTCTGCAAGGCTTGAATTTGAATTATGTAGAGCCTATCGGCGTTAACTAGACTACCTGGGCCAGCGACTCGGCGTGCGGTCGGGACTCGGGAGGTCTTGGCCGTAGCCCTGGACTGGAGTGGATCCCTGGAAAATCCCGTATGATGCCGTATCCGGTGCGGGGGGAAAAACAAAGGAAGAAAAAGGAAACACTTGCAAGGACGCATTTGGCTACTAGCTAGATACCTAACTATTTATGCTGCCGCATCCCGAGGGCGGGAGTCGGGACCCGATAGCAGGGGGCGGGTGGGTAAGTATGTGAGGAACCGTGGGGATCCGATGAGGGGATTCCCGGGACCCCGCATTTGATGATTATGGTAGGTATTCTGCACCCGAAGCTTATCCACCGCCGAATGGATTGTCGATCTGCCTCGTGCCATCATCCAGCGGGGCGGATACGGTGTGAATTAAGGTACGGTAGCAATACGGCATGCCGGGCACAGCAAAAGCAAGAAGCGAGGTTCGATAAGGCCATAGAATACTAGTAGTTATAACTTATTGGCATTAACTATCGCGAACTATAACCCCGCACAAGATGTCGCTATCCAAAGCCATCCATCCACATCGCTCCTGCTAGTTACTTAGGAGAACAACCGCAAGCAAGCAAAAAAGAAAATAGAAAACCAGAACCCAGCGCTTCTCTATGTAATTGTGTACACCGTAGCCGAAAACCAAGAATCAGGAACAGAAGAAACAAAAAACAATATGTACCGCCCACCGCCAAACAATATGTACCGCCCACCGCCAAACAATATGTACCGCCGGTATTGCAATCGACATCGGCATCGGGCATCTCCATCTACCTCCTCGCGCCAGCAGCCTTGATAGCCTCCAATTCGCGCAGCAGCTCGTCGCGCGGATCGACACGGTGGACCGGCTTCGGTTTCGAGAACGAAGAGATCTCGCCGTCTAGGCGCCGCACGCCATTATGCCTCGTCTTGATCGCCAGCATTATCGCCATTCGCTTCCAGTTCCTGCAAAAACACACACGCGGAAACGCCGCTTGTCGTTAGTTACCTAGTTGGTGAACGAGATAGCTCCGGGGTTTTGCAGGGGTGGGTTGTGGGATGGGATGGATGGGATGGATGGGATGCGATGGGTTGTGGGATGGGATGTGATGTGTGCGTCCGGGGTGGGGAGGGGACGGGGGCGCAACGCACGCTTCCTCCAGCACGCGCTTCATGCACTTCGGCGCCATGACACTTCCCTTCCCAGCGTTCCCAGCGTTCCCACCCCTCTCCCTCTCACCCGTCCCCACCGTGCCGACGTTCCCCGCCAGACTCGTCTGCCACTCCTCCTCCTCCGACTCGCTGTTGCCCTCCGCCGCCGCCGCCGCCGCCGCCTCCGCCGCCGCCGCCGCGGCTCCGAGCTGCTTGCACGCGGCCGCTACGTGGTCGTTCGAACACTTCTCGTGGTACTTCCATGGCGCCGGCGGCGCGCGCGTCGTCCGCGGAACGGCGTCGCTGCTGTCCGACGATGGGACGTACTCGGATTCGGCGGAGGTGCCGGGCTGATAAGGCGCGCGAGGCATGGCTAGGAGGAGGGTGAGAGTGAGGGGATCGTGGTAGTGGGAGGGGGGTTATCTGCGACGACTTGGGGGGCGGAGGAACGCAGTCAGTTTGACGGACAGACAGACAGACGGGCGGACACACAGGCGATCGTGATCCCGGCTGGATGCTGGCAGGTCGGATACGGAAAGTGGACGGCGTGGGACTGGGTGTTACCCCGCAGATGTGCTGCTGGGAGCTGGGAGATGCGACCGTGTGTGTGGGGTAGTTAACGAGTGTGGGTATGGTAGACGATGTTTCGTTTCGTTTCCTCGGAGGCTTCTGGACGAGGGGGGGTGCTACGTAAAGAAAAGAGATGCTCGGCTCCCACCCCTTGCTCCAGTGGCGCTTAACAAGTAGAGTATCTGCCAGATGTCTAGGAGTAACGTATCTGAAAACCTTGAAGCTCAAGAAGAATGGCGAAACTTCTTTCTTTCTTCTTCTTTTCCTTTCTTTTCTGCCGCTGAAGCTATGGAATCTTCGGTGATTTGGCTCAAACTTTTATATGTGCAACGTCATCACATTGTTTCGCTCGCGTCTGGGTCTGGTCCTGGCTTTTTGGAACGAAAGCTTGCCACGGTGTGCCACCTGGGGCCCCGAGACCAGACCACAAGTCCGGGACATGGTTCATTCGGTGTGCCGAGATTTCCGAATGATGAATCCCCCCCAGGCCCCAGCTCCGAGCCGATGGATCATGGATGTGAGAATGAGATTGCTGAGTAATTTTGTTTCTGTGCGGTTCACGGCGATGCCGGGACCAGGTACCAGACTCCAGGTAGGCACGTGTCTGCGCCCCATATTCACAAACTATCATTCCTTCCTAGATGTCGCAAGTAGAATGGAAGTTTTAAATCTAGGTATTTGGCAGTGGAGATTGGGTGAGGATCGTGTAACTAGGAGGTATGTGTACCTAGAATCTAGATGTACTCCAAAGTGAACTTTGAGGTTGAGCATACTCTACTAGTACTCTAGACCTCTCGCGATGCCACTGTGGCTGGGGAGATGATATTATGGTGGCTGATGATCAGTGACCACACCTACCGACCGATATTCAGAGTACAGGCCAGCTTTCGCTCTCCGCCACCCCGCCGTCTAAAACTTAATGGCTATCGTCAGACAGCTGCCCGTCATGATCACGGCCGAGCTTCTTCTAATTCCAGCTACGAATAAAGAACCGTGGCAGCGGTACAGTATCGAGCAGAACCCGGCATAGTAGATCGACGGTCCAACAGAGTACCTAGACTGAATGGAGACTGTGAGGTTGAATGAATAATATGTACAGTAGAGTACCTATTCGCCGTCCAAGACCCGTGAAATCGAGTGATAATGTCATCGAACTCTCGAAAGTTGAAACTCAAACGCCCAAACCATATTTTGCTTGTCACCATTCAGCACCCCGCACTTAAAGAAAACAACTGCACCCAGCCGTATTCAACTGCTCTTTGAACACCAGCCAGCCATCCGCCTTCAACTGCTCCCCCAGCACCAGACGGCGGTCCGATACTTACCCCACTGCTCCCTGAGATTGATGATATATCATCCATCAACCACCGACCACCGAAGCGACAAACTCGAGCTTCGAGCTGCACCAAGTTCCGCTACCCTTCACACCGGTGCCCAAGTCCGACCTGATCCGGAAGTGCGTCGCATTCGCATTCGCATTCGCAATCACCGGTCATCGAGCCGATGCGGGCCAAGTTCTTCCGCGCCACTCTCGAATCTTGAGTTCGCAAGAAGTGGGCGCATTTTCGGCCCGGCCCTCGGAGTTTCGAATTCGTGCGGGGCACATTTGCTCCCAGGGCAACGATTGACGAAATGCTGCGCAATGGACGGAAGCAGACGGCGACTCGCGCATCCAATTCCCAAGCGAAGGTGAAGGCGCTGCTTTGGTGTTGAGGCGGCCACGGTTCTCTGGCCGGTATATCCGCGCGCGCGGTGCAATTGGTGGCTTGCAGTCGGCTCACTGCTCTTGGATTCTTGGATTCTGAGTGACGGCACTGCCATACTGCCGTCGAGACTGCTGGAGGCTCAAGCTGTGTGTCTTTCGCTGATTGTGCGCTGCCATCGACACTGATAGAGGCTGGAGCTATGTGTCTTTCGCTAACTATGCGCTACCATCGACACTATTGGAACTGTGTGTCTTTCGCTGACTATGTACTGACATAGACACTGCTGGAGGCTGGGGCTGTGTGTCTTCCGCTGACTGTGCACCGCGATCATCAATGGACGGAACAAGCTAAATGGGCCGAACCAGCGCACCTGATATCCAAATTCGTCACTCATGGAGAGTTATCAAAATGTTTCCCGTATAAACGCCTCTGCCAACTTCTGCCATGCCCTCGAGACGAACGAACGGTGGATTTTTCGGCGTGCGCGAGCTCATGCGGACATGACCGGCTGTTTCGTTGTGGCTCAGCTGAGGGATTTCAGCAGCTGGTCAGCATCTCCACCAACACAGCAGTATGAAGAATGGACAATTATGAGACGGAGAAATAGCTGCCTTCCGCGGTGGGCAAGGAGGACGATACTTATTCGACTGAAGGCTGGAAGTGCTGCTCCCAAGGTGAAGGCCACTGGTGGGATGGGTACAGTACTATATGTACTGTCTACTATACACTCGCTGGCGCAAGATCTCCAGGCTATGGGCAAGGGTTCTCGTCTCATCCTGCCGCGCCACAGATGCCTGAGACCGAGCTCATGCCAGCCCGCGGTTGCCTCATTTGTTCTCCACACTTTCCATGGCGGGCTTGGCCGCAACCCCATCCACTAACCGCTCGGACTCGGCTCTGCATGACGACTATCAATGCCACAGGGAGGTCCAACCACAGCCCCCGTCTCGAAAGACACAATTTCTTTTGAGCCTTTAGCACAACGGCAGCAGCCAGGGGTTATCGCAAAATGGGTGGCAGAGCGTACAGAAGGGTGCAGTAGAATACTGCATCTACGCTGGACAGTTACAGCAAGGCCCTGGTGCGGGAGATAGAGTAGGTACTCTACATAGAAGGATGGTGAGACGGACTCCCTCTCTCTTCCCTCCTTTCAACTTCTTCCAACTATCCAGCATCTCATCGACTCCTTTTCAACCGCCCCCAGCAAAATTGTCGAACGCCCGGGTATTCTACTCGCAAACCAACCGCCATCCCACCACCTCTCCCCCTCTCTGCATTCCCGTCTCAGCCCTTGTGTCATCCGCTCTGCGTACAGGTTGTTGTACGGAAACAGAGAAACGAGTGCATCGACGGCCGTGATCTGAAAAAGAGTGAGTCTCCCTCTCTCCTTCCCCTCAGCAAGTCATCCCTCCCAGCCATCCCTCCCCTCAGCAAGTCATCCCTCCACCTCCCTGTCACCTTCTTATCTTTATCGCCAGGAACAAGCGAGGAGCTGACCGCGTCACAGCCAAAACACAGAAAGAAACGAACGACACGCGATCGATTAACGAACCTCATTCCTCGTCCTCGCGTCCGCACGTATCCGCAAGTCACCTCCCGCGTCTCGGTCAGCTGCAGCTACCGTCCTCCTTGTCGCCGCTACTTAACCTACCTCCCCCGACCTACACCGTCGACAAGCACCAACATCAACCACGCAAACAATGGCTTCCGACCATGAATTAGATCTCGAGTACCGAGCGGGCTGCCGCGAAATCAGTTCGACCAACATCGTGAGTCTACCTGCTCTCTCCCGCTCGCTTACCGAGTACCTACCCGATCGTGGAGCTAACGGAGGCCGGGAGCCAGGACTCTTGCGCGTGCTTTCGCGAATCAGCTCAATGATATTTTCCTGCTCGACGACCAGCTCGACAAGCTCGACCAGAGTGTTAGTCGGAAGTGAGTTGCGCGAGTTCTCTTGATTTTCGTGTTGTGGCGAGCTCTCGGCCGATGGGAGCGCATAGATACCCCTTTTTTTGTTCCCCCGCGTCCTCCCCGCCGCGCGATCTCCCCCCTGTCACTGGTTTCCCGCCATCTCGTTCCACGGCAATTTCCCGCCCCCGCGCCATCCCTCTTTGCGCACGCCTAGCTAACAAGCGCAGAAAGCAAAGCGTCTCGTACCAAAACTCGGAGCTTGCGCTCCTCGAAGCGCGGATAAAGCAGGCCGAAAGCTGCTGGAGGAAAAGAAGCAGCGACTTGCTGGCCGGTCACCCACGTCCTCGGCAAGAAGCAACGTCCCCGATTACGCGCCCAACCCCGCCTCTCGGCTATCGCGAAGGCAGATGAGCAGACCGCCGAGGACGGTGCCGAGCCGAAGGAGGGCTCCGCCGCTCAGGAAAATGGGTACCAGGCTAGACCGCCACCACCACCACCGAGCGTGCCCACCAACGTCTAGGGACCGGGCACTCCCGCGGAATAGGCGGAAGGGAGGTTTAGACAGGATGGGGTGTTTCTGCTTTTCTTCGAGAGGGCGGTGGTCCGTGGATGCGGGTGCCGGTGGTTGGTGGTTGGTTGGCGGTGGTGGTTGGGGAGTTTTTGTTTATGTTCTTTTTTTTTATTTCGGCTTAGACTCATGGTTGATGATACTCTAAGCTTTCTTTCCTTCCTTCCATCTGCTCCTCCTCTTCGTTCGTTCCCTACTGCTTGTGTGGCCGAGGGGGGATAGATAGATCGCTATGTATTTTTTAATTATGGGTTTCTTCATCTTCATCTTCATCTTCGGCTGTT
The DNA here is from genome assembly GCF_024521635.1 of Tricharina praecox. Lineage (NCBI taxonomy): Eukaryota > Fungi > Ascomycota > Pezizomycetes > Pezizales > Pyronemataceae > Tricharina > Tricharina praecox. The sequence goes on from NW_026250407.1 coordinate 1,580,215, forward strand.
TGGACTTTCGCTTCTGTGCATAAGTATGGATGGTGGGCGCATGGGTGGGCGCGGAGAGGGAGGCGGAGCACGTGTGATGTGCGCGGTGGGTCCGCACGACTCACGAGTGTGGGAGTCTGGAGACATACCTGGGCGACTGATGTGGTGATGTGGTGATGTGATCGAACGGAACACGACGATTACGGCTGCACGTACACGGGGTGAGCGGACTGGGTGTGAATAACTCGTCGAAGTAAAGCCATAATTTTGCGAGGTGGGAAGGATATCATCAGTACACAGTAATATGTAGATGCAACGGATACCCGTATGTAAGCTATGCGCCCCGCACGATTCTCCAAATAGCCCTTCGATACGGTACCCCATGGCCCGAAGACCTGCACTTGGCACTTGCGCACACAGTCAGAAGACCACGTGATCGACACTAGATAGTACCCATATATCACTCGCCGTCCGAATGACGGTTTGTGGGTGAGTGTTACGCTGAGCTGCTCCGAGTACCAGTCCCCCAACCCGAACTGGACGGAAGTAAAGTGGTTGCAGCCAGCCTCACCCTCGTAGACGTGATTTCACAGCCACTGCACACGGCCACTGCACACGGCCACTGCACACGACGTAAACGATAGTTCCAAATCCCGATACGACGCGCGCACTGAAGGGGCAGCTTCACGCACCAAGTCCAAAAAACCTCATGTCACCACCGGTCCCCATCTCCGGCGAGATATCCTATTGCTGCGGGGTTTCGTCTTCGTGCTTCCTAGATATCATACCAGGTTAGCAAACTTCCCCACAGATTCACGCTAGGAAGGCGGTGTAGTAGGCAGTGTAGTAAGGGAACTCTTCAGTAATGAATCTTCGTCAGGATTCGGGACAATTACTTTTAATCCTTGAGTTCTGGGATGGGATTGGATGGGTGAGGGGGGTGAGACTGGACAGGTACTACCGTAGTAGCTGACTTACTTGAACTTAGAGGAATCCAGCTTGTTTGACTGTTTGACTGTTTGGCGTATGGGTAGGTTTTGTACTCGTCTTTCCTACACACCATCCCGCCAACCAGGGCATACGGGTTAGCTAATTTCTACGACAGATGGGGCTGGGAAAGCGGTGAAGTAGGCATGTGGATTGGACTCTTCATAGCGATGAACATTGAATCTTCGTCAGGATTCCGAAAAACCAGTTGTTAATCCTTGAGTTCTGGGATGGAAGGGATCGGAGGGGTGAGCTCGAGACGGGGCAGGTGGGTGGCTTATTTGAACAGTTGAGCTTGCGCGAATGCAGCTTGTCTGGCGGATGGGTGTATGGGTAGGTTTTATACTGTCTTTTCTACACATCATCCCGCCCATCGGGGGGCATACAGGTTAGCAAACCTCCCGTGATACAATCGGCTGCAGAGGTAATATAGTAGGAATGTAGATAGAACGCTTCATACTGATGAATTTTCGTCAGGATTCGGAGATTCGAATATTAATTCTTGAGTTCTGGGATTAGGGGAGGGATTGGGGGGTTGGATGGAGGGTGAGCTAGAGACGGGGTGGATGGCTTAGTTCAGTTAACTTACGCTACACAATGACTGAATGTCCTGTTCGTCCTGCATCTCGAACTTGTGGTTTGAACTTTGAAGATTGAGTCAGTGAAGTTAGGCTTCCGACGGTTCGGACGGAAAGGAGAAGCAATGGGTGTATAATCCGGCCGAACTCTTCGATCCGTATGCGCCTCATCATCAGCCCATTCGAGATCTATGGTAAAAATCCGCGCAGCCCACGTCAGCATAGACCACAAAATATATGCGACAGAAAAACTGGTTTCATCTCTTCAGATTCATTCCAAGGTCATCCGGTCGTGTAGACTTCAGTACCTAAACTAACCCATCCTAGGAAGAAAAAAGCGGGAATTGGAATGTGAGTATGTCAATGATAAATCAAAGACGGCTTACCCCACTCAGTTGGCTGTTTTGCCAGCCTTCAGACCAAGGTTCGGTTGGCGGTGGTGATGGTAGTGGTGGAGGCGATCTGCGTCCCGGTGCGCTGCCCTGGATCACCGCGATAGTCGGGTCGGGTCCTTCCTGGAGAGATCGCGAGAGCGTCAGTGAAATCTTCGGCGTAGGTAGTAAATCGGGGGAAATCATTTTGGCAGTCGTCTCATCAGTTGGTAAGTTTGTTACTTCATGGTCAGGTAGACCTCGGTGTAGATTGCAAATCATCCTCGAGATGTGTAGGTGACGGGATAGGGCGGAACAAAGACGGATTACCTTCGGAACGGATGCTGTGGATTCTGCGAAGGCGCCGTTGTTCGAGCAACCCGGATACTGGCCTGCAAAGTGAACTCCTCATGTCAGTGAAGTCTTCGGCATGATAAATCGGGAAACATCATTGTTGGCAGTCGTCTCATCAGTTCGATAGGTTTATTTCATGGCCCCGAAGACCTCAATGCAACTTTTCAAATCATCCTTAAGACCTTTAGGTGATGGGAGAGGGCGTAAGCTGGAAGGGAGGCGGATTACCTTTGGAACGGATGCTGTGCATTCCGCGAAGGCGCCGGTACTCGAGTGCACCGGGATGCTGGCCTGGAAACGGAATTTCTCATGTCAGCGACGTTCTTGACCATTCAAACCAGGAAAAATTATTGCGGTGGCCAGTCTCTTCAGATCGGTAGGTTTACTTCATGGTCACGTAGACCTCGGTGTAGATTGCAAATCATCCTTGAGATCTGTGGGTGATTGGAGAGGGCGGAATTTGGATGGGAGGCGGATTACCTTCCGAAAGGATGCTGTGGATTTTGCGAAGGCGCAGTTATTTGAACACACTAGGTCAGCCTAGAAAATAAATTCCTCATGTCAGCGAATTTCTTGACCATTCAAACTAGGTAGGAAAGTCATTGTTGGCAGCCGTCTCATCAGTTCGGTAGGTTTGCTTCATGGTCATGAAGACCTCAGTGCAACTTTCCAAATCATCCTTAAGATCTGTAGGTGATGGGAGAGGGTGGAACGGAGGAGGATTACCTTGAAAACGATGCTGAAGATTCTGCGAAGGCGATGTGATTCGGGCATACCGAGCCGGGTCATTCCTTGATAGATCGCACGAGCGTCAGTAAAATCTTCGGCGTATCAAGTCGGGAAAAATCATTTTGGTAGCCAGTCTCTTCAGTTCGGTAGGTTTACTTCATGGTCGCGAAGACCTCGGTGTAGATTGCAAATCATCCTTGAGTTCTGTAGGTAGGTGATGAGAGAGGGTGGAAAGTGAATTACCTTTCAAAAGAGTGTTGTAGGTCCCACGAAGACGGCGGTACTCGAGAAACCCGGTTGCTGGCCTGGAAAGCGAACTCCTCATGTCAGCGAAGTTCTTGACTATTCAAATCAGAAAAATTCATTGTTGGCAGCCGTCTCATCAGTTCGATAGGTTTGCTTCATGGTCACGAAGACCTCAGCGCATACGTTTATTCATCATTGAGTTCCGGCTCAGAGGAGGAGGAGGGAGGAAAGCGACGAACGACTTACGTTCTAAAGGAAGCCGATCGTTGCTGCGCATATTTGGTCGTAGCCTAGAGAGTGAGTTTCATATCTTTAGATTTCTCGCCATGGTGCACCAGGAGTGATCGAGGTATGTTTACCAGTCTTGCCGGAATCGCAGATTTGTCGCCAGGACCGCGTACCTAGATCGGTTGATCATCCATGAGGTAGATGGCAGAGGATGGGAATAATGTAAACATATCGAGTAATACTCATAATACAGGAACGACCTGTCCAGGCGAGCGAGAAATTATCTGGCGATGAGCAGTACCGTGTGTTAGTAAAATCCTTTCAACCGATTAAACAAAGCAAACACCAGCGTATATCGATCAACATTATCAGACTACAGTTCGAGTCGTCAGAGTCCCGGAGGACTGGCGTACTATACATTTCTCATCCTGAGTTGATTGGGGAAGGGAAGGGAATAAATCAAACAAGCAACATGAATAACTTACATAATCTCCCTCGTTTTCCATGCTTGAGTCCCCCATCCGGTATTCGTCCTAGTAAGCTGCAGACTGCGTCATTAAAGTTCGCTCGACAGGTCAAAGCAGGAAGCATCCAGGCAATGTTTGTCAGTCTCATTAGACTACAGTTTGAGTCGTCAGAGTCCCGAAGGACTTCCGTACTACAAAAGTTCTCATCCTGAGTTGATTGGGGGAGGGAAGGGAATATATCATGTAGGTAAGCAAGGACAACTTACACAATCTCCCTCGTTGGCCATGCCTGAGTTCCCTCATCCGATGTCGTCCTAGTAAGCTGCAGACTGCGTCAGTAAAGTTCGCTTGACCGATCAAAGTAGGAAGCATCCAAGCAATATTTTTCAGTCTCATCGGAGAAGAAGTGTATCGACAAAGTCTCGTAGACATCGGAAATGTAAACAGGTCATCATTGAGCTGGTTGGGGGGGGGAAGGGAATATATCATGTAAGCAAGCAAGGACGACTTACGATCAGGGGAATGTGTGTGAGATGGATGCGAGAAATTGTGGAGGAGAAGAGAAGGGAGTAGAAAAGTAGAGGATAGAGAAGAAGAGAAAGAGGAGACGAGCGAGTGGGTCTTAAAGATGGGTATCCACGTCGATCCGCGCTACCGTTTTCCTCAGTTAGTAGAGGGTATGCCCTTATCGATCTATGAGTAGAACTAGCGCGAAGGCCTTGGTGGGAGCCGCATAATTTCGCCGCCTATGATATGAGGTAACTACAGGTCAAATCACTCAGAGTCGGGGGTGCTCTGGTCTCTGTTGTCGGAAGATCCGGCAGCGCTCCACAGAAAATGACTCGTTCGCGTGGGTCCAGGCGGAATAAATCCGAGCGCGCTTCAGTCCGGGTCGATAGCTCTGCCGCCTAGATACAGAACATACATACTCGGCTATGTCTCACAGCGCAGCTTCCCGCCTGCTCCCGGCTCCTTTGGTTTCCGCAACCGTCAACGTGGGCCATAGAATCCCGCTACCGTCCCGCTCCCGCTACTCCACCGCACATCGCTCGCCTCCCACCGAAAATAACCGACAAGCTGGCGTCGGTAGTCAGCTGCATCATCAGACCTCAGTCTACGGTGCGCGACAAAATTTGGGGAGCATGCTGAATTGACTAATGACTATTCTAAGCGATGAGGTGAGGGGAGGCTGATACCCCGGTTGAAGCCTTGTTTGGTGATTTGCCCAGAAGTGAATCACCAGATCTCTCCGTCTGTGGCTTGGGGCAGTGTTGATGCTCGTGTCTAGGTTTTTTTTGGTTTAATCATTGATTTCATGCAACCTACAGACCTATCTAGATCATGGCGATATATACACACCCGCACACCGTTTCCGCAAGCTCCGCTTTCCACTCCGTCTCGCCGCCTCGACGCCCTCTGCTTCTTCGTCACAAGATGCCATGAAAGAAGTTGCGGGGAGGAACAGCGGGAGTGACCTCGGCACCCCGGCACCTCAAGCTCAGCGTCCTCCTCTTTCGCTCGCCTCATCTCCACCTGCCCACACCAGTGATCCAGTGGTGGCGACAAAGCCCAAGATGACCTGTCTGCACCGTCCGTCTGCGAACGCCGGAGAAGTCTCAGATCTCGAAGCGATCATTGCCTCCCCGTCTCCTTCCGAGCCTTACGTCCTCCGCCCACGAAATCTTCAGCTGGCTCTCCCATTCAGGGCAGCATTTGAAGAGTTGCTCCCGGGTCTGGGTCTGGGTCTGGGTCCTGTAACGGCAACATCCGCACCGCGCGGCGTGCTTCAGGGTGGATCTTCGTCCACTGGAGGTGCTGGAAGTGCTAGAGGTGAGGCTGTGCCGGTACTTCTTGCTGGTGACTTTGCTGTCGGTGCATGCCTTGACCTCTTTCCACTCAGCCACCGCGCTTCAGCCTTCAGGTAGCAGGGCCTGCCACTCAGACTCCGCTCTCGGTGGGATTATTGGCAGCCAGCTTGGCCCGTCCGCCAGCCTTCTCTTTTCCGGGGAAGTCGGGGACGCCTTTGCCCTGTGCCGGGCACCATCTGATCTCCATGGCAATCTCCGGCGAGGGCGGCGATGTGCTTACGTGCCTGGTTTGCGTACTTCCGGCTGGGGCCGCTTGCGCATACGTGTAGGTAGATGGTGACTCTGACCCGGGCCCGGCAGCCGGTTGACTGTCGTGGGTGCTTGTTTCCAGGCTGTGCGATTCACGATCTGAGCGAATAGTAAGTTAGTGAGCGAGTGAGGTTACATGAAGGACCTACCATGGATGGATGGAGTGTGCTCTAGGTAGATCGTTTTTGGGGGCCATGTTGGCACCACTGACCAGTACTCGCATGGCTACAGCCTGCAGGTATACAGGTACATTTCAGATTCGGACACACAGAAGGAAGGAAGGAAGAGGTGTTGCCATCCGCAAACTTCGAAGTCTAGACCTCCACTGGCACCGGGGCGTCCAACAATAACCACCAGATCTCTTCGCACATTGAGTGGAAGCCGCGAGTGAGCGAGCTTCGCCCTAAGACTAGATTTGAGTATATCTCCGGCGTACCTACCCCAGGTCCCCAGCCAGTATGTCCTAAGCTTCTAGAAGCACATTCGCGCATCATCGTGTCAGCCCCTGTAGAGTATCGACTGGAACCACCAGTGAGTCGTGACGTGAAGCTCCTTCCCCAGCGCCGTATCGGAGGTGCACCGAGGTTTCTAAAATCTAAAATAGGCATATCGCGCGTGTGCGCCGCCGCGTGCGTCAATCCTGTAGGTACCATCATACGATTGCATACCGCATACCGCATACCGCACACCAGGCTGAGCTAACTACCGTTACATACCACAACTGCCAGCGCCGGCGTGCTGAGAGCCTGAGAAGCGTGAGTGGCTATGGCAACGGCCGGCGGCATGGAGGATTGGTGAGCGGCTTCCGCAGGCTCCGGAGGCGCGGGATTGTGTCGCCCGGGGTTATGTCGCGGGGTAGGTACAAGACGATTGTCGATCCAAAAGATCGCCGATCCCGCTGCCATGCCTTCATTCAGCGCCTGTAGAGTAGCGTCGAAACTTGAAACTTGAAATGCCAAGTTGTCAACTCGGACAAAAGCTGAGATGTTGGGGGCGGTGGCGTTACTGGCGTAGGGCTGTGAACTGCGGGGTTCGTTCATGACCATGTTCGGGATGGGAAAGTGGCGAGCACGTGCCGTTCGTCGTATTCACTAGGTGATGATCCCACTCTACAACTTCCCAAGCCCGGAAAGCTGAAGCCTGAGGCCTGAAGGAAAGAAGGATGGTTGGTTGCTGGGACGATCACGACAGGGATAACCACTCTACCTACCAATGCTACCATAGTACACATAAAGCTTATGTAGACACTCACTTGACGATAGGAACGCACTCCCCCGTAACTCGTTACCGCACTCCACACCTCACTGCTCAGCATCGTCACACGCGCAACACACTCTATCTACGAGTAGAGTAGGTACGGCATTCATTGGACACCAGCACTTCGTCGCAACTTGCTCCGCCCCCGACTCCCCGAGATCACTGCAGGTCCGCAGGTCTGCAGCGCCGAAGAGTCCAAAGAGAGACGCTCAAAGCGACGGAAACGTCGGATAGCGGATGACATACTGCTCCGTTTCGCTTTCACTTCGCTTTTCATGTGCCATCCAGCCTCCACAGTCCAGAGCTGTTTCCCCCGCCAGTCCAGCCCGTCCAGTGACTCCAGTACAGCCCCGCAAAACTGCCGTTTAACGTCACGGCGCCACGATATCCGTCACGATATCCGCCACTGGCCCACTGGACCACTGGCTTTCCAACCTCCAGACTCCAGCTCCACTCCAGCCCCAACTTCCACTCCCATCCCGCACAATGAGATGAGCACAGCAGAATCGTGGAAGTCCCAAAAATGGCCATCCAATGGGGCCATGGGATAGATCACTAGTTGAGGCCTCGATCTTCCCGCATGTGCTGGCCAGACGCACTGGCCGGATGGTAAGACTGTCGAACCAAACATTGCCACGTGCAAACAGTGAGTTCACTGTCCAGAGTTCTGAGTGGCAGAGTCTCCGGTAGAGTCTCCGGCAGAGTCTCCGCGTGGATGCGATATCCGATAGAGGTGGGAATGGTGGTGCATGACGATGGAGTAGTAGGAGTAGAGTACTTACTTCGTATGTGCTCGTGTGTAGGTACCTGTAGGCTGCCGGTATGTAGCTGACGACATTGTGTGTCAGCCTCGGGACGGTAAGTAGTAAGAAGTACCCTCCTTATGTACTGCCTACCGGTACCATGGCAATACCCAAAACCCTCAGGCGAAGATACCTTATCTACAGTAGATACCCCAACTTTCCCCAAGATCAAACACCCCATCGCTTTTTTTTCACAGTCGACCGACCGACTACAAAGCACTACCGGTACTAGCTCATGCCTTCAAGGCTTCATACCGGTACATACCAACCGCCGCCCGCCGACCGAACCCAAAAATAACTCCGCGAACGCCTCCCTGCAAAAAAAAGCCAAAGCAAACCTCAGAGCCCTACCCGTCCTATGTACCTTATTTATCCCCGTCATCATCATCATCATCGAACACCCAGATGTGCTCCAGCGGCAGCAGACCTAGACAGTGACAGCCGTGGTGTTTGTGCCTGTGTTGGTGGGCGCGGCGGGAAGGTCCTCCTGCAAATTCACACCTCTCCGTCAGGCTTTGTGCTCCTCCGGCAGGTACTACTCTACCTATGCGCGGAAAAGAGAAGGGTGGAGGGGGTGGCGGAGGGTAAGGAAGGGGGACGCACAGGTTCGAAGATGACCTGGATCATGAGGCTGCAGGAGGGGCAGACGGCGATTTGCTGGCCGTCGCGAAGGTCGTCGAGGAGGATCTCGAAGCGGTCGCCACACGGGCACGGGTACGTGTACAGCTGCAGGGTCGCGTCGAAGCTCATGTCTTCGATTTCAATCTGGTCGTAGATGGAGAGCTCCTCGTCGAGGTCGAGGGAGGAGGACATTTGTGCGTATGGGGAGGGTGGCAGGTGGCAGGTGGCAGGTGGCAGGTGGCAGGTGGCAGGCAGGCCCGACGCGGATGTGTAAGGCGTGTGGAGGGGGTGAACGGGGGTGACGGTGAACGGATGCAGATGGGGGTTTTGTATTGGGTGGGGTGGGTTTGCTGGTGGGGATGTTAGAAAGTAGTGAGTGAGTGGCCGATGGTTCGATTCGATGCCGTGAAGAAGGTTGTTTCGCTCCCGAGAAAGCAAAAAAAAAGTCGGTGGGGCTGTGCACCTGCATCGGTCAGCGCTAGTCTTTTAACCAATTGCTTGGCTGATTCCGGCACACGCTCGATTCGCTTGCGAATGCATGGAAATGGAGGGCACTCCGAAGTTTGAACGTCGAAGGGGTGGTGGAGGAGTAGAGTTGCAGCAGCTGGAGGAGGAGGGGGAGACATCGATTTACCCTTACTCATCCGCCAACACTTTTACCGTTACTCGTCCCGCCAACTACCCTACATCCCCCTACCCCCCAAGCCGTCGCAATCTCCATCTTCACCAGCCGCCAGCTCTACCACAACCACCACCAAGCCCTTCTCCGCGAACCCATCGAACTTCCATTCTCCCTCACCCACAACCCCCGGTATACAAGCAGACACACCAACAACCACACTGCCGAGCCGTTCCGTCGACTGCCCCCAACCACACACCATGACCACCCCCGGCGACGTCTCGTACACGGCGGAGCCGCAAATGTGCGTGACCAACTCATTCGACGTCAAGGGCGGCGGCGGCGACGAGCAGCTGCGCGACGAGCAGAAGCAGCGCAGCCAGCAGCACGGGAACTGGGACTGCCAGAGCTGGAGCTGTCTCGCGTGCTGCGCCGGCGGCAACACGGCCAACGGCGGCGACTGCGTCAACGCGATCAACGTGTGTTTTGCCGGCATCCTCATGGGCCTCGGAGAGATGTTCAACGCGTTCACGGGCTGCTGCACTAGCTGCTGCCATTGCTGCGGAGAGTGCTGTGGGAACTGTTGCACTGGTGACTGCTGTACCTAGGACAGGACCGCCGCCGTCGGTGAAGGCGGAAAGATCCAGCACCCAGCACCCGGGTGCTGCTAGTTGAACGCGCACGACACTATACTACCCTACACTACCACTTTACGCTACTCTACTTTACTTTCCTCTTCCCGGTGCAGATCCCCTGGCGGGCAAAAATCGCGACTCCTCCTGTCTACTACTTTACTACCACTACCACTACCACTACCTACCAACAACGACACATAGCGGATGATAATGGCTTCTTCGGTCTGTTTTGGCGTTACGGCATCCCTTTACTCTACTCTACATACCTACTGCAACCACATTTCCTTTCTTCTACTCTAGCGACTGTTTTTCTTTTTGTCCGAGCGAGCGAACGTTACGGGAGTCTTTGGTTGTCGGCGATCGCATGGAGGGGCTTACGGCTTAATGACGAATTGGAATTTTGATTGGGTTGATTGAACGGATTGTTCTTGTCTGGTATTGATTCGAGGTGTCTTTGTCTTTGTCTTGGTGAATTAGAACATGGGCGGCCGGAGAGGGAACGGGATTGGGAACGGAATTGGAATTTGGGAACGGGATTGGAATTCGGTAACGGGATTGGAATTTGGGAACGGATTGGAATTTGGTAACGGGATTGGAATTTGGTAACGGGATTGGAATTTGGGTTAGGGAATTGGAACGGAAGCGCAAGCAGTGGAGGACACAGATAGAGCTGACTTTGGAGGCAGGACAGGATAGGAATAATTGACTCGGGCATGAATATTGACATCTACGCCTATATAACATATTACCACGCACTCTCGAGTCTCGCGTCGAGAGCGGTAGCTACGCTACTCGTAAGCCACCGTGCCGTCTGTCCGTCACCGTGCCGTCTGTCCGTCACCGTGTCGTCTGTCCATCCTCCTCATCGCTGAGGCGTTGAGCCGTTGCACTCCGTGTGATCAATCCCGAGGCCGTCTTCCCGAGTCCCCCCAGCCACTAAAGACAAAGCGGGGTCCCGGCGGGCGGTGGCGGATTTCCGCTCTCTCTTTCGCAAGTCGCTCCTCACATAGCCGCGTGATACATATACCGTACAGAATACTTGCCGTCGGCATTGTCCGGCAATCCAGAATCCAGATTCCACATGTGACGTTCATTTTTGACATGCTGTAAGTAGTCGCCAAAAATAACTCTCTTTTTAGACTTGCAGAATTTCGCGCCGTAGCCTCAGGTAGGGGCTGGATTCTGAACTGGTGGCTGAAGGGGGATGCATAACGGGTTCAACTTTCAACTTTCATGCATGAGCTGTAAGGTGCCCTTAGCAATACCTCAGCCTCGCAGGAACAGCAAACACAAGACAGCAGACAGCAGACGCCGCATAGCGGCGGCACTGCAGTGGCAGAGGGTCTGGCGTCAAGGAGAACGTTCTTTGAGGATTATATATACCCACCTACATGCTCTGATACTCTGATACTCACTGTTCTGGCCACTGCAGACGCAGGTCAGACTGCCGAGTTTCAACACTCAAAAGCGCGCGCTATGTGAACGGGAATACCCGTTGTATGTACTGGGGACCTGGAGGCTGAGGTGGGAAACGGTGAAAGTGATCCCATTGATCGCGAGATTCGAGATTCGAGATTCGCGATTCGTCAGTGATTTTCTCGTGAGACAATTGATTGTCGGATAAGGATAGTACTTTACTTAGGATAAGAGCAGCGAAGCGCCTGGGCCAACTACATACAAGTGTACGGTATGTACGAAAAGTGCATTCTACGTTTTAACCATCACATATATTATTGTTTCCCGCATGCAGCATTCCGAAGAACCTGCTCAACTCGACGCTGGAAGCTATCACGACTCGACGATGACTCGACAACGGCTGGTTTCCACTCCACTCCTCCTCCTCCTCCAAAAGTATCCCTTTAACACTTGTAATCTCTACCCGACCATTCTGGAATCCGGACTCATACGTGGTATGTAAATAGCTAGTGTACCCAGTACTCGGGGCCTGGTTCTGGGACTCTGGGTCTGCTCTACCGGGGTCCGGTACCTTGGAATCATCCCATAACTACTCGGTGGTATTCAGACCCGGGGAGTCGATTAGATGGCCAGTAACCAGTTTCATTTGTTCGAAAGATCTGCTCTGCGATCAGCCAGTTTACTTGACCAAGGACCAAGGATCGAGATTTGAGATCCTGCACGACCATGGGTCGGGAATGGTCTATGGAGCAGTGTCCTAACTCCTCAACTACCTAGGTAACCAGATATTTCGCTCCAGCCTCGGGGTTCACACGACCGAGTTCAAGGATGAGCCATTGAGTTAGGGATGAGCCAAGGATACCGTAGACAAGAGAGGGTACATACCGGTAGTCTGCCCGTATATGGTCTGATCTCTAGTCGGCTTCTCCAGCAGTGGGATCCCCGAGTGGCTATTGTGTACGAGTGCGCCGCTGTGCCGGTTCGGCGTCGGTTCTGGCAACTGGCGGGATGGTCGTAGGCTGCGGTTCTGCGAAAAGGACATCCTCCCGAGTCTCGCGGTTGTGGAACTTGCTCCTCCCGTGCCGACTCCTTCTCCCCAAACCGAGAACGGACCTTTTTTGCCACGAACAATGCCCCTCCGGCTTATTATTTGGCCGAGCGTAGTCGCGACTGGCGAGCATTAGCACCTTTAGGCTTTAGGCCCTTGAGACTATCCTCCTCTTCGCCCTCTTCCTTCCTTGCCCTGGAATTTAGATTTATCCATCATTCATGATTCGTTAAAGCGTGTGGTTCGGGTGACGGGTACCAGTTTCAACTTCGAATTCGAATTTCTGTCACCCGTTTCCCGTTCCCTGTCAGTCCAATGCCGAGACCACAATGCGCCGCGGGAATGCGAAGCGACAGACCGAGAGGCGATCACGGCGTACCGCTCGTCTCGAACACTAGTAACCATACACCATTGTCCACACAATCACGTGGATTCCTCAACTGCGGAGTTCAGTCCTTCCTGTAGTGCAACCTCACTGTGCAAGTCGCGTCGAAATTGGTGATCTAGTCTCGTGACTCGTCGACAGATGCTGCAGCCTGCCGGAAGCAAGGAGTTTGGCGTCTTGGTCGACAGAGGAGGGCGGTGAGAGGTTTTGTGGGTGGCCTTGGGCGAGGAAGATGCGTGATCCAACGAAGTGTACATAACTGACAACTGTTGGTATGTATGTATCTGGGTCACCGGACTGTCCGTCCATCACCAGGGCTCTCGGGTTTTGAGTCCACCGTCCACGAAGGAAGAAAAGTTGGCGAATAGCAACGCCCTGTCGGTTGAAAGGTTTGTTAACGTGACTACCGGTGTGGAATTTAGCGTTTTATTGGAATACATAGTGGGAGGAGACGAGCGGCGGAGGAGGATTCAGGCCAATTAGACAGGCTAGAGCTCCTCCAGCTGATCAAGCCATGGCTCAAGTCATGGCTCGAATCGGGCACGCGAGCGTTCCTCGAGTTGAGCAAGCGAGGGCTCCTCCAGTCGATCAAGATAATGCGCGAAGCGCGCAGGCGGAGGTATCTGCGGGCGGTCCAGCTGATCGAGCTACTGTATCAACCGCGCAGGCGAAGACTTCACCAACCTACCGCGCCCTGGCGTCAACCGAGGCGAGACGGCAGAGTCTTGCGCTGGAGAAGGAGAGATTTGAATGGGAAAAGGCGCGTGTAGCGGAGGAGCTGGCGTACCGCATACAAATGGAGGAGCACAGACACCAAGAGGCTTTGCGTGTCGAGGAAAACAGGGCACGGGATAGCTTGGCCAGGCTGCGGTTGCAGATGGCCGAGGCGGAGAATGATAGGAGGAAGATCCATGTCAAGAAAGCGCTTATGACTTATCTGTCTCGTTAATGGGCATGAGCATTGGGCTGAGAGTTGATACCTTGTTTCCTTGTTTGAAGTTTCCGGCAAAGCCCCCGCTGTGCTTTTCCTCTTGTCACTTGTACATATTTAATACATATACAGAGCTGTGGAGACAGGACTCCACCGTGCTATCCATCAATTTCGGGAAATGCGGGTATATATGATAGTTCTGTAGCGCTTAATCGATCGCACCTTTCTCACGAACGACAGTTCCTATGTAGCAGCCTAGCAGGGCCAACCGCTGCCTGCCACTGCCCCAGTGCCGCCGTATGTACGAGCCCGAGCCCGCCGTCCCCCCTCCGGCCGCCGTGTTAGCTCTCGTATTCCGTGTGTCGAGCACACGCGATAACTCGGCTTCATGCCCCCTCCACGCGAAGACACCCTCCGGCCTCCGCCGTCCGCCGCTCGGATTCCGCAGATCCCCGGCTTCCGCCACTCGCCCCTCGCCCCTCGCGAGTCACTGCGCTCCCGAAGCCCCAGCGACCTCCGGAATGTCCTCAGCACCCCGCACCCAGCGCCCACCGCCGTCTGCCCAGTGTTACACACCCCCACGCTGCCACCACGGTTTCATGTTTAGTCTCGGGCACTCTCACACAGTCTGATGCAGTCTCATGCATACACATGATGCAGATGATGCACATGATGCACATGATGCACACTCTCATACAGTTTCGTGCATCCCCACCATGACACTGTCTCATCTTCAGACTTCACCTTCAAAGTTTTTCCCCCCAGTTGGCGGCGAGGGAGGAGATGCCGGTTTGGTTGAGCTGCCGGTTTGGGGGTTTGTGCCAAGACGGTTGCTTCTCTCAGACTTCAGTCCTGAGGTTGGGATTTGGTATGATGTGCCAGGTGTGGTGGGGATGGATGGATGGATGGATGGATCATGGATGGGTCTGAATACCCGGATTGGTCCCGGATTGGTAACTCCGCACGTGGGATTTCTTCGCGATCAACTTCCAAGGTACCTACCGTACTATACTCCACCGTACTCTACGTCGAGGCGACGAGGTGGACAAAGACGGGAACCAATATGGCCCATGGGTGGACAAAGACGGGAACCAATATGGCCCATGGGTGAGCCAATATGGCTGGTTTATAAATGGAGTATCATGCAAAGAAAACAGGAGCCAGCCAGTCCGCTCTTTATACACCGTGGTCTGCATATACCGTATTTACCGTATAATAGAGATAGAGATAGTGATAATCATGGTGATAGTGAATCGTGATAGTGGGGGGAAACACAGGCACAGCCTGGACACAAATTGTATGTACATACATAAGTACACAAATGGAAGAAGCGAAAGACAAAGAAAAAAGTATGAGAACCAGTATGTGGAGAGGCCGACCCAAGGAAAAAGGTAGAAGCATATTTCAAAACACCACGATCGCCAGCGAAGCTCAAAAACAACCCAATTGCAGTAAAACCCCAGAAAACCCCGCGCGCCACCTCCATAGCCGTCATCACCACCATATGTAGACCTTATATGAAAAAACAAATGAAAAACCAAAGGAAAAAGGTTGTGTGTGCGTGTGCAACCCATCCGCCGTCCGTTCCTCCGTTCCCCAGGACCTCACAGCTCAAAGCATTTCCAAAAAACCCGTCGGCACCCACCCCTCTCTCTCCCGCTCCTCACCCTCCTCCCACTCCTCATTCTCGCCATCGAGCCTCCTCACGAAGCTCCAATTCTTATTCCTAAACAGGACCACAACGCGATCTCCGACCTCTATGGCAACCTCCCTAGTGAGCCTGGCGGTATATGCCGTCTTTGCGCGCGCCATCTGATTCCTCTTGCGCGGGGCCTTGATCCCCTCCGGCGCGACCGAGATCCGAAGGCTACGCGCCGGCTCTGCGTCGTCGAAGACGGCGTCTTCGCAGATGTCCCAGTCGCTGGGTTCCCGTGCCGCGGAGGAGGTGGTGGAGAGCGAGGACGAGGTGGAAGAACAACTGACGTTGCTGGCTGATGACGTGTTCGAGAGGTTGGAGTATGCTGACGAGGTGGACGAGGTGGAAGAGGTGGAAACGTTGGATGGGGTTCTTGCGTGGCCGTACGGCGACGGGGGAGGAGGGGAGCGGCGCGAGGAGGCGTGTTGTTCCCGCCGCTCGAGTTCCTGTGCGAGGTGCGTAGTGAGCTCCGGCAGCTTTGTGGCGTCGAGGGCGGTGACGAGCTTGACCAGCTTTTCGACCAGGACGCCGGCGTCGGCGCCGCCGTAGTTGAAGAAGTAGCGGATGTTGCCCTTGCCCATGCTGCGGCTGTTGTCGCGCGCGCGGATGAGCGTGCTGTTGCACGGCACCATGAAGCCGCTCTCGGTGATGCTGCTAATGAGATGCACGGGGTTGTCGATGTGCTGGCGCAGGACGGCCTCGCCGTCGAGGGAGTGCGAGATGAGCACGATCCCGTTCGTGCCCGCGCGGAGACTGGGCACGGCGTAGACGACGCAGCCCCGGAACTTGTCCCGGATGTCCGCCTGGAATGAGAACCCGTCGTCGACGTTACGGACGGTGTAGCCCTTGTCGGCGATGACGCCCTTCATGCTCATGGAGAAGATGTGGCCGTCCTGCACTGCGGCCTTGACGCCGATCGGATTCTTCGCGGCCAGCCGTGCCGTTTTCCGTATAAGACTCGCCATCTTCTCCGCCTCGGCCGCGGCCGCCACCCCCGACCGCGCCCACGGCATCCCATCCTTCTCGCTGAAGATCAGCCGCGTCATCGTGCTGATGGGCTGTCTGGTTGTGCCTTCGCCGTCGCAGGTCCGCACGCGGACTTTTGGGAGGTGCACAATGCTGCCCTTCCTCGTGCGCGTGACATGGCAGGGCTTCTCCTTCATCCTCCCATCGTCCTCGATGTCGATATACGTGCGCTCAGGGCGCTCGCCGAACCTCAGCGTCATGCGCGCGAAGCGCACATACGGGTCGTGGGCGAAGTGGATCTCCTCGGGGCCGTTGGCCAGCAGGATGTTGGTGCGCGACGCGGACTTGTACACAGCGAAGCCGACGCGGTCGACCTTGAGGTCGATGCGCTTCCACTCCTGGTCGAGGAAGATCTCGAAGTCGACGGTGACCTTGCGCAGGTACGGCGTGGTCTTGGCGCAGTGCGTGATGAGGTAGATGCGGTTGCTAGAGTGCGGCGAAGGCACGCCGAAGTCGACGCCGAGGCCGAACGGGTGGATGTTGGATAGCGCTACGTGACGCTTCGCGGAGATCGAGTCGAGAAGGATGACGAGTGTGCGGAATTGACTGTCCTGGGCTACGGGGGGCGTCAGCGCGGAACTTCACCCAAAGGGCGGTGGTTATAGTCATACAATCGTCCGCAAGTTGTATCCGCACGTAGTGCGCCGTCACGCCCTGTCCGCACTCGACACCGTAGATCTTCCACGAATGTGGGCGTTTGATGTCCCGTACGCAGCGAGTTTCGACGGTGGCGGTGAAGTGCGAGTGCTTTCCGGAGAATATCGGCGAGCCCGGAGAACAGAGCGCTATCAGGTTCACGCGGACCCTGCGAGCTTTTGCACGTGGCTCCAAGGAGGGACCTTTAGACGAGGCTATCGGAGACTTGGGAAGAGACCAGGCTATGTATTCCGTTTCTCTACGATGGGTAAGCATTGTCCGTCCACCGGAGGTCATCGAGGATGGAAACGTACATTTCCCGGATGATTCCCCGACGGGTTGCGATTTCTTGGAGGATTTGATCTCGGCTTCACGATTGATGTCAGCCAATGGACGTTCCTCGTTCACTGGGGGGACCAACGAATGTGCAGACTCGAGCTGTGGGCACGACGAAGCCGACGAAGCCGACGAAGAAGGCGATACCATGTAGGGCGACATGGTGGATAAGATGGTATGTTGAAAGAGATTGAAAAGACCGCACAGCAGCAGAATAAGAAGAAACGAATGTAAACGGAACTGAGGAGTTAACGGAACGAGCACGAGTCGATCCAGCGGCTGGTATATAAAAAGGGATCAGGAGAAGAAGAAGAAAAGGGAGGGCAAATCATGCAGACGGCGTTGATATATGCACCCCTCCAACATTGGTGATGGCGGCGGCGGTACAAACTCTAGTTACAGTTGATCTCGCAACGAGGGCAGCTCGATCATCCCTGGCGGCGATCACACAGCCAGCCCTGTTGGAACGTGGAACACCGAAAGTGACAGAGAAGGGCGTCTAGCTGCATACGGCCTCGCTTGGTCCGACAGATTCTTTGCGACGGCGCATCCCCTGGCCGCATCGCATCTATCTCGTGTACCCCTCTTTTTTGAGGGGCGGAGGAGTGGAAACAGTGGGAAGAGTGGGAAATCCATTCGCCAGCCAGGACTCACGAGACGGAAAAGATCTAAAAACGGCCAGCAAAGACAGAATGGAACGGTGAACCTTCCATAGTGAAAGAGATCCGCGGTACGGACTAGAGTACCAGTATTCTAGAACGAGGTAACTACTCCACATTATTCAGCCAAAGTATTATCGCTCGCCATGCCCGCTGTTGTATGTCTCTCCCATCTCCCCGAAGGTCTCACCAATTCCGTAATCCCGCCTCGTCCAGCGATGCGCCCCACCAAAGATTGAACCAACCATCTGCCAGCCGCGCGCAATAATAATTGACTTCCATTATTCATCTGGCAGATACAGCTTGCTGCTTCCCCCCACGCCTTGCCATGCGAAATAGCGCCTGCAATTTAGGACGGCTGATACGGTGATACCGGTACATGTGGAAATAAGGTAGATAGCCTTCCGATATGAGACGGTGTGGCAAGTTGAGCGCTCTTCGAGCCCGGTTCCCAGTTCTCGGACCCGCACGGACGGACGGGCACCAATGCATCATCCATAGTGACATGAAGCACTGTGCCAGCACCGGGGCGGGGAAGTAGCCGATGCATCTCCATCATCTTCATGAAACAGCATCTAATAACATCGCGAGAACGATTGGCGCATATCATAGGATCACTGGTTTTTGTCGCAAGAAAAGCGCGTTAATTAATTGAGTGAGGGACATCGTGCCGGAGAAGAATGCATCAGCTCTAACTCAAGGCGGTACCTGAGAGGCGGTAGGCGGTGGTGACGGTTCCGCGATGGATCGGATCTCGACGGTGAATGTGAATGTGAATCCACGCTGCCAAGCAGATGAGATTTGATGTGATGTTTGAAGAGTCGCACGACATGCCGGGCCACCCCTATGCACAAGTTTTTCTCCGGATGGTTGCGGGCGGCGGCGTGAGCGAAAACAAACATATCTCCGCCTGCCCCACCGCCTCTCCGGTTGCTGAAACAAGCACTGCGCTCGTCGCTGGCTGCTGATGATGCCCAGGAAAAGAGTTTTCAGGTGTTCACTCCGAATCCAGATGGATCTTCCCTTCTTCCTTCCCTTTTTCTTTTCCCTTTTCCCTTTTCCTTCCAAAAACGCAACGAGAGAAGTGGACCCGACTCGGCGCGGTGGTGGCGAGCATGTGCGAGTCGCGATAGGTAATCCAGAAGTGTAGAGTGGTTTGTTTTATGCGAAGAGAAGCTGCGACGTTTCGAGATGCCAGCTAGTGGCTGTGGCTGCGGCACTGCACAACGTCAACGTTAAGTTAGCGTCTAGTGTCAATCGTGCCTTCCTTCCACTTCAGGGGCGAATGCCCAGGCTCCCAAATACCCCAGAATCCCATATGTTCCCAATATGGAACTCACTGTATCATAGTAGTTGCTATTAGGAATAGCGAACTGCCGTTTTCCGTTGTGCCCGCACGACAAGAGCGACGCCCAAGAGAGCTGGCTGCTGGATGTGTCATCCAAACGATCCCATCATGACGGTAGACTTTGTGGATATGTCTCAGAAGGATCCGGATACGCTCTTTTTCGGGCTGAAGAAACACACCGCGAATAGATCGTCGCTGTCGGAAAGTCGGAGTATTTAAAACGTAACGGTGATCGCGACCGGAGAGTTCCAGCGACCGGCAGCTGCATCAGACGTCAAAGCGAGTGATCGGATCGATGCTCCGTTGCCCTCTCTACCTTCCTCTCCCTCTCGCGGCAGTTCATCAGAACCAATCCAACCCAACCGGCAGACACACGCGCCGCCTGGGTGCAGGCTGAAGCAAGCCAACATCCACCTCCGAATCTATTACGCGGTATAGGTACCTCGGAAGAAAGAAAACCACATCGACAGACATATGCAGCTGTTTGCATCACCCATCGCCAAGTGCCAACCGCCAAACGACGTCAAACGTCAAACTGCCGTGTTGTAACTTGTAGTTGTGTCCCTCTTCCCGAATTCCTCATTCCCCGCACCCCGCACCCCGCACCAGTGGAGACATATCGATAACACAAGTGCCGGATCGGGCATCCATCCCCAGAAAGGTCGAACGAGCTCCCCAATCGAGTCGAGTCCGACCCGATCGCCCCAAAGCAGAGCGAAAACGACCTGCTACATGGGCACCCGATGATGCTGATGCAGTGATGCTCCGCATGCTTGTAGATTATGCAGCATACGGCTATCAGTCACAGTCACGGATAGATGAGAGTTGAGACGCGGTGACGCCGTGGCGGGTCGGGGCTGTTGGTTGGCGTCTTGGTTGAAGAAATCATCGTCGGCTGGGGAACCATGGGAAACACGGGAGTCTTGGTGGAGAGGAGAGGTTTGCGCTCCCTCGCCCACTCGCCCACAACTTTGAATTGCACATGTTTGCACCTTGCTTGCTTCTGCTCGACGGTGGTGGTAGTGCTGACACGATAGGTATACCTAGTACATACGGCTGGCCATGTGAGCCCGGTACGATCCTTCGTTTGAACTTTGGGCTGTGCCACTGTGGGGGTTCGCTATAACAGCCTTGATGTATGTGGGCCCGCGCTGACAACTACCGGTTAGATATGCCCTGCTCTTCTCCACTCGTATACGTAGCGACGCAGATTCTCGACGGTGCAGAACGAACATCAAGTACTCATCTTGTTTTTGGCAGAGCTGAGCTGAGCAACGATCGATGATCATCGATCCTAACTTCCCAAGTGAGCGAAGCCATCGAGTCGACTGTCGTCCGGTTCCGGCGAATGATGAATCCCGCCGGTCCGAATGCAACCGCGTTCGTCCGTCCAGTACGGAAGGTCCTATACTCCCTATAGTTAGTAGTTACTCGCTTCCATCGCGAATCCATAGTCTACCATAGTAGTTCCAACCACGAAGAGATCATTAGATTCGTTACTAGTATAGTAGTTAGCACCCAAACCGATGATCGAGCTGCCAGCCTCGCGCGAACCCCCCCCCAAAACACTCCCACGTTTCCGGGAAGTGAGTGCATATGACATCTGCACCGCCCGCGTAATCGTATGTGCGGAACGAATGCGCAAACACAGATACCGATGTTCCGCAGCCACTCTGCGGAGCGGGATAGGCGAGGACAGCACAGGGTCTGGGTAAAACTGCCATCAAACCCACCGGGTGCACGATCGAGTCGCGCGTATAGTGCGGTAGACACCCATGCCTCGGCAGCAGCAGCAGTAGTGTTAACTAGAGTGCCAATCAGCACTGGCTGGGACTCTGGAAGAACAATCCAAAACATGCGGCACATACCACACACCAAACCTTAAATGTTTGGGGGCGGCGTTTACGCTTGCGATGTCTGTCTGTGTGTGTGTGTGTTGGGGGGGGGGGGGGGGTGCGCACTTGCCCGCAACGAGTCCGGATGATCTCCCGGGCTTACTAGGCCGTGGGGTTGGGAACTTGAGGTTCGGAGGATCCCGGACTGCTGGGGGGGCCGTATCGGCATCGCCCGGTGCTGCGAGTCCGGAGTCGGGAGCCGGGCCCACATCGTGTCCGTCCGTCTCCGGATATGACCCGAGCCGTGGCTCGTGGGTGTCGTGCCGTCCATGCGTGCGAGGATGCCGTTACCCCGGCTTTTGTGGGGGACGGGGCATGGCAGTATGAAACTTGTAGTCTATAGGCGTGATGGACGGACGTTTCGACACCGCGGGAGCGGGAGCTGGCGTCGCGAGGTCGTGAGGTCGTGCGGATACGGGCAGCCGCCGTAATACTAGTTAGTCGGACGTAAACACCAGAGGTGTGGTAAGAGCGTGGTAATCGATTCCTCACCTCGGTCCTCCAGTACATACGGCTCCTTGCACGGGCCGAGCGAGGTTGGTTCGTTGCGACCAGGTGGACCGTGGGATCGGAATGGAGTGTACCGATTTGGCAGACGGCTCCTTGCCAATGCCTCTTCAGGCCTGAGTATAAAGGAAGCGCACACAGATGAGAGAGAGGAGATGGGGGGGGGGGGTTAACCGTCTATTCGGTAGACGATGATCATGAAAAAAGAGGATGAAGAAGCAGAAGACCCTACCATGCCCGCCAACGTTGATGCCCACTACTAACCACATTCAGTTTCTCTCGCCGACAGGAGTCCTCCTTCACTTCCTCCTCTCGCCGACAGCATCTCTCGCTCCGCCAGGGGGTGGGATCGAAGTAGAGTGTACCCTGATGCGAGGGAGGATTGCAAACACTCATTTGCACATGGCAGCCTTGGTCACCGCAGATTCTGGCATCGGTGGAGGCTGGAAGAGATCGCCGCGAGTGAACCGAGACGGAATTCCATCACCAGATCTCACTTGTCCAGCCCCACTTTTTTCCCAGATGATGTCAAAAGCGATATAAATTCCCCAGAGCACTGCGACAACGATAAACAAACAGCAAAGACTTCAAACATCCCCCACGCCACCCCGTAGACCGAAGCAGACAAAAATTCCAAAAAACTCCATATCCCCCCCTTTCACCCTCACCTCCTCACTCCCACCCCAGTGACCCCTACACACACTCAGTAACTTAACTCCTCCTCAAAGTCCATCACCGCCACATCCTCGTCCTTGATCCACTTCTCGCCCGCCTTCAAGAACTCCATGTGCGTTCTGTCGGCCTCCATGTAATAGTCCCGATCGGCGACGGACTTGAACTTGAACACGAACGCGTGTGTGAAGCCTTTTTGGTACTGCTTACCGGATTAGCTCGTGTGCGGAAAAGGGGAGAATGATAGGGCAAACGAACGGGGAACTTCGCGTTGCTCCGGTCTCGGCCGCCGGTGATGCTGAGGATGTACGACTCCCCCGACGGAAGGCGGCAGGCGGATTTCAGTGAGAGGACGCCGTCGCAGAGCTGCGGGATATTATGTTAGTGAGGGCTCGGAGAATCCATATCGAGAATGAAACTTACTGCTTTTTCCTCGGCTGGGGTGATGGAGGACGGGACTCGGAAGAAGATGATGTGGATGATGGCCATTGTTGCAAAGTTGAGTTGTTCTGGACGCTGGATGGTAATTGGAGCTTGGGTTCGAGTCGGTTGGAGGTTGGAGTTGCTGAGTGATGTTCGAGTGCTGCTGCTGTGATCTGTAAAGTAGTCTGGGGAAAGGGAAATGGGCGAGATTTATATGTGCATCATACTGCCTCTTGAGCGTCCGTGTTTCGCAGCTCACGCTTGTCCCGGACATACAGAGTTACGTGCGGAACATTGCTTGAACTGGAGCACTAACTGCAGTTACGGCTCCTGCTAGCTACGTCTGTCCTTGGTAATGGGATCTTTGACCTCCTCGACCATACCGAATTGTAACAAGTGTATGTGTGTGGGATGTCTGGTGTTCATACGGCAGCTTTTGTGCACGCTTGTCTCCCCTTCCTGCTTATCCGGAACTTGCTTCCGTCGCCTTTTTTTTTGACGATAGAAGTTTGAATCTTGCCTGCCAGTCAATACCCAATCGTATCACCGGT
Source organism: Tricharina praecox (assembly GCF_024521635.1). Lineage (NCBI taxonomy): Eukaryota > Fungi > Ascomycota > Pezizomycetes > Pezizales > Pyronemataceae > Tricharina > Tricharina praecox. The sequence continues at coordinate 1,603,735 of NW_026250407.1, forward strand.
TATCTGCATACGGTGGTGAATAAAACACCGTCTCAGCAGCAGCCTCTCCTTCTTCTTCTTCCGCACCCTTCTTCTTCGCCGAGGGAATCATCCGCGCAAAAAAACCTCGGACAAAGCCGTCGACCGGTGCAGGACTTGGAACAATCTCCGACCAGCTCACGTCCGGTGCGCACGGAGATCTCCACATCCCCCGCGCACCTGTCTCGCGATGAAGATTTAGCGTCGGACGATCACTCGGATATTGAGTCGCCTAACTGGAGCAACGGAGGCTAACTACAATTTTGCGGAGAGACACATGGTTCTTGACTAGCTTCCGCGTTTTCCCCAAGCCTCCTCTCGCTTGTGTGCTCGGCGCCGTGCGACGTGAGCAGACGCGCTGGATCACAGGTCAAACGCGGGTGGCTTTTTGCACTCGCGTGCCGAATCCGTAGGCGTAGAGTAAAGCAGAGTATCGATAACAAAGGTGCGTGCGTGCGTGGGGCTTCGGTCATGGCGTTCGGAGGCTGCGCGAGATGGGAATGGGACGCCGAAGCGGCCACGCCGAGTGTACTAGTCGCTCCGGTGCCGAGCCGGCGATGGACCTTCAACCGCGCAAACGCAGTGCAGCCGCAACGCGGGGCGCCGGTACTAGGGGCGATTCCTAGGGTGTCGGTCGCACCCACCGGCTATAGAGGGCGTTCAGGATGGGTTGTCCAGCTGTCAAAGCCGAGCAAGTCTATTAGCACCGGAGGTGCTCGCGAAGAAGAGCACGGTTGCTAGCAGACGGACCGCCTCTCGGGACCGGCTGCGCCCAACCAAAGCGGGGCACCAATGAAACGTCCGGGGAAACATGCAAAGCGCCACGGGGTTGGACTACGTTGGTTGCCTGCGCTTTAGGTTTGACGTGCGCTACTTTAGTTGGCCACCATAGACTGCTCAGCCATAGTTCCCGAGGCCATTCACGCAGCCCAGTGCCCACCCCTCAGGTCTCCGCTATGCTTGTCGCTCATGCATGTTGGATCGTTTTGCTGACTGGAGTCTGGAGTCTGGAGGTCGAGGTAATTGATGCGATTCAACAATCCCATCTCGTTTCTTAGGCGATGTGTATAGATTTTGAGTGCCCAGCTGGCAGCCTCCACGGCACGGGGAATTAACGCCTCCCCACGGCTTCGACGATGATCGATCTTCAACTCTTGCCATTCTCCGAAACTTCGACGGTAACTCAGAACCACCCCTTCCCGATCGTCACGAACTGGTTCAGACAATCCCTTAAAGCGGCACCGTATTCAAGTATGCGGAACAATTCCCGACTCAATTCTGCACCTGTCTCGCGATCAGACTTTGGTTAGCACCGGACGGACGACTCACGAGCGCTTGGATATTGATCGCCTAGCGAACGGAGAGACACCTGGTTCTTCACTAGCTTCCGCTCGTGCCTAGACTTGGGCTCGCTTGCTGTCTGGCGGTCGTGCGACGTGAGCTGAGCTCAGCTGGGGGTGCGCACGTCTCTTGAGCGTGGACGCGGACGCGGCGGCGGCGGCGGTGGGAGTGCTGTTATGTAGAGTACGTGCAGTGTGTATTCTCTGTTGTTGCGTGGACGCGGATAGTGAGGGGGGAAGGAGTCGGGAGAGGGAAGGAGTCGGGAGAGGGAAGGAGTCGGCAGAGGGAAGAAGTCGGGACCAGGGGATGTGTGTGTGTGTGTGTGGGGGGGGGGGGGGGGGGGGGGGGGGGGGGGGGGGGGGTTGACTTAGGAGCAAGTTCGGTGCCGATCGGGGTAGAGTAGAAAAGGTTTATTTGATGGTTTTGAACGACTTACGAGGAAGCTTGCGATTGGCGTCTATCGGGTATGTATCCTACTCTGCTCCCTCACAATTCAACTTCCTGTCACAGGATGTATCAGTAACATCTTTCCTCATCTCATTTATTGCTTCCCAGAAGCGGCGTTGACTCGAGAGTCGAGAATCGAGCCCTTGAGAGGCTGAAAGTTCTTTTGCGGAATTATGAACTTCCGGTCTCAGATGCTATTGCTGGGCCCATCACAAGGTGAGTATTCCTATCTATAATCGCTAGATAGTAGACCTTTGGATCTCGCCCTCATCCTTCGGTGACAACCTGATCGAAGTACTTACCCGGAGAATATCGGGATTGATTCTAGGAGTACTTCTGTACGAATGAACCTCCGCGAAGGCACGTGACTCACTTCGCTGAAGAAATTCAGTCTGGTGTTCTTCAAGAGATTATCTGCAGGATTGATTTCATTTAAACCCTATGATACATGATATTCGTCACCAGTGACGATCTTGTACCATTCATGCTGGGCTGAAAAACCATGAGTTCATGACCGACTAGGTAGCTAGAAAAAAAACAAGCACAGGCATAGGACCTAGGTAATCAATGTGCAATTATCGGTCAGGCCGAAAGGGCCGGAAACTAGAGTATCGCTTCCAGACAACGCTCAGCTCAACCAGTGCAGCTGTTCTCTCGCATTCCCGCCGCTTTCCAACCCGCGCCACACTACCAGTATTCCCGACGCCGTCTGGTCAGTAGTCATTCTCGTCTCGCCGCGTTTCTGCCAGTTAGTAGCTCCATGATTGGCGCTTCAAGTCCCTCCATATGCAAACCTTTAAGCAGTGGGGGTTTATGCAAGTTCTCGTCATCTTCGGGTTGGTCGTCCCGCAGGATGGACATTTCCATCTGTACACGGGTGTTGCGGGTTTGGGGGCGGTTCCATTCGTGTCCATGTTTTTGTTTCGGGTGCCACTGGTCGCAGTGGTCGGAGATGTGGGTGTAGATACCGAGGTATGGTAAAAGCAAAGGAAGATTTTCAGAAAGCTATGTATGCTAGGCATGCGAGTCGAGTATGATTTTGGACGGAAGAGGTTGTTGTTTTGCAGCAGCAGCGGTGGTCACATCAGACAGAAGATATAGCCATAGCTACATCAGAGATTTACAATAGCATTCACCTTGGTAGCAATTAAAAAGTTCAGGTTCAACTTGCTATGCGACTGACTGACTGAGTGCGAGTGATAATCATCGAGGCGGCGGCGTAGAGATAGCATATGAATTCCATAGTCCTGCGTTCTATTAGGGCCTCTGCCAATCCTTTCAGTAGAATTGATCATGTCCTCATACCGCGTATCCCACTCTCCGATCAGAGTTCTATATCATTGCTGCGGGGAAATTTCGACCAGAAAATTGTTCAAGGAGACTTAATATGTCGCCTATATGTGCACGCTGGTATCAATAGGCGTAGCACCATTGTAAGCCAATAGGCTTTATCGTAGCATAGGAGGATCTTATGGAGTGAAGGTGCCGACGATAGATGGGGAGCGATGCACATACTATAGATCGTAATGTACCAATGCTTCATGAGTGTCCCGGGGGTGGCTATGCGAGTTTCTCCCAACTCCCGAGGGTAGGGCTGCGTGAACGATGCAAAGGGGAGGATAATTTTCTGTTAAGTATCTACTCTCTCTGTTGGTGGAAGGGGCACACCCCAAATAGGAATTTATCAACCTTCAAAATTCGGATGTGGTTCTGAGGTCACAGGCGGGGAGCTCGCAAATCCTATCTCGATCATCTTATCTTCAACGAAGCACGCTCTACTCACAGCCTAGTGTACTCACATATGACGCCATGCGGCTCTGCCATCGGCTTTCCTCATGTCCCATCGTTTTCTACCTTGTCGCGTCTTCCCTGTGCCTGTCACTCAACCCCACATCAGACTTCGCGACTCCGACGATTCTCCCTGCGACAAAAAAACACTCAATTCCCTCCCACCACCCCTCCAACTCACCTCCTCCCGCTGCTTAGATGTCCGTGCTCTCGACCATTTGCCGCGGCTTCGCAGCTAGCAAGACTCGCCTCGCCGGCATTACCAGCGGCAATGGCCGCTTGATCGGCGGCACCACCGGCGGAACAATCCTCAAGGCCGTCGCTCTGCGCGGTGTCTACAACTTCCCTCACCACCAGGAGCCGATCCGCCGGTTTTCAGCCGCCTCGGTTTTCTGCGAAGAGGTGAAGGAGTCGGCGCTCGAATACGATCGCATCGCCAGGTCGACACTCGAGAGCTTGAGCGAAGCGCTCGATGGTCTCGCCGAGGCGCAGGAGGGATACGATCTTGAGTATTCCGTGAGTCCACTTCCCTTCCTCCACTAATCTTTCCTTCGTGCCCATCTCATCCTTTTGTCGCATTTCCCACTTCTCCACCATTGTATCCCTTCCTTTCCTAATTGTCCTTCTTTTTACTACCTAGTGCGGCCATCCCTGGTCTAGTTCCTCGTGCTTACTTCATGTTACTGATCGCTTTGCCCACAACCAGGCCGGCGTGATGTCCTTCAGCTCGCCCAAGGGCGTCTTCGTCATCAACAAGCAGCCGCCTAACAGGCAGATCTGGCTCTCGTCGCCCGTCTCCGGCCCACTACAGTTCCGTTACGACCGCGGTATCAATGCCTGGGTTGACATCCGCGGCTCCGGTAAGACGCTCGCCTCGGTCATGAAGGAGGAGTTGGGTATTCAATTCGAAGTCTACGCCTAGCCTTAACAGCTGGAATTTCGATACGCCAATGCTCGAGTTGTTTTCGACTGCGATACCTTTTCTTTTTCTTTTCGTGCTCGAATAAAAAGAACATGGACGGACGGGCGTTGTGGAGTGCATTTTTCTCTTTCTTCACGATTGTTTTTTCTTCTCATTTTCTGTTGTTTGAACTTGGTGGAGCATGATCTGGGGGGCTTTTTACATCATTTGACTGGAGGGATGCGGGGCATCAAGGCGTTTGAAAGTTGCACTTCGGTCTTCCATCGGTGTAGACCCATTCAAAGCTTGTGTTTGTGCTATAACCCGCCAACCTGGTACTCATATACCTACCTCGACTCCGGATTCCAGACCGCGCTGCTCATAAATAGCTCACGCATCTACAATCCAGTGCTAGCACGCTCTTATACAATCATACTACGACTGCCAACTATCCCCCCTCCCTCCCCCGGAGTCCTCGGAGCGCCTGGCATCGTGACGTTTCCGCTCCGTCGTCTACGCCATGCTGCGATCCAGTAATATACCGTCCGGCTTGGTGTGCTTCGCCATGACGGGCTGAGCGCCCCGGCATCCTGCGACACTCCCGAACCAGGCTCCCCGTTCACATCCGATTTCGATCCCGGACTGCAATCAATTTACTCATTAAGAAGCAGTACCACGCGCCCAAGCAGTGTCATATCACCACTCGTTTAGGTCACACTCCCGAAGAGGCTGGTTTGCCATGGCAAAACATCCCCAAGACCTCACTCGATCAGATTCGCAAGGTGAACAAACAGCATAGAATTATGATCACACCCGACTACTTTTTTTAACTATGTCTTGTTCGCCGTCGGTGCCAGAAACACAACAGAGAGAGAAGATTGATTAGTTCTCGTGGTCTTCGATGTAATCACCGTCGTCCATGTTGCCGTCGGCCAAGGCCAACCGGGCCTGCTGCTGCTGCTCAAGCCTCTGCAGGATCCAGCCCCAGCCGATGGCCAATCCAGCATCCCAACTATTGAATTCCGTTATCTGGATGTGGATCTCCCTCTCCTTGGCGAAGATGGCGGTCGGGTCGAGGTAGCTGTAGTTCGTACGCTCTTCGCTGATTCTGCGCGCGTGGGCGAACCGCAGCTCGGCGAGGGTCTTCTTGGCACGGCCGTGACGTTCGATCTGGCGGGGATGTGAGCGAATACCGGTGCAAGAGAGAGGGAACTTACCAGCCACGGGATGTCGTTGTTCCAGTCGTTGACCGACCAAGCCATGATGTTGAGCTGGGGGTGGTAAATCATCTCGGTGGGAGGAACATCATAGGTACTCGGGTCAATCCAGTCCTGGAGATTCTCATAGTAACCATCTGTGAGAGCGGGCGTCTGGTTGGAGTGAAGACCATCATCCGACGTAGCTCCAGGGTCATCGCTGATGTCGGCCGATTCATCGTAGGCTTCATTTTCTGGACGGAGCGAATACGCGCCGTGAAGTTGAGGATCAAACATTGCGGATTTCTTGAATAGATCTTCGGCTGGGCCAACCAAGTTGGAGATGGGCGGATAGGAGGGGGTTCTTGAGGCCGACATCTCAATCTCATCGCGGGCTGGCTCTGGCTGGACAGCAGGCTCTGTCTCTTCGGTATCTGGCCTGGCCGTCTTGAGATCCCCAGCAGGAATCCGCAGGTTGGAGGAAGACGGATGTCCGGCCGACATGGCTAGTTGCGCAAAATTGATGATAGGATTGATTTCGGCAATCTGCTTAGAGCTGTTAGTGGCCGCAGAAATTTTCGAGTGATTTTCATGCTCAGCTCCCATTTCAGAACTGGGAGCGACACCCACAAAACTGTTGTTAGCAGCAGAAAGCGAGGAAACAGCACTCACTTCATCATCTGTAGGCTCTAAGCTAAAGACCTTGCCCTTGTCGATGACCTTCTTGGCTGCATGATTGGCTGGCTTCGCTTTGAGGCCGGTACCCACGACAGGGGAAATCTTGAACCGAAAGCGACCGTTCTGCGTGGCTAAACCTTCGATACTGGGACCGGCGGGCGGCACAAATGCAGGTCCTTTAGAAGCAGTAGACAGCGAAAGTGCAGGTCCCTTAGTCGGTGAGAGACTAGGGCCTTGAATAGATCCGAAGGAAGGCCCGTCGACACCGGTGGCAGCACCGAAGGCAGCACCGAAGGAAGGCCCAATGACAGCGGTGGAAGCAGCGAAGGAAGGCCCGATGACACCGGTGGCAGCACCGAAGGCAGCACTGAAGGAAGGCCCATCGACACCGGCGGCTGCAGCGAAGGTAGGCCCGTCGAAATCAGTGGCAGCGGCAAGAACTGGGAACTTTTGTTGAGGGACGGTAAATGCTAAAGGCTCTACTATCTTCGTAGCAACCTGCTTGTCGGCAGCATCCTTCGGGCCCACATCAACAATCGAACGTTTACCTAGGTAGGATAGGTGAAACATACCTTCGGAGGCACCTCCACTGCCGCCTGTTTGGCTTGAACGGGACGATCGGAAACGAGCTGCAGATTAACCGAGATATTCCGCATTCGTCGCTGTTGATGCATTGGTTTCTGATGATGCATTGGTTTCTGATGATGCATTGGTTTCTGTTGATGCATTGGTTTCTGTTGAGGTGGAAGAGCAACAACATCCTGGGTATAGTTTTGAAGCTATTCCGCAAATCAGCAATGACGGTAGGGATCGGGGAGGGTCGAAATTTCCCTCACCGTGGCTGCAAAACCATCGAATTCGTAGTCTGGGTCATAGGTGGATGGACTCGGCGTGGCTGTAGTTTTCGAGACAGAGTGGCCTGTTTCTGGTGACGTGAGGGAAGAAGATAGGTTTTGAAACTATCACCCGTGTCAGGAAAACAAAGGAACTGAGAATCAGTAACAGAGCTCAAACCGTAGCGACAAAGCGTTCGAACTCGCCATCACGGTCCGGCTCGGAATCGGCCATCCTGATGGAGGTGCCCATCTTGGATGGAGGGCGGAAGGGAGGGGCGGTAGTGGGTCGAATCGATCAATCTCGACCTCCAAAGTTGTTTGTGGGAAAGGAGGGATAACAGAAGAGAGGGGTGGGTTTTGAAGTGAATTCCGAAACGCTAGCCCTAATTACGGGATCGGGATATCTACAGATTGTGATCAATTCGAAGGGTTAGCGGTTTTAGAAAGACTGATCATACTCACAAACAGCCCACTTCTCTCGCACCACCTCCGACTCAAGTGTCGCGTGAGTGGCCAGTCGTTTTACCCGATGGCGGATAACCTCACCACGGGAAACCCGTCCCGTAATTCTCTCGCAATTCCGTGCACGGGTGTTTCCACCACGCCTTCTTCCCTAAGACAGAACGGCTGTGTTTCTTTAACGAAGCACAGGTCCGAACCGAAACCGAGCTCCGCACCGGATAGACCGCATAGACTAGCTTCGTTCACGTGATGTCAAGCACTGCACCGACCACACATCACCACCGTGCCGTAAATTGCGGAGCCCGGACGTAGTGCAGTGCGGTTTCCCAGCGCAGTCCAATCAGTAGGGGTTTGGTTGCAATGCTCTTAACCAGACAAAACCGAAGTGGGAATGAGGGATAATTGAAACGAAGCTGAAACGAGTTGAAGACGAGAAGTGAAGTGGACTCGGTGATGGTAGTGCGCATCGGTTCCGTGGCGAGATACCCAAGAACGGGTGTGGTCAAATAAAACTTTATCAATTGAAGGAGAGGTCTATGATGATGATGAGGTCGGTTATGTTTAATAGCAGACGAAGGGACCAGACGAAAAGAAAAGCAACAATAGAAAAATTTGTCAACGTTCAACGACGGCATCGGGTCTGCCCTCCATAACACATAAGTCCCACCAGGTCCCAACAAGGTCGCTCCTCCTGAATACAAGGTCCCAACAAGGTCTCCTCTCTCTGCTGCTCACCGATGCCTGCAAGCTGCCTCTCCCTTCGCGCCGCTTAGTAGTAGTGGATAGGTAACAGTCTACACTGGGGCGTTCCTGATAGTGGCGACGGCGGAAATACCGTACTTCCGAAAACAGGCCGCATGCGCGAAAGTAAACGCCACGGGCTGAGATACCTAGTGATTTACCCTTCTGACGTGGTTCGTGTGCAGTGGGAAGGATGTGTCAGTAATTATCATCGAGAGACGCAACCCAAGAGAAGGACACGCGAGCCCAGGTATGCGTGACCAAGCCGGAGGGGTGCAACTTGATCCGGCAGCGGAATGTCAAGATATGGGAGTACGCTTCGCGGCACTAGGGCCTGGGGCCTAGGTTCTGTCGCGGCGGTAGGTGGGGGAGAATTGTGTGAGCGTTATTCTTACATAATTTATTCTCATGGTGGAACTGCACTGCGATTTATGTATCTTTGTGCGAGTTACAAACTGTAATTGCCTGTCGTAATCTAATCAACAATCTTATGTATGGATGTGCCATTTGTGACCTAAAAGGCCAACAACTAGTGTTCTCCATCGTCCGGTCCAGATGGTCAAAATGCCGGACGGTCCAAGCCTGGGACGGACGGGTCGGTCCTCATCCAACGGTGGAGGACGACCGTCCAAGTCACGTGAATATGATTTGGCTGGTTGAAAATTTCTTAGCACCGATATCCTACGCTCCACCGCGTCAGTTAATCCCTCACCGCTCCACAAGCTGTGAGAACTAGCAGTATTCCGACTGAGACGACTAAGGTGCAGCGCCCGGCCGCTTTCACAGCGCTGTATGCACAATTCCTCACTCGGCCACCCAAGGTCCACGCCCGAAATCAGGTTTTTACCTAAGGGTTGGCGGAGGACCGTCGACGGCCGTCTTGCGCTGTCCGTCTCGTCTGTCCGCTGAACGAACGCTGTCCGTCATCCTAGGCCCAGGATGGGACTCTCATGCTGAACCGCGCAATACGTGTTCCGAACGGTGTAGACCAACCGCATGTACAACCTGATCACGCCGAATTCGGTATATCACCTCGCGTCCGATCCTCCGCTTCCGTTTCCGCTTTCAATACACACCACGCACTCGCTCGCCACCATGATAATCCTGACCTGCAGGTGCAAATACGTTAACCACCGGTGCGGCGCCGTCCGGCGGCGCAGAGGCGACTCCTCGTACCCGGACGCCGGCGAAATCATGATTCCCTGTGGGCACTGGATCTCGAGAGTGTGCTGCGCGATATGGGCCAGCAAGGTGCGCGGGGAACGCTACCCGCAGCCGCCCCGTCCCTGCGGCTGCACCAGTAGAGCGAGCGCGGCAGTCGGCCTTCCTCTGGGACCGCTTCGGATATCTGGTCGATCGCACCCTGGATAAGCCGACGAGGGAGGCGTTGGCGGACGCAAGGAGGCGGCGTAATGTCCTGCTGTGGAGGCACGATTTGCGGTACTATGGCCTTGCTAGTGGAGCCTGAAGCTGGTATGTAGGTTCTGTCGCGGCGGTAGGCGGGTGAGCACTGACAATTGCGTGGACTTCATTCTTATCTGTTCTTATGCGGGAAACAAACTGCGATTTCTTGTCCTAATCTAATCAATTATCTTACGTGCGTTGCGTCATAACTTATACCGATTTTTCGCCCGTCCAGACTGTCACTGTGGTTGGGAGTAGCAACTCCAACGGAGAGGGTCCCGCTACTTTTGCGCCATCGATTGTCCTCCAGCCACACAAAACTTCCAGTTGCTCCATCTGTGTGTATCGTAATGGACCTCAATTGAACATGGCAATAGATGCTGTATGTATTGTACACTGCATAGCTCCGGTCATCCCGCCGTCAGTCACAGCAGAAACCCTTACTCTCTGTTCTGTACTCCTGCGAGGTAGCTTTACGCAAAAACGTCTAGGACTTTCTATACAGTAAAAGTGTTGGACCTTGCGACTTGGGCATAGAAGAAAAAAAGCAAACAACCAAAAGAATGTGTCGGTACCATGAATCGAACATGGGTCTGCTCGGCCACAACGAGCTGTACTTACCACTATACTACACCGACTTTAGATTGCAGCGCGCGAGATTCAATAAGTATACCCCAAATGCTTGGGCTACATCTCCGTGCTGTGAAATCTCGAGGCTTACTTAACTGCAACATCGTGCCCGATGATATCAATTTCTCAACCAGGTTCAGTAAGTGAAGTAACGTTCACTAAATGTTCACCCTTATCTCACAACTGTACCGAAGACCTTTGTACATAATGAGCACCCGAGCGAAAAGGGCCATCTACATGATGGACGAGAAACAGAAAGCAACCGCTTGCGCAAGTCACAGAGCGGAACAAATCTGATGGTATTACCTGAATGTTGTCTGTTACTACCATGAGTGGAGAACATGTAGGATAGACGGAGGATCTAATAAGATATGAGGACCGGCTGGTCGGATCGGTGAATCCGAATAGTGATGATACATAGCCGGACTGAGCGAATCGGGTGACACCGAACGTTGTAGGCAGCGGAGGAGAGCTATACCGTAGAGTACTTATGAGATGGCTCTTCGAAGTTGAATACAACCTCTACTTCTCCATCATCTATCATCTTCGCCGTTTCCCTTCCAGAGCTACGACGTACTTCAGACACCGCCGGCGGAATATAGTATCATTTCGTATGGAGTCTGAAGGAGGTAGGTGCTCCTCGTGGGAAACTGCACGTGTGTCGAGAGCTACGTTGGTCAAGAAGCTTACTACTACATACTAGACATGGTTTCGACTTTTGAGCGCGACCGAAACAGGAGATTTGAGCGAGAGACTGCGGTGCTGTTGCGGTGCTGCTGCAGGAGCTGAGGGCGCGATGGAAGCTCTCCGTACCGGCGAGTCTACTGGTTAACGCGGCGACCGTGGAGTTCGTGGAGGGGACAAGGATAGCTACGTCTACGTGTCAAAGACGGACATAGCAGGGCGATGTCGGAGGTTTGACCGCCCCATTACTATGCACGATTTTTCTTCATGAACGTGGAAAGACGAGGTGTGCTGGATTAGAATCTTTTGTTTTTCGTATGTAAAGCAAACACTAAAAAACATACAGATCCCGCCTCCGAATCAATGATCAATCCCTATTCAGAACCTCGATCACGACCATGTCCTCCTCGGGGAACCACGCGCGAGCGCCGCTCTTCATCTTCTTGTGGGCTGGGTCCTGCTCGTAGTAGTAGTCGCGGTCTTCGAGACTCGCGAACTTGAGCACGAATCCGTGCGTGAAGCCTTGGTGGTGCTACACGAGCGACACCTGTCAGTACTGGATGAGATACGGGGAAAGCGGAAGCGGTGACATACGGGAACCTTGACGGGGCTGACGTCGCGACCGCCCTGGACTTCGAGGATGTACTGAGAGCCATCCGGCTTGCGGCAGACGTCCTTGGCGGAGTGGAAGTTGGTGATGAGCTATTGTGGATTGATCAGCGTGGGGGGAGAATAGTTGCGCAGCGATGGGACGGCGACGAACCCTGTTCTCCTCCTCAGTGGTGAAGTGGTCCGAGAGCTTGAAGATCACGACGTGCGTGACGGAGGTGACCGGCTTCTCGGTGGGGACTTCGACGGGAGCCATTGTGTGGGGTATGTGTGATGGGATGAGAAGACGCTTCGGCTTTGGGTTGGTGGGGTGTAAGTGTGTGTGGTATGTGCGAAGGAGGACGGCTGAGTGCTCGCTGCTGGGTGCTGGGTGCTCGCTGCTGGGTGCTGGGTGCTGGATGGATGGGAATCGTCAGTTATATATGCTTCTGGTGCGCACAGCGCGGCTAGTCTGATTGCTGATACATGTGGTTGAGCTAGGGCAGTTGTGTGTGTGTGTGTGAAATCTGAATCAATGCAGAGGAGCGCCCCGCACAATCCCGGACGGCATACAGGAAGGTACCGGCATCGACATACGCGGCTACCCACGAACGCCCTACATACGATACGAACTGTTGGATACTCCTCTTTGTGTCCTCTACACATTGACTCCAAGCGACTGTCTTGTGCAGATTTACTCGTGCATAGGATGGAACGCGATGCCACCAATACATCTCACTGGCCACACACCCACACACCCATATCCCGACAGAAGTTGAATACCTACACGCGATCAGCTGGTGACACGGACAGACTGCGTCTGGAAGGCGCGGATGCCTATCGTGGCTGCTACACTGATTAAATTCATCACACAGGTATCCGCTTATTGGCCGCCATCAAAGCGGGGTCAGCTTCAGCACGTCAGCTGGTGGGGAATAATTATGCTGTTGATATCGGCTCGACCGATCGAGCTGCGTCTCGGGCGCCCGCCCACTGCTGCTAGACTCGTACCGGCGTTTCCGGCATCACGAAGGCACATATCACTTACTTTTTTTAGCGGAGAGCGGAGTACTAGTATTCATACCTCGGTCTTCCTACATAGACGTTTCAATATCTCCGCAGCTGCGTTCCTCATGTACCGGTATGTACAGTACAATCTATCGCCTCGCCTCCCGCCTTTCCCCACATACGTAGAGTAGGTACCACATACGTAGAGTAAGTACCCGATACTGGTATGAAGGATGTGTGGTGGGACGGCTTTTATGCTTCATGCGCTAATGGTATCCAGGTCTTTAATTGCTTATTCGGCGCCAAGATATGATACCCAGAAGCCTTGCACGGCATTCATGATACACCGAGATCCAAGGTGCCTCTCCGCAGCCTTCGCTCTTCCGTGAGGGAACAATTCGAGACGACTCGCAGAAGCCGTAACTTGGTTAACGGCGGCTATTGGCAATCATTACTTGCAAGTGCTAAAGAATCTGCACGCGGGAGACAAAACTTGCTTGCGCACTGCGCAGTGGTCTCTGGATTCCGCACTTTAGCTAATGTACTGCGGCCCGCCCAACGCCCAACGCCTTGGTGAAACCTAAATTCTATTAAGGTCCGCCTTAGCCTAGGATCGCACCGCGGATGCGGGCGTGCGGAGTCCCGTATCTACATTTCACACCAAAAGGATGTGTGTGGGGGATGCGGGCGGGGGTACATCGTTTCATGCGTGGGGGATGTAGGCACTAGTAGTAGAGAGTGCAGAATCTTGATTCATCCCCATGCTTCGGTACGTTGATACCTGTATCTTCCTCGCTAATAGAAACGAATCCGCATAGGTATCTATTGTCTACGGTACTCCTTTCGGCTTTTAATCGTGCTCTCATTCGTTCGCGCATATCCGCGGCAAAGTGCGGAGTGAGAGTGGCGATATGCACTCTGCAGCTTCACTACTAGTAGGCATCGCTTCTGCTCTGATTCGACGGCTCCAGCGCCATCCACTACCACAGATGTCTTTGTTGGCTGGGTGCTCCGTCCGGTGGCTTTGGGCGGCAAAGAATTCCGGCTGCCAATGCCGCCATGCCTTGTCGGCTACGGCGATACGCACTGCCGACGAGCACACGGAAAAAGGAATGAGTGGTCAGATGCGCTGCGCAGTGCATCGTGAGTCCCGCGCTACCTATAACCTCTCCGGAATCGCGCCACCATATATATACCTAGGTATCCGTGCGCTACCAAGACTCTAAGAGCTGATGCATTATACTAGGTAGGCTACAGTTTCAACTCCTGCGTCGCGACCGCCACATGCGGAGGCGCAGGAAACGAACGCCGGGAAGGCGCGACTGTCGAATCCTTTCAACAGGAAATCCGCTGCCGCAAAGGCCTAGATTTCGAGAGCCAGCATCCAGCCTGCGCAGCAACGTCGTATGGGAGTGCACACGATCGGCGACTACCAGTCTACCACCGCAGCCACTACCGCGGGCTCCACCGGGGACCCAATCCAAGGACCGAGTATCAGAGACTCACATTTACCGCAGCCTGCAGAGGGTTCGAGGTATTTGAACAATGCACATTGTCCTTCTGCGGCCGCGACGGACCGGATCCTCCGTCTTGGGGAATGCCCATGACAACCCCTAAGGCCACATTCGTACGCTCGCCCTCGCCTCCCCGAACACCTTGCTTCCTCCACGCCGCCCTGCCTCCGCAACACGATCGATGTGTAGTAACCTCGCGCTATGCGCTGCTCGGAAAATCGGATAATCGGAGGGAGTACATTATACGTCCTTGTTCTGCAGCCTGCAGGCCGTTGGCGGTGGTCTGGCGGCGTTCGCGGTGGTCTGGCCGGTGGTCTGGCCGGTTGTCTGGTGGGTGTGGATGTGTCGGTAAAGCTCGGAATAGGGCGTATACACATAGCGTCTCTGACCATACCTCTGTGTGACTGCCTGGCCGTATCCGTTGCCGGTTTGGAAGTTGAAACCCGTCGGTGGTCGAAACTCGAGATAGTTACTCAGTTGCATGGTGTAGTGCTGGTGTGGTGTGGTGGGGCGCTCGGTGGCCAGGTCTCGGTGGAGGGCGTGAAGCTTTCCCCGTCCGAACTCCGGGGGCTGGGCACATCCTTTCGCTAAACAGCTTTCACGTCGATGGTACTGTCAAATCGTTGACATCTATTGCGCAAGTCACGTCGTAGCGAGTGATAGCATGTGCCTTCCTGGTTGCGGCAGGGTGATGGTGGCTGGGTATATAGTTAGAGGACCGAAGTACTTCACAGTTAAGCGAAAACGAATTAGGTGTTTCCTCATCGCAAATACTCCCATTTTTCACAGGCGTGATACTTACCCCGTCCTCATTTCCGAAATCACAGCTTCATCTCGCTGGATAGCTACTGCGTCGATACTACGCTGTCGAATCTTTGACATCTATTGCGCAAGTCAAGCGGGAGCGAGTGATATCATGTGCTCAGCCGTAACTTCATAGTTGTTGCGGCATAGTGATGCTAGCCGGGTATATTCCCTGTCAGAATATTTGACGTCCAGAGATGACGAGAGCCACACGAGGTTTTCGAGCGCCGGAGATAACTCCAAGGATCCATGTACCTTCCGAGGGGATCAATGCCTAGATACCCTGGTTCGTGAAGCTTGTAAGTATATAGGTTGAGAGATCTCGCTGCTCATGGTGTTTCTGTACCGAATTGATTGTCTTCTATCTATTACAGTGTTGAAAAACTCTCCACGGAGGCGTGGTAAGCATAGGAGGCCAATGGTCCTCCTCATCGAATCAACCCCTCACTGTCCATCTCTTGTTGAGCACCCTACCTATCCCCAAGAAAAACAGCAAACAGGAAAATCGCATTCAAAATTGTACTGGTATCCTCCTCTCCATCTCTCAATCGCTTCCATTACCGTCTACTGGCTAAAGATATCCAGCACCAGCCCCAAAGAAAACACAGAAAAAACAGAAAAAACGCAGTAAAATTGTACTAGTATCCACCACCCCTCCCCGCGCTTCCATTACCGTCCCCTATCTGTAGACATCCCTCGGGTCGAGGCCCACACACATACCCGTAGGTATGTGTGTGTTGCAAACCTTCGACGCTTAGAACATCATTCCTCGCTCGTACAGGTGGCCGGCTCCACCGTCCCCATGACCCTCGTCACCGCCGTTCCCGTCGGGACGGTACGGCACCCATGGTCCGTGCACGTCCGGATCCCAGCGCATCAAGCCGGCCTCCGGGGACAGCCGGGCAATCTTCTCCTCGATCTGGCGCGGGTAGTCCTGGCTACTTATTGTCAGCATGTTTCGCTCGGAGAGGGGAAGGGGAAAAAAAAGCTCACCGATAGGCGTAGACCGCTCCAGCCGCAGTCAAGCTGCCAACAATGAGGAGAAAGATCGGGAGCCAGTATCCCTCGACGCAGAGCCAAACGATCCACGCCATTGGCGGACGGTCGAAGATCCAGCGGAGCGCGCGCTCGACGACGTTATCGTGCATTGTGTACAGCTCCGTGTTGTCCTTGTCGACCTCGGTATCATCCGGGGGCGGACGGTTTGTCGGGGGCGGACGGTGTGTCGGCGCAGCGACGGCAACGGGAAGTTCTTGGCGTTCCCAGGCGGGCGGGAAGCGCGCGGCAGGCGGAAGCGCGCTGTCGGAGCGGGGGCGGGGAGAGGCGTGCATGCGTGTGTGAGTGAGCATGGCGACGAGATGATGTTGACGGGCGATGTCGTTGCTGGTGGGAGGCGCGATGTCGTTGTCGGAAGAGTGGAGGATTTCGTTGTTGTCGCAGATTTCGTTGTTGATGTCGACGGAGATGTCGTTGTTGGAAGGGATGTCGTTACTGGAATGGAGGGAGGCGGCGGTTGTAGACGGAGCAATGTTCGGCGGTGGGGTGGAGAAAGGATTTTCGCTGACGTCGTTTCCCACGGATTCTGTCACTGAGCGACAGGAAGGAGGGGGGGTCACAAACGGGTTCTGCAATGCTGGCAGCGGGTCCAGTGCCGGCGTCGACAGAGGATCGGCCCCGAGGGTGACCGGGATGCGGACATCCCGCCTCGAGTGCGCGGCTGTGACATCATTAGGTCCGCTGACAACAGTGCCATGTCGCGAGTTCGAACGAGATTCGTCGAACGAGCGCATTTCGTAGTCATCAAAGCCGCCCACGAGCATCGAAATGATGGTACGCTCGGACATATTCACGAGTATTCTGCAGAGGTTGCGGATTTCGATGTAGGTGGATGAGAGAACTGGAGATGAGTATTCAGAGAGTATTGTGGAGAGGTAACTGACTCGGAGGGAGGTGAAAGCACGAGGGAGGTGAAATGAAGAGGAAGGAAAGAAGTGGGAGGGTTTGTTTTAAGAGCGGGTTTTGTCACACTACTACCCGAATCATTCTTCTATAGATAGCCTCCTGCACCAACATGAACGCAATATGTATCAGACGGGAATGCTTTTCCCTTACGGAAATGAGCAACTATATATCTTTCCACAGGCACTTCGTCCGTGCATTTCCGTCGCGATTCAGGTTGAACACCGCCAGCGCGCACGACTGCATGTTTTGCGTCCTCCAAGCGATCGACCATGAATCCTAGCTTGTTGATGTGGCTAGTGCTGTGTGGTAAGTGTATTCACTCTACTTCTTGGAGGTTGCTGAATTGCCGTTCTCGTCGTTTCCGACGGATTCTGCAACCGAGTGACAGGAAGGACGGGGGCGTCATGAAAGGGTTCTGCAACGATGGCAGCGGGTCGAGTACCAGCGTCGACTGCGGATCGGCAGCGAAGGCGACCGGGATGCGGACGTCCCGCCTCGAGTGCCCGCTTGTGTTGCCTCCGGGTTCTCAGGAGAGCCTCCTCGCTGGCGCTATTGCGGACATAGGCGCGGATTGTCGCGAGAGGCAGCACATGGTGATTGAGACGACCAAGCGGATTCCTTGGCAGTATCGGCTTCGAGCCTTATCAGTGTGATTGGTTCCTCGCTGGTGTCGGTATTCACTCCGGTGTCCCTGTGCCGGGGCAGGCATCTCAGCCTGCTGTCGTGGCTACCAGAATCATGGGTCTGATCAAGGCTCTCGGAGCCCGCGAGGGGGGCGCTGAGGCTCTCCTTGCTCTTGGCTTGAGCTTCGATCCTCACACGGGTCAATCTGACAACGAGGACGATGATGCCCAGTCTAGTCAGGCGTCCAAAAGTGGTGAGAATGACATGGCAAATGATACCTAGTCAGTGGTAGATAATGGTTTACCTTTGAGATGGAAACATTTACTGTTGTATATCAGCCGGCATGGTTGGATACTCTGGACATGTAGCAATTCTTCATCTTAGTCATTGAATTACATCAGCTTCTGCTCTATTTTGGGCAGCGGGCTGGTAAAGATGACATCTGGCCTGCGGGCCCGCGGGGGTGGCTGCGATGCCTGCCCCGCCGCAGGGAGTAAATCTCCCGGAGGGTTAGTGAATCTCTTCCATCCTATTCACAAATGCAGCCCATGTTCAAGTGCAAGCAATCTTTGCTAACTGAAGACAGAATCGGCCATCGATGTCCGATACGGGTCCTCACCATTTTGGCCTGCGGGCCCCGGGGGTGGGTCACACATGGCGACCATCTTCTCGACACCCATTCTAGTTCGGATCGCATTGCCTGCTTTAGTCTGCATAAAAACATTTCTCATTAGTGCTTGTCAGAAAAAGGAAAATAACCATAAAAAACCTACACGCAGTTTCTCCTGTATCGCAGCGGAGGCGATGTTGGCCATGGCATATATTCCGGTTAGTATGTCACCATACTTCTCCTTGCTAGTTCCGTTCAGGCCCTCATCCGAAACAGCTGCACACACAGCCTTGTCTTGATCTTCGCACTGGGCATTGAAGGTCCACATCGATCAGCAATATTCCTTGGAGCTTTGGTAGAGACACATACACTGAATAGGATGGGAGAGATTCACTAACCATCTGCTGGAAGATTGACTCCCTGGCGGGGCAGGCATCTCGGCCACCCCTGCAGGCCCGCAAGCCAGAAAGATCAGGATCTGTACCGGGCATCGATGGCCGATTCTGTCTTCAGTTAGCAAAGATTGCTTGCATTTAAACATCGCCTACACGAGTGAATGGGATGGAAGAGACTCACTGGCCCTCTGGGAGATTTACTCCCTGCGGCGGGGCAAGCATCTCAGCCACGCCCGCAGGCCCGCAGGCCAGAAGCCATCTGTACCACACCTTGGAGCAACCAGCCCCAGCAGATTCATTGGCTGCAGCACCCAAAAAAAACATCCAAATGAAAGTCTTCGGCTTGGACTGGCGTTGCAATTCATTGCCTCCTTCATTCGCCTTAGACGAAGTGGTGACCGTGCTCAAAGGGGCGGTGGTTCTTAAGCATCACGATGTGCATTCGTTTCATATCGCACGTCGACCGAGTAACTTCACCAAACTGTATTCGTTCGTTCCGGAGTAGCGGTGGTGGAATGATGCGACAGGACGAAGGCACACGGGTGCTGCAAGGCACTCAGGTATGGTGAGGCGCGCTTGATTGGAAGGACCTGTACACAAAGGATATTAGGTTCCTGTGGGGAGCAAATCAGGAGAAGAATGGATCTTACTTGCGTTCGTGGCAGCGGTTGTCTCGCACTAGCGTGTAGTGTCCTCGCAAGTCTCAGCCGTGCAAGTAGCGGGTAGTGGTATCGGCTGCCGAGCGTGACTCGGATTCATAGTCGAGTAAATTGTTAGTCGGGTGTGGGCGGAAATAGGCGCCAAATCGTGCAGTTTTTGTTTTATCCATCGGGCGTGTGATCAGTAAAAGGCGTAGTAAGAGTGGAATATTGGAGAAAACTTTTGTAGGTGCTTTTTTGGCTCCGCCTTTCAAACCCATTGGGCCGCTGGGGAATCCCCAATGAACGGGTTCCGAGGACAACTATAGGGGGATCATCCGCCGATTCGACGGCTGTTCAAAACCCTGGGACCTTTTCTAATTGCTGTGCTATCGCCTTACCTGCCAGAACTCTTCTCCACCGGAATCTGGCGACCCTTCTTCAGGACGCTTGCCTGTCTCCTTTGGTTCATCATACCAAATTCTTTCAGGTGGCAACAATGCTACCCCTCACTGCTTCTCACCCAGCGAAGGACACCGCGGCATGCACCTCTTGCACGATCGTATCGATCGAACCATATTATACTTGTCCGGACGCCGGACGACAGCAATGATGGATTATAAAAAATCTCCGCTTGGGAGCTGTTGTTGTAGCCTAGTGGCTTCGACCATTGGTTGTAAAATTTTGAGCGCTCATCCCAAACCTCTCCGTACGCATTGAGGCCCTCTTTACTGACAGGAGGACACGCAATGTGGTGTCGATCCGTGAAGTAGCAGAGTTCAGAAGTCCTGACAAGGTGCAGCCTGTCACAATCCGACCGAAGAGCATCGTACACGAGATCCGCCGGTGTGTAATCCTCTCAGGTAGTCGAAAGAATTTCCTATGTTTTCATCAGGGGTTTTTTCTCGTAGGACTTAGGAATCGATACACACCCCGCAGAAAAGCACGTTTTGCGGAACCACGGGCGACTCACGCAAATCTGAATCGACTCCAGATCCATTGCACTGTTGTTCTAGGAAGGCACTGTTGTGCCCAGAACGGCTATGCATCTCAGTGGATTGCGAGCCCGGAAGTATATGACGACGGTTATATGTCCGGCGAAGGAGTGGTGGATGTTGCGAACAGGGCTGTCAACCGTTCCGTCCCGTTCCGTCCCGTTCCGTCCCGTCCCGGGCAGGCTTTCCAGAGGACTGATCCATTCCGTCCGGAGGATAAAATGCCCGGATACCCGCCAGGTACCTATAGGTACATGATAGCACCAGCGTGCTATGCTGACTGCTGGTTTGCGGAGTAATACATAGCGTGATGGCTACCAACAGAATTTTCAGCCTTGAGCAGAATTTTCAGCGTCGTCAAACAATCGAGCTCAGGGGATAGACACTGCTGGAAGTAGGAACGGGGATGGTGTGAAAGTTCTATACCATGAGAGACACTGCGAAATGGAGCCGCACAGCCGCACACCTGCGCCACTGTCTGGCGCCACGCTGCTTGCATTGTCCTACTGTTCCAGTCAATTCCGGGTCCTGTAGGGTATCCGTCCTCATTTCTCTAGCCCGGAAGACTGTAGTCCTTGGTCTCTTCAGCCCGACTGATTCCATCCCGGGCCGGGAAACCTCAAAGACGGACGGGACGGACGGTTGACAGCCCTGGTTGCGAACGCCGAAAATGCGGCTGGTTGAAAATATTGAGCCCCCATCGAAAGTAGTACCCAATTGAAGGCACCGTGTTGCCTAGAGTGACTATCGACGTCAGCAGATTCCCAGTTTAGAAGAAAATGACGATGATCATACCTAGCAAAGGAGGGCCCCGACAGGCACTGTTGTGCGCATAGACGCACTGTTGTGCCCCCTGACAGGCACTGTTAAGCCCAGTGTGGCTGTCGATGTTAGTGAATTGCGAGCGTGGAAGAAAGTATCGAGGGTCATCATACCGGGCGATGGGGTTGTGAATGTTGCGAAGATCCAGCTTGTGGTAACAGCAAGTCCCTTCGAGGGAGTGGGGTAGTTGTTCGAAGATATCAGGGTGGTGGATGAGTCTGAGCGTGGATTGTGGATTCGGATGGTAGTATTAAGGGGAAATTGAGAGGTGAAAGGGTGAGGAGCGAAGGTCGAGTCGGAGTCGGGGAGGGAGGAGTTGGATAACGTTGCATTCACTAGCGCCAAACATAACGTCTCATTCGGATCGGTCAAAAGGAAACGGCAAGGAAGAGCCTAGTGGAGAGCAGAGCCGCTGTGCTTCCCTTGATACCCCTCCCCAAGCTGCCTTCAGGGATTCGGACCGACAAACTCTCAAGGCCAGAGCTACTGCAAGGTCGCCAGCGGGGAAGGATGGTGCTTCGCGAGATATCTTGTGAACCGTGAACGAGTGAACCAGAGGTGACGTAGAAGTCAGTATCGAGTTGAAGGCAAGAAAAGGAAGCCCGCACCATGCAGCCCGCGGCGGTACTTGCTGTCAGTATGGCCGCATGGGCCAGGAGAAGGGGGATCAGGAGGAAGATGAGGAGGAAAACGCATGATCCGGGTCGATACACCATCTACCGAGGGGGGAGCATCCAATTGCGCTAGAAGTGGGTCGAAGAAGCGAGTGATTCTGGATGTGGATGGTGTCGGATGTCGAGCGGGATTTTTGGATTGGGTGTGAAGATGATTTTGCAGTAACTACGGCGGATGACGGAGCCGTATAGCAGGCTGGAAGCGTAGGGGAATCACTAATTTGCCAGATACCCTCCGCAGACTATGCTGACCCTATGTCGATAGAGTCGGAAAGCGATCAAACACGCTTCTTCAACAGGCTGTTGACGCCGCACCTGCGGTAGGTGCGTTCGGGAGGGTTGAGGAACGTGAGGTAGGTGACGGTCGTGACATAGTCGTAGATTCGAACGGGATTTCTGGAGCTCTGGGGATGAGGGGGCCTTCGATAGGTGATCTCAACCTGCCTCATTTTCTGCTTCGGTGATGATAATCGAACGACACGGTAAAGTCTTACTTGTTGTAACTGTAAGTATGAGTCTGAGGGACTGTACTATTCTTCTGATCCCGCTCTCAGTATACGCTTAGAGGTATGTCTCTCAGATTCGGCGATCTCTTCATCTACAGGTATCTTCAGTGTTCTACATAGACCAGACTGGTCGGCCGACGTCGGGTTAAATGCTAATTCTATCAGCCGCAAAAAATTCCTTTGTTTATAACGGTTTTTAGAGCATTTCCGGCTTCAAATGTTGTTTCTTAGCCCGACCTATCCCGACCCGACATGAAAATTTATGCTGGGGATATATCCCGACCGACCAGACCGAGTTTTTTTTGTCGGGATATATTCCGACCGACCAGACGAGAGTTTTTTTTTGGTCGGGATATATCTCGACCGCGACCATACCCAAATTTGGTCGGGACTGGTCTATGTAGAACACTGGGTATCTTACAGATCGGATAGTGGGGAGTAGTGAAGCCATTGAAAGCTGCAGACATTACTTTTGGGTGTCTACAGGCAGATGGGAAGTAGCGAAGCGGGGTTGAATGATATCACGGGAGAAGTCACAGCGAAGAGAAGACAAGTTTAGCCGTCAATCATATATTTCGTGGAACCTTGAAACACATGAAAAGAAAAAGAAGCTTATTGATGACAGACAAATTCTCCAGATGACCTGCCTGTTTTCCATAGTCAGTATCAAGAATGAATGAGAGCTCGGAACATACCCTTAAGAAAGGACGACAGTATCCATAGAGTCTCGGTTGAAGGTCCTCTCCTTGGCAGAAACGGCCTGCTTCGCGTGGTCGTCGTCGGTACCCGGAACGTGCTGAGCGTCGATGACCTCGACGGACTGAAGCTCGACGGGGACGATGTTGTTGTTGTTGCGACAGATCATCTGAATGTAGCTGTGCAACATCCAAATGGAGCACGAGAGACCAAGCATGCCGATCAAAAAACATCCGAGTAGGACCTTGGAGGCGAGCCGGGCGCTCTGGCAGACGGAGTCTTCAACAACGGTGTGGAAGCCGCTGGAGGTGCCATCCATAGCGAGTTCGTAGTGCTCGGTCGGGTGGCAGAGCCAGTTCCTGGCGACAAAGATGCCATAAACTCCCTCGATGATGAAGAAGAAAGCCAGGGACATCTGGAGAAAGACATATAGCATCAAGGAGTGGAAGGTGAGCTTCTTCATTTTGAAGATGAACATTGGAGGATGTGTGTGGTTGTGTAGGGGAAATTGGTTGTCGTGTGGTCGCTGGGTAAAGGTTGTGGAAGTTGTGTAGAGGAGGTGGGGAGAAGCGTAGGATGTGTAGGGGAGGGAGGTGGGTGGTCGAAGGAGTGGT
This sequence comes from Tricharina praecox, assembly GCF_024521635.1. Taxonomy (NCBI): domain Eukaryota; kingdom Fungi; phylum Ascomycota; class Pezizomycetes; order Pezizales; family Pyronemataceae; genus Tricharina; species Tricharina praecox. Next base: position 1,627,311 of record NW_026250407.1, read on the forward strand.
TCTACTTGGTTTGTTTGTACTTTCTTATCTATTCGCTATCGCGATGATCTGTGCTTGGCTCACCGTACTGTGCTCTTCCATAGATCATCGCGATTACAGACAATAAGCCAGACATCACTAGTGGCGACACCCTACATTTTGCATCATCACTCACTCGCGTCATATCGGCGAAATCTTTTGTGTCCACGTGTTCTCCAAGTTTTGAGAGCCATAGCAGATAGCAGTTAATTTCGTAGTTACATGTCTATCTACGTGAGGAACGGGCGCTTTACCTTGTAGGAACCGCGATCAGTATCAACCATCTTGCAGAATCTACAATACCATGCCATCAGCAATACTCCTACACGCCTGCACTCCTCCTGCACTCCTGCACGATAATCGAGCGAATAGCGATATCCCGAGTCGGGCTGGCCCGCCATCCTTCCAATTCGTTCGACTCACTGCTGGCCGCGGCTGCTGCTAGAGATTGACTACCATGCTTCCTGAATCGCGTCATCAAAATTACTGGCTTACTACGGAGGATACGAGTAATCGGTTTTATTCGACTGCGATTACCAGCCGCACAGTGCCGAAACAAAACCGGAGAGCTGTGCGTACATTCTATCCTTTCGGTAGCCATAAATGCGCGTATGGAGGACCTACTGGTCAAAGATGAGGGTGTTTCCCAGGTTTTGCGCCGAGGTATCGAAGTAGATGGTTGTATAGACGAGCTTTGTGAGTACCCGTACGAATGCGTGATACAAGACAAAAAGTGAGTCAAGCCTCAGTGAATCGCAATTCTGCACGCTTAAGCTGTGAGGGTGTAGAGACGTACGCAGTCGATATTTCGAACGGCTGCACTGGTAGAGATGGGAGACTGGCTGAAAATGCAATAGAGCAATACCATATCGTCAGCAGGAAATGAATCGCACCGCAGTAGGTCCCCCTCAAGTAACCATGACAATCGAAGTTCACGATAAGCAGATACCTAGAGGTGGTGTGTGCAATTACGGGTTTACCGACTACTTATTCGATTGTGTTGTTCGGAAGAGAAACGCCTACTAAAGCACGCGACATTGTAAAGCGCCTCCGTCTACAGGTGAGAGAATTTGAGGACCGGATCATATCCGTAGTATTTTTCCGCGCAGTGAAAGGAAAGCCAGTTCTCATTCTCAAGCTGCCTGCTCCAGCGCAGCTCGCCCTCGCCCCATCGCCAGACACCTTCAATTGGCGCTGCTCAATATAACATCCACAAAAACGGGCCTGTGATCGCTCGCCACCGCTGAATTATCATGCCAATTCTCCCCCACACGGTATCTCAGCGGCTCCCACCCCTTGCCTCCCGCCATAACAAAGTCGATCCTTTTGAGGTCCATCTGGGCATGCTCTTCGAACCCCGTGAACGTACCATGATGTCCACTCCTTCCCAACGGCGGAGTTACCTGCGCGACGTCGGTGAAGACGAATTCCGCGTCAGTGTCACGGACGGGAAACCGATCGGCGAAGGACGAAGGAACAGCGACGGGTGGAAGCAAGCCGGTCATGATCCTGTAGCCAGTGCAGTCGGAGCCGGTGGAAGGGGAGTTGAAGTCGCCGAGAACGAAGACCGGGCCGTACGGGAGACTCGATGCGCCCAGACGGACGAGAAGCGACGCGGAAAGCTGCCGTTGCGGATCCGATTGCTCGTCCCAGTGCGTACACACGACCGTAAACGAACTACCGCTATCCTTCATCCTCATCCTCGCGTACGTGGCGGTGCGTGTACTCCCCGCCCCGGGGAACTTGCTCGGTGTGAATGGTGTTTCGGATAGCCACATCTTTGTTTCTGACAATCAGCATCGACGAATACACATATCTATCCAGGAGGCAACTGCTGTACACACCGTATCCCACGAGTCCAACTGCACGAGATCATTCCGGTAAAAAATCGCCTCATACTCTCCGGTTGTTCCGCCATCCTCGCGTCCTGAGCCAATCCAGCTGAAGCCGTTACCCAGTAGCTGAGCGAGATCCCCCACCTGCCGTACCAGCGCTTCCTGAAAACCGACGATAACCGCCGCGTGGAACAGTACCTCGCGGGCGACGTCGATGCGACGCGTCGACCAGGGCACTTCGTGTGGCGAGCTGTAAAAGCTTACGCTCTCGTCTGCGGGAAGCGAAGCGGGAAGCGAGGAGACACTGTCGGTGAGCGGAATGGTGTCGGCAAGCGAGTCGTAGCGGAGGTTCCAGGTGAGGAAGCGCATTGCGGTCTCCTGCGCGAGAGGCGGGAGGCTGATTTGCATGTTGGAGGTTCGAGGTCGCTTTGACGCTGCTCGTGAAATGCTGTGTGTGTCAATGCGCGGGGAATGTCACAACGGGATGACGGTGGTCGTGAGGTGCTGTGAGCTCAAGCTTTTAGCCGAGTTCCGAGTCGCGGGGAACCCTGTTGCGCTGGCGCAAGTCAAAGTCAAAGTCAGGCACAGGGGTGGGTGTGCCGGGATCGCCGGGATCCACCGTTGGCGAAATCAACGGTAGGATTCCGTAGTTCGTTCATTCGAGAAAAAAAAGGTACTTTGTGTCAGTGCAAGAGATCTAGATGGGTTATTTGAGGGAAAGGGGGAATTTCGGTAACGTCCACTCGTAAAGTGACAAGAAAATTGGAAGATAGAGAGATACCGCGATGGATAATTCTGCTGATTCTCTTGCTTCCCGTCCGGCCGGATAGAGTCTCTAGAGACACGCTAGTCCAGTCCCTGACAGAATACTCTGACGTAGGAGAATTATACTCAGATCCTTTGGCTTCTGAGAAGTGCACGGTCCGTCGGGGCCGTTGGTGCATTTCCGGACACGTCGTACGGTGGTGCCTCAAGGATCGCGAGTCATCTTAAACCTTTCGGGCGTCTAACCCTGACATGAAGATTCCAGAATAAGCTGTTCGGCAACCAAAAGAGACTCTCCTGAGCCCCTGCTGTCGTTATCAGCTTTGGACTGGAGCAGGCTACTACAACCTACCCGATTTATATCCTACTACGTGGTTAATCGTTACGGCGTCTGGATCACATGAAAGATCTCCCGTCATGAGCACATGAAAGATCTCTCCTCATGTCCGTTGTAAGGCGATGGTGAAGCTTCAGGGAGCACTGTTCTCAGTTCTAAAGGAGTCTAGGCCTCGGTCATGCGAACTGTATCCGGAGGAAGAGATGCGTTATGCTGTCTGGTCTGCTGTCTAGTCTCGCTGGCGGGCCTGTCTGCCAATGCCAGACATATTCTGTATATATGGAAGGGCACTGGTCCGGAGAAGAAGAAGGAGCAAGCAACAAAACAGTTATCTTCCTACCAATCATCCTATCTAAATAGATAGAGAGTATGCTATGGGCTCGTATCATGATGAATTGCGAGAGGACAGCTTGCCTGGCACTTGGGAATGGACTCTGACATCGGCAGGATTTGGTCAGGCATTCTTGTATGTCACGATTGGGGAAGACCGGTTGGCGCTGGTCGTGGAGCTCACTACCACAGCGATGATACGTGAGGTTGTTAGGCCTCAACTTTGGATAGCACTTTCCATTCCTCTCTCAAATACAATCGTATCCCACTCATCCCTCTCCCTCGATGGACAAAAGATAAAGAGCAAAGATCGTAGAAAACATCATGATGAAGCGCGAGGTGATTCAACAAAGAAACAATTAATCAAATCCTGGCCCGCATTTCCCGTCCATCACCGTCCTGACCTACTTACTTCTTGTTCTTCAAAGTATAAACGTTGACATCAACAGTGTAAGGATTGAAGGTCGAGATGGTTTTACTGTAGCATGAATAGGAGGAATTAGCTCATCGTCATGATTCATGAAGCTGGGAGTAGAGAAAAGAAGTAAGAATACCGAACATATCCACCACACCAGATGTTGTTGATCGCCGGGGGACCACCGCCGAGACAGCCGAATGCAATCAGGTAGTTGGCATTGCCCGCCCAGTTGCAGCGAACGCAAGAGCCCCTCGCGCCACAGATGTCAGTGGCAGCATTGGCGAAGCTGGTCATCTTGGTGCAGGGAGCGGTTAGCGATGACTGGCAGCACCAGCTGTTACCGATGTCCTTGAGGGCCTTGGCATTCTTCCAGACGTACTCGTGGAAAGGGGAGGCGCGCTTGTCGGTTTCGCAGACGATCTTGTCCTCAACGGCACTGCCGAAGTCGTTGCCATCCTTCAGGCGGTTCGGGACCGAGATGATGGGGAGGTCGGCAGGAAGCTGCGGAAGCTCGGCATTGGGGTCCTTGGCCTTCAACTCCAGCAGATAGGTGATGTTGAGCGCCGGGTTGCTCATATCGAAGTCCATAGGCAGCTGGAGAAGCTCGAAGTAAGGCATAGCAGCCATCTCGAGGGCCTCAACGGCGGGGTTGGTGTCGACGATCGGAACGGCCACGGTGATGGATGGAATGCCAACCAACAGGGAAAGGAGGAAGGGAGCAAGCCGCATCATGCTAAGAAGATTGAGTCGGAAAGGATGAGGGTTTGAGGATTTGAATGAGTGATCGGATTTGCGGATACACGGCACCAGATGCGTGATATTGATGGAGGAGGGCGGTGAAGAAGCGGTGATGGGTATAGGAAGGGATGAAGGTAGCGGAGCAGGTGGATTCAAAGGAGGGCTTACATAAGTTTGTAGGTAGGGTAGGCCGCGGGCTAGGTGCGAAATTTGGCCGATGCATACTTTTGGCCGATGCATACATTTGGCCGATGCATAAATTGGAACAGGGCCAAAATCAGGGCTCTCAACCGTCCATCTCCCGGGCAGGCTTTCCAGAGGACTGATCCATTCCGTCCGGAGGATGAAATGCCCGAATACCCACCAGGTACCTATAGGTACCTGATAGCACTAGCGTGCTATGCTGACAACTAGTTTGCGAAGTAGAATATAGCGCGGTGACTACCAACAGAATTTTCGGCCTCGAGCAGAATTTTCAACGTCGTCAAACAAACGACCTCAGGGGATAGACACTGCTAGAGGTAGGAACGGGGAAGGTGTGAAAGTTCTATACCGTGAGAGACACTGCGAAATGGAGCCGCACAGCTGCACACCAATTCCAAACCCCCACACGTGTTCTCCTCCGGCTCTAGGAACAGCCACCGCCACCCACCAGCACTCGATATACTTATGGCGGCCGTCAAGATAATACCGGAGAATGCGGCAGCGGGAGACACTATCAGGACCATCACCCTCCGGGACGGCGACAACTCCATCCTTGGGACACAAGCGGTACATGCTGAATTCATTCTCCTCAACTATCATGTAGGTCTAAAAGATCAGAAGCACAGGGTATCACCGTACTAACTGCCTGTTTAGCTCTTCGTCTATCGGGGAAGTGGGAAGGCGCTGGTTGTGTTGAATGGCGATCCTATGGACTTCGAGCAATATCAGCGTGTCGGTCGCCACGCATTTGTTAGCATAGGGGAAGGAGAAGCGAGGATGAAAGTCTCGTTGGAGGTAACCATCGATGAGAAGTCGGTGTATTATACTTCCTAAATTCACGTCGATTGTCTTTTACTAATCGATTTCCAAACCAGAACGAGAACCCGAACCTGGGAGCAGCCGTATGCAATGGTTACTAATGACATGCTGATTCGCTCGGCGTCGTCGCTTCTGTGGATTATACGAGATGGAAGGTCAGAGCCTGGAGAGCGTTCAATCTCTGCCGGCAGGAACCAAGAGGTTATATGTCTTGATCGGATTGCGAGCATGTTCGTAACCAAATCCAAGGTTGATGCCTCCGCTGTCGTCGCAGAGGCGCGGTCAGATGGTGCACGCATATACTGCGTGATGGAAGGGCCTGACGAGGGTGTGGCGCCTGAAGGAGGCCGTTCAACCGTCGACAACCTGCTCGCAGCGGGGAATCTCGACGAATTCAACAACGCATCCTCGAGGACTTGGTGCGTATGATCAAAGATTCATTCGAAAGGTTGGAGTTGACCTCTGATGATGAGGACTATTGACTGACTCCCCCGGAAATTATAATCGGAGTGTGAGAGCGAAGTCTCAGAGGTTTATTACAAACATATCGTTCATAGCACAGTCTCGGCGAGCGATCGTACAGTCTGGGATTCGCGATCCGATTGATGGAGTTACTGGGGATAATGGGGTCATCTCGACGTGATCATTTTTTTCTTTCGTTTCTTCTCTTTTTTCCTTGTCTTCCCTTCCGTTCTTTTCAAGCATTTCAAGCATTTCTTCTTGATACTGGGTGTACTTCAAAGATGTCGGTTTTCTGTATGTTTCTTACGATGCGTATCCTTCAGATGTCGCTGCTGGTTTTAATAGAGGTTCTTTGGTGATTGCACGCAACGTGCCAATACTGTCGTCGTTGGAAACGAGATCGCCGGCTCTCTTGCTCTACAACGCCAGGTCTATCCCACGTATCCTACTCGATCAATGCTGAGGGGCGTGAGCCTAGATTTTTCACCATCACCGTTCACCAGCCGTTGACCGGGTCACCGGGCAGATCTCCGGAATACTCGTTCCGAGTTGCATAGATGATAGGTGCCTGAATAAATGTTGCTACGTACTACGTACCTGGGCACTTATACCAACGGCAAATACCACACAGATCCGCGACCCCGCACAGATGCGAAGGTGGTGCGTATGCCAAAGTTCTGGTCCTCAGGCTCACGGCTTACCCCGTGCTCGGCCATCTATCTGTATATAAATCCCAATCCCCGTCGGCAGAACGCCCAGATCCAATACCCAGTGCACCACCGTCCAGTCGCATCCCACACGCGAAAGCATGTCCCACCAAACCAGCATCAAACCGGAAACCCACACCTACCAGACCATGCCTTTGGCGCAGCTCAACATTTGTCAACCCTCCAAACCACGCAGCAGCAGCTCCGCACCGCTTAAGACCTTAATCCGCTTCCACGGCGGTGGTCTCATTACGGCCCAGCGCGACGCCTTCCTCCCCTCCGGCGTCGCCTCCACAACGCACCACCGAGGCTGGCTATTCATTTCCCCGTACTACTCTTCACTCCCGCAAGCGAGCAGCACCTCCTTCTTCGCTACATCGCCGCACTCGAAACCTGGCTCTTGACGCACGCCGCGTGTCTGCACATCGACACGGAGAACATTGCGCTCGCCGGATCCAGCGCCGGCGTGCTCGTGGCGGCGCTCGCGGCCGCGCACTGGCGCATCCTCAGGCCCAAGGCTCTGCTGGACGTCTATGGCATGGTCGATCTGCGTGGGGAATGGTACATGAGGAGGAAGGATACACCGCCGTGGTTATGGGGATCGAGACAGCGGGGATTCATGCGGCGGAGTTTTCGGGTATCCCGCGGAATGAGAGGGTGCTGACGCAGGACGTGTCATCTGCTGAAGAAGCTGGCAGTTTCAGGTTCTTTCTCTGGGCGTTGGAGGAGGGGTTGCTGCTGGATTTCCTGCTGAAGAGGCATGAACGTCAGCGCGCGATGGGTGTGGAAGCGGTGGCCGTGGAGAGGAAAGCCGACATTCTGCCGTTGAAGCTGGCAGACATGATGCCGCCCACTTGGGTGATTCATGGGAGTGCGGACACGATGATTCCACCGACGGATTCGAGAAAGTTTGTGCAGGCGTTGCGGCACGCCGGAGTGGACGTGGAGTTCGTCGAGGTGCCGGGAGCAGAGCATGGGTTGGATGGAGTGCCGAGTGAAATGGGATATAGTCTTGCGGTGATGTTTCTCTAGAAGTGGGTGAAGTAGTGCTGATAATGATCCACTCATCGCAATGCAGCCCCATTGTCACAAATCACGAACTTTCGTGTACCGCGTCATGCGAGATCACTCCGACTTCCGTGTGATTATCGCGTCATGCGAGATCACTCTGATTTCCGTTATCCGATCTCACGGAGGTGGCAAGCGGCCTCTATCCGAGGCACCCCCGTGCCTTCTGCTATATATGGCTTTCTTTCTGCTGTGTCTGATACGCTGCACACTACTTCAGAATACCACTTTTCTTGACACCCATCTAGTTGTGGCTTTCGAGTAAGCCCACATGAGTCGTACCTGCCTAAAACCGCTGCACCGCCACCGCTTGTGCTAAGCGAGATTTAACAACTCCAGCGCACGTGAAAGAGGTTGGAGCGACATCGAGAGCGAGTATGCAACTATGATGCTCCCCCGTATTTCGCACCCGTCAGGATATGTGTGCAAGCCTGTACGCCCAACCGGACGCCTTTAGTTCGGTATCATTTCTGCGCATCGTTTGTCACTCGAAGCGGAAACTTTGCTGGCGGCCTTAGAACATCAGTTCATCTACTTTTGTGCAGTGCGCCTTCTGATTGAGGCGGAAAGGTATGGTTGGGCCGGGGATTGTAAAGCTAGTAGAGCCACCCGAGGGGAGCGACGGTGTTGCTCTTGCTACGTAACACCGTCCCGATACAGGCACGCAGACGCTCCAAGAGCCGACTCCGCTCTCACGTAGACAACCTTATATCCATCGAGTTCGAGGAACGGCACGGCTCGGGGATGACGAGTGCTGCATCCTACTCCAGCTACGTCGTATCAGTCTTCTGGATGTCTACACTCGAGATCTCGGCCGCTCCGTCGGCTTAAGTGGATAGTAAAATGTTTAGGCTATTACAAAGATCTGCTTTGGATGTGTGAGTGAGTTACGGGAATCATGGTCACAATGAAGAAAACACTACTTGAATGAACAGAATTCCAGTTTTCTATTGCTTGTATCTATGGATTTAGCCAGATACCACCTCCAGCATTACCGACAGACAAAACAACAGCCAACGAGCCCTCTTTTGTAACGTGACTGAGCTCAGGAATTCCAGAAAAAGAACAAACAAACAAACAAACAAACAAGCAGTAACGAATCCTCCCCACCTATTGCCGTAAAACTGGTATTCAACATTAGTGGCAGCCTCCGGTAAAATTTCGGCTTTTTGTGAATGAGAAGGAAATGTGGCGAAAAAATGTAATGTAAACTGTAGATCATGATGTAGAGTAGCCCGGGTGTTTCAAGGGACCTATTTCTTCAGGATCCAGTCGCGAATGTTGGAAGCCTTGCGGCTGAAACTTCGGCGAGGGCGGCGGAAATATCCCTCCTTGGCTCCCTCGTCTTCGGTCGCAGAGACACTGGCATTTGCAGTTCCGGCACTTGTAACTGGCTGTCCGGCGTTGCTGGTGTTATCGTCAGTTTGTATGAAACAGGGACAACTGAAAGCCCTCCTCCTCAGCTCGTTCCTCTCCCTCGGGACTTCTTCGGTAGCGGTGACAATCGAACCACAGCGTAGACGATTGAAGACGTTATACTTGGAGGTTGTAGGTATAACCGCGGAAGCCGTAGCCTCCTGCTCGCCAGTAACGGGATCCGTACTGCTAGAACTAACGGTGTCGGAGGGCGTCGTGATGGACTCTGGGTAGTGCTCTAGATCTGTAGTAGAATTGAATCTACTGGGATCAATGGAACGAGCAACGTGTGCATGGCGACTGATCCTCGGGCGCTCGGTGAAAAAGGTACTGCTCCTGCTAGAACCAACGGTGTCGGAGGTTGTCGTGCTGGACTCGGGGTAGTAGCCTAGATCTGTAGTAGAATTAAATCTAGCGGGATCAATGGAACGGGTAACGGCTCCACCGCGACTCGTACTTGTGCGCTCGTCGAAAAAAGTACTGCTCCTCCTCACAGAATCGATATCCGAGAGATCACTGTTGAAGCTAACTCTCTTCTTAGCGGACTCTGGAGTTGCCGGACTCTCCTGGGTGGTGTCACTATTCTGGCTCCTCGAGGGCGATTTGAGGATTGACTTCGGTGGCGTGGGAGTTGGAGTAAGCGCACTTGAATGACGACGTCGATTCGGAACGATGTCATTAGGCTGCATCGAGGTAATGGCTCGCGGGAGGCCAGCTTCGGGCGAATTGCTCATCCGGAACTCAGATGGAAGGGAAGCTCTCGAGCGCCCGGGACGATGGCGGAACACCTGTGGAGGGGTGCGGTAAGCCGACGGACTACCTGTTCGGTCAAGGAGCTCAAATGGCATCAGGCGATCAGTAGGCGCGGCACTCTTTTCGTTGAAACCTGTGGTATCAATCGCCTTGCCTTTTCCTTTCGAGTCGGGATGTGCGAATGCGGTGGTAGTAGCCGTCGGTTCATTGTAGCCTGTGTAATCGATCTCCTTTCCTTTTGCTTTCAAGTCGGGATGTGGGAAAACGTATGACATCGATTTCTCGCGTTCAAGCCTCTGATTCCTGGAGCGAAGCATAATGTCTGTGGAAGAAGGCGGTGGGGCTGGTTCCTCTTCCGACAAGACTTGATTGGTAGACTGCATCTGACTAAAGATAGGTGGAGACCAACGAGTCATGGCCATGGTCTGTTTTGACTCTTCATTGCGGACGTCCGTAGACTCCTTGGGTGGGTTCGAAAGTATGTCAGACTGTAAAGAAACTCCAGAATCGGCATCAATCTCTAGAGCGAGCGCTTCCAACGTCGATGAAATATCCATTCCATCTTCGGCATCCATGTATACGCTAGAGCTTGAGCTACTGTTCGCAGGCGATCTCGTGAAACTCAGAGGCGAATCAGGTGGCCATTCACCCGGAAAGCTGATATCCCTCTCGATGTAACTGCGACCAATCTCGTATTCCGGTGTTAACATGCGTATCGTTTGGCGAGGTTCGGCAGAGCTGCTAGAATCCTTCTTGATCGATGATCCACCTGAATCTGGCTGACGTCTAGCTGCGAAATATACCGAGGAAGTGGCGTTTGGGGAAACCTCGTCTTCTTCTACCGTATGTCCGTATTCATGATGCGATTCATGAGCGTTGGTGGCCTTCACGGTCTCGTCGGACTTATCACTCTCGGCTTTCTCGTAGTATGACAGAAACGCTACCGGATCCCACGATTCACGGTCTGGCTGGTCGCGTACTGGCTCGTAGATATCTGGTTCGTCGTTGTCAGGCTCGTCGTACTGAGGCTCGTCGCGGTCAGGCTCGTCGGTCTCTGACTCGTCGCGCTGTGGCTCTTCGTCCACTAGACTCATCGGATCCTCGTCCAGAAACTCGAAATCCGCATCAAGGTCTTCACCCGCCGCTGGAACGTATCCATGCTGCTCAACCGCTTCTTCGCGTAGCTTGCGCACGATAGCTCTTCTCCTCTCTACCTCCGCTTCATCTCCCCCGTCTCCGAGCTCAGAGTTCTCGGTCCCATCTACCACCTTCTTGGATGTGGTTTCCCCATCATCCCGAATCCCATTCTGGATTCTCCGGTGTAGTGTCAACAACAGTGGAACGACTGTGTTCTTCTTGTGGACCATCATCACTGCTCGGGGGTAGGCATCTTTGAGGTAATCGTCGCGAAGCGAGTTCGCAACGGCGAAAGCCGCAACGCAACGATCCCCCAAGCGCACCATCTGGGTGAGAATCCTCTTTACCTCCTCTCTCAACACCAGCAACCCGCTGCTGCTGTGCGACTCACCGCCGTTCAGCAACAGCTCGATCATCATGAGCGATCCGTGGATACGCTCATAATGACCGGTGACTACGAGGACCTCCTGCAGGGAGAGAGCCCACTTCTCCCGCGCCTCGTAGTCACGGTGGCCGGTGAGGATCGAGAGGCGAGCCTGCGCAGCGTTACGGCGTCCTCCGAGGTTCGCTCCCGGGTGGTAAGACGTGGTGGCAGTCGTGAAAGGTCGCGAGACCTTCTCGACCACCGCCGCAGGCAGACGATCGCTCTTCATCACCGCCGTCCCTTCCGCCCCGGTTGCGCTGGGAGAAGGTGACTCATGAGCAACCATGGAGTTCTGCTGCTCAGGCTCGGATTTCTTGCCGAGTCGCCCGTGGAACAACCTCGATGCAAGTCCCGCCTTCTTGGCATGGGCACCGGAAGCACCCGAGCCGCCACTCACATCCCCCGAAGAACTCGCAAAGCTCTGTGCCGCTGAGCCGCGAACAGAGCTCTCTGGCTCATCCGACGTCGCCACTTCCTTCCCCTTTCCCTTTCCCAATCTGCCTGCAGCGGCGAACACCTGCCGAGCAAACCGTAAACCACTAGTTGGAATCTCGGTGCCGGCTGGTGTTTGTGCTGGTGGGTCACGACTGGGAGGGTTCAGGTGCCGTGACTGCTCACGTGTACCCGAGGGGCCGAAAACCGATCCCGCAGTGCTACGCACCTGCTGGGCGGCTTGTGGACGACGACGACCGGTCCGCGGAGGAGTGTATGCCAGAGCGCTGGCATACTCTGCGGCGTTTGGCGGCATGTGCGCGGGCTGCTCGGCGATGTAGGAGGCGCGGCGGGCGTTGAACATCTCGAAACCGCGTTCTCGCTGGTAGTATTAGATTTTTTTGACCACAAGACCGGTGCTGATACAGCTCTGCTCTGTGCTGGGTGTACTTACTGTTCTTCCCTCGTCCGTTCTTTTCTCGGCTCCTCTGCACTGACGCTTCCTCCGAAGCGGCTCACACGAATCTGGTGGAAGTGGTTAATGGTGGGGATCAGAGCGTGGTGGGGATGAGCGTGGTGGGGGTCAGAGCGTGGTAGTGACAGTAAGAATGGTAGGAGTGAACAGTGGAGGGAGAAGGAGTAGGAGTGGAGGGTTTTGGGGAAGGAGTACGTCAGATGGGGATAGCGCGGGTTTCTTCATATCGAAGCTTCGCTGTTTTCCCGCTAGGGTTCCATCACGTGGTCAGTTTTTTCTCTGAGTGAGGTGAAGTGACGGCTTACATTTTCTCTCCAAGTGATTTGGAGTGATGGCGTATTCACCAACAGCTCTACTTAATTGAGTGAGTAAAAGTCGACCATCGGAAGCGAGTGATTACCTATGAGCTGTGGATGCCACGGATGCCGATACTCAGCAAGGAGGAGGTGATGCGGCAATAGCCGCAGAATAGACAACCCCCGTGCAGCAGATTGCCGCACATGTCCAGGCCCCGCAGGGCCAGCGTCAGAAACTGGCGCGGACTGTGTCATCGCTGGCCATTCTTGGCCACCGGGCAACATCCCGGAAACTGATGCCAGCCGACACATCCGAATCTAGTACGAGTCAGTATGAGCGCAAGTCATAAGCGTGATAAACTGAATGCTTACCAGATTCAAGTCGGATGCGACCGAGAGTCCGTGCCGGAATGGATCCGACGTTGTTCAACGTCGATACTGTGGTCTCTACCTATCAGCCTTTTTCCTTCCAGTCGCGTTGTATCGGAAATTTTCTTCTGATGCCAGCCATGTTATTCTCGCAACATCGGGCTTTGAGAAGCTGTCTTCGTGCGATAACGTCGCAGAATGGTGGGCTCACCTGCGAAATATATCGCTGGACACAAGGTGTGTCGTTAACTGGGTACAATGTGTACACGAAAAGGAAGGGACATTTTGGCACTGGGGAGGATGTAAGATAGGCGGAAGAGACAGGCAGCGGAAGGGCGGAATTTCCCTTGGTTTTCTTCAGTCGTGGCGGTCACGTGGTAGCTGATACACGTGACCAATTCTACCCGGCCGAAGATTATATACACGTCTCCCGTAGCCCTAGGGTGCAACTTTAAGGCTTCGGATATCACCAGTTTCACTGCCTTGTCACCACCTGAGATCTGCACCCTAGCGCCAATTAAGCCACCCACGTGATTGGCGCGTGTGCGAGATATGTATTCGCAGGTGTGCCTTCCAATCCGCAACCAAATCGGACCCAAGGTTGGATTTGTAGTCGTTGATATCTCGACTAGGCACAGAATGTTGTTGTTTTGACCACAAGTAATGGCTTGCGGGATCTCTTTCAAATGCGCGAAACAGCCTGAGCCTTACAACAGGAAGAAATATCCGATGGGTAGAACAACGGACTTTGTTCCTCTGTGAGAGAAGCGGAAGTGGCCAATTGTCCTGGGTCAGCTATCAAAACTTCGGGTGCGAGGTAATACTGGATCATGAAATATAACGTTGCTCCTACACGGATATTTAATCTATCACTCGACCTTCCGAAACTGACCCCTTCAGTCCCATCCATTGATTCTCGCGCTTTTCCCGTGCGGTACTGTGACGATCCCAGCTCCTCATCCTTTTGATGGTAAGCTTGTATTGCGCATTCCTGCCCTAACGGGAAGCCGGCAGTGAAGTCTTGCAACCTATGGGATTCTCTACATTCTAATCTTCTGACCAAATCAACTCATGATGAACAGATACTGTCAGGTGTAGACGTCCGATCGCTCCAGGGAAGTTCTGGTGCCGTGGGATTTGTGTTTAATCAGTAATTGCTTGTGACCTAATTAAATCATGGCAATATATGTACACACCCCGGAACCCTGCCACCGTCCGACCCGACTTCCATCGTGTGTCCCGATGTGGCTTTCCCTGCCCCCCCGCCGTGGCCTGTACCAGCGATGTACGACCGCACCAAGGAGATGACACTAGGAGAAACCAAATTTCACTCCCTCGACTCGTCTCTGCCTCATCGCAGGTCCCTAGTCGTCACCACTTCCTGCCTCTTCTAAAAGGGATGCCATGAAGGAACCGGCTCCTCAGCCTCAGCACACTGCTCCTCCTCTCGTCTCAGATGTTGTAATATCTCACTCGTTGTTTCTTCGGCGTTCGCCACAGTCTAGATAGGATGCATGCGAAACAAAACAGGAAGATCTCTCTCTCTCACTCGTTGTTTGGTTGTTTACGCGGTCATGACGTCCGACGGGGAGCACTGGTCGCCGATCACCCGTCTTTTATGTATTCTCTCGAGGCTTCGGACTCACAAAACACAACAATAATTACAATACCTGTTCACCCATTCCAACAGTGGACACGGCTAAACATCAACTGTCACGCGGCCTCTAGCCCGAGGTTGGAATCGAACCATCTTCAGTCACCTCGAGTACCATTTACACCTACAACAACACCGACGCACAAGCCACTATTGAGAGAATGATGGCTCACGATGCACCTGGCCCTCCATGGCCAGTAGTACAGCCTCCAGGCACGGAAGCACATCGCCACTCTCCGCCAGCGGCCAAAGGGAACCTGAAATCATCACTGAGAATTGAGATCAGATGGTGCCCAGCACAAAATTCATAAAGATTTCCCTGGGAGCTACAAGGCGGATGGGACGAATGGGCTAAACTGGCAGCCGACAACCCTATGTACGGCTCGCGGAGTGGAAGAGATCCGCTACTATCTGCAACAGTATGGCACCCGACCTCCGCCACTGTACCCCCGTATATCGCTTGCCTATCTGCCTGAGCGTGTCATCTCGGAAGCTAAGTGGAAGGAAGCGAAGACATGGGCGGACAGGACAGCAACGCCAATCACAAGAAGTATCGGTGTGACAGCCGTAAATCTGGCCACTGCAGTAAATCCTGAGATGGGCCCCCAAAGGCCAAGCGGGGCCTGGCCTCGAGATTCTTCATTCTACCAACTGAACACAGGACACAGCCTCACCAGCCAGTCAGCACCTCCAATGCACTCAGAAGCGCCCCAATGCCCTCCGCAGGTTGCGGCACGTGCCGGTATGTACGGCGGTACAAAACGCAGCCCCGGGAATTCGAATACCTCTTCAAAAACTGTCATGAATGGAAAAGTCAATAAGCTGCAAAAGACACTATGGGCATTGGGGCAGAAGTCACGAAGCAGAAGTCAGGAAGCAGGCAAGACAAGACAAGCCGGGGCAAACTTCAAACCTTCAAGGACCGCTTCAAACTCCGGGACGTCAGATCTTTGAAGTTTGCAGACGAGCGGTGCAGACGAGCGGTGCAGCAAGGCCATCCGAGACTTCATTCCCTCCACTGTTGTGGCCCGTGGATAGGCGGATTCTAAAGACTTCGGACTGATGAGGAAGATATAGCAAGTGAGGTGTCGGAGAATGGAGTGGGAGCTGAGGGAGCGGGAAGAGAGAGCGGAGAGAGCGGAGCTGACGCGACTCGACCAGGAGGAGGTGGAGGACGGTGCGGAATTTGAGGGGTCAGGCGGCAGGCGATGTAGAATAGCGGACGTGAGATGTGGGACGCAGGTGGGAAGACTCGAGGCGCGGGGGCAAGTGTACGGGGGGCGCGGATACGGGGCGAACGGTGGAGATGGACGTGGCGAGAGGGAACGATTGTTGCTCATTCGTAGCTCCGTCTCTGCTTGGTGATCTCATATACTTTCGGGGAAAGGCCAGGGCGAAGACGGCAGGGAAACTCACCTCGGGCCGCTCAGTGAAAGCTGTCTAGATAGGTCGCATGTAATTACTGATTAAACAACAAAAACAAAGCGGATAGTGCGTGTGGCGGTGCATAGGGCGGCGATGATACTATCGGTGATGAGTATTGTGCCAGCGACGGTGACGGTGACGGGTACATACGATGTGTGAAACCAGTGATCGGGAGACAGTGGTGATGCGGATACGCTCGCGTGAGCGGATGATGGACATCGTGACTTCCTAGATGTCTTGAAGTTGCTTGGGCGATGAGGTGATGTCTAGCGTTGAGCGATGTGACTTCTCGTGAGAAGGGGAGGCGGAGGATGGAGAGAGGAGGGGGTATATGTTTATTTGTCGGCGGGGAAGGGGGGAGGAAAGAGCGAACTCCGGCTCTAGGCTGTATGAAGAATAGATAAATAAATAAATGTGACTTCACGTGGAAACGGCTAAACACTGGCTGTCATTCGGCCTCTAGCCCTTAGGCTTGGAAACAACGCCGCCTCGAGCAGCTGATGACCTTTAGCGATAAACACCGCTTCACTTCTCCTCCCACCTCTCTTCTTCCTCTTTTCCCTCCATCTCTCCTCCCATCCACCACAACCCCCCAACTCCTGCTTCCACCACCACACATCTTCTGAAACCACCACACATCTTTCTCACCACTGCACGCTTCAGTTACTGATAGCAAACCACGAGAACAATGGATAAAGCACGCAGCGTGCAGATGAGTAAACGCGGTGCAGAAAACGGCGAGAACACCAGCGAGAAACAACCCAAAGCTGCTACGCGTTCCCCACTGGCGTCAGTAACTAACAACGTCGTCCCACCGAAGACCAATCCCGCTGCCATTCCCTTGCCGAGATATCGTATGGGATCTGGATCGGGATCTGACACCCTTCGGTTGAAGAAACGGAGATGCGGCACCTCCGACCCGAAGAACATAGACACAAACACAAACACTCCATCTCCTGAAGGACCGAGTAGTCGAAGGGTGCGATTGACGGACGATAGCCCACTCACACCTGCTGCTGCCCCAGCCACCGAGATGAATGTTTCGACGGAGTTGAACCAGACGAAGAAGACGAAGGACTCCAAGGAGTCGAATGAAACGAATGAATCCAAAGATTCGAAGATGACGAAGGAGTCCAAAGAGAAGAATGATTTCACTGAGAAGAAGGAGTCGACCGAGAAGAAGTCGACCGAGACGACCGACTTGAAGGAGCTGAAGGAGAGGATATCACGGCTATCCGAGAATTTGATGGCACGAGGACGCAGCCCTAGCACGAGTGCAGTGAAGGCGGGTTTCAATATGCCGATTGAAACACAGAGGCAGTGGTGGTCCGGGGAGACGGTGGGAGGGGAAGGGAACCGTGAAATGAACGGTTTTAAGACCAGTCTCGATACCTTCAGGGAGAAGCTCGACGAGCCGTTTGATAAGCAGGGGTGGCGAAAATCCGAGAAGGTGAGCGATTCCCCACTTAGTCCATCCACAGCCACTGATCTGAATGTCGTGACACAGTCGAAGGAATCGAAAGATTCGAAGGAGACAGAGGCGAAGAGCGAGCCGGTGGAGATGAGCGAGACGGAGGAGAAGAGCGAGCCAAAGAAGAAGAACGAGCAGAAGGACGTGAAGCCCGTGAGGGAGTCGATAGCACGGCTATCCGAGAAGCTTCTGGTACGTGAAGGCGACCTTGGCACGGATGTATTTCAGCTGTCATTCGATAAGAATATTGAAACTCAGATGCGGTGCGGCTCGGAGGAGCTGGTGGCAGTTGCACGCAGGCATGGCATGGATTCGTATAAGACGGGACTCAATGATTTCAGGGCCAGTCTCAACGAGAAGGTTGAGAAGCAGAAGAAGCGAACCGAGGAGCTGGTGCGAGCTCAACACAGGCGGAACTTGGATTCCTATAAGACGGGACACGTTGTCTTTCGGGAGAGACTGAATTCGAAGGTTGAGGGTATGAGGCGGCAGCGATTCGAGAGGATGAAGAATGCTGCAACGAAGAACGCCCAGGAAAAAGCTCAACTGGGATGGGTGATAACGAAAGACAAGGAAGGAAGATTGGGCCTAGAGAGGAAGAACGTGTCTCCTTGCACGAGACAGAGCTTGAGCTCGCATGCCAGATTCGTGGATGCAGCGGAGACCAAATCCGTCGAGGACCGCAGAACAGGACAGAGAGTTACATCTTCCCCGCTCGCGCTAGCATCCAATGGAGTCGTGGTAGTGAGAGCAACGCCCGCTATCCTCCCACCGAGATTGGGCTTTGGGTCCGGGTCCGACTTCAGTCTGTCGAGGAAACGGCGACGGAGCAGCTCCGATTCCACAGGCTCTCTAGTAGAGCCGGATAATCGACGAGTACGATTTACGAACGATGATGATGCACCCGCACCCGCTCGGCGTCCGAAGCCCACGCCATCATACACGCAAATGGTGACCTCGCGCAGTTACGTCCCGCCGCCCGCAAACACCTGGCCAGCGAAAGGTCTCCTCCGAGCCCCGGCAGTCTTCGACTTCGCGCCGGACACCCGTAGCTCTCCGAACCGATTTCAGCGTCCGGATGCGGAATCCCCGCTTCTTACCCTCACGAGGGAGGATAAGTGCAGGATCAGGAAGCTGCAGGAGTTGAAGGCGGAGTTTGATCTGACTAGGGCCAGAGCCAGGTCGATCGTTCATCAGGCGGATGTGATTATGGACGATTTCTCCCCGAGGTTGAGGGGGAAGATCGAGAGCATGGGGGTCGGGCCGGATCCGACGCAGGGCCTGGGCTTCGACGAGGAGGACAACGGGGAGAATGAGGACGACGAGGACGAATAGGAGAACAGTGACGACGAAGAGTATTAATAGCCGGAAAGAGGGTTATGGCGAAGCATAGCTGGTAATTGGGGAGCTTAACCTTTACGGGGACGTTGATCCAGTTTTTTTTTTGTATGGACGGGTTGATCCACATTAAGCGCAGCAGTATCAGTAAATAATACAAGAGAAAGATCATCAATTGATCGTCGTTTGCATTAATATTAGACTATACAACGTACGACTTCCGCGGATACCAGTGTTCTACATAGACCAGACCGGTCGGCCTAGGTCGGCCGACGTCGGGTTAACTGCCAATTCTACCAGCCGCAAAAAATTTCGTAGTTTCTAGCGGTTCTTAGAGCATTTCCGGCTTCAAATTTTGTTTCTTACTCCGACCTATTCCGCCTATGCCTGGTTGATGGGGATATATCCCGAGCCGACATGAAAATTTATGCTCGGGATATAACCCGACCGACCAGACCAAGTTTTTTTTTGGTCGGGATATATCCCGACCAGACCATACCCAAATATGGTCGGGGCTGGTCTATGTAGAATACTGGCGGAGACCAACAGTGCCTACCTAATGTATGCTCCTTTCTGCACGTAGAAGCATAATGGCCTATGCCTTTGCATGTTGAGCAGCGGGGTGGAGCACGATCTAGCATACCTGGTAACCCTCAATCATGCTCCTGCTGGTATCAGGCCTGTGAATAGTCCGTCCGGACAGAAGACTATTGGGGCCCGGCGATGCCGTCCCGTCTGGGGCGAAGATTTGGCCGGACTAGTCGGGCTCAGTCTCAGGTCCAAAAAGACTGGGGCCCGGAAACCTCTGGTGCGGTGCCGGGCTAACTGGGAAACCGAAAATTCATCCTTTAGTTCGCCGAACATTTCCACATTCTCCCGGTGGCAACCTGCTGCGCCACTACGCCACGACTAGTACCACTAGCAGCATCATTTCAAGGCCCCAATGGGGCTTCAGTTCTCCTCTGGCTTGCCATCCAAGGGGATAGTCCTTGCTATTCCGTGCCCGACAAATTCCTTTATGTCCGGCGTATAACCCAGGACGGACTGGACGGACGATTCCCAGGCCTGGATGACACTAGAAAAAGAGAAATTCCACTCCCTCGACTCGTCCCTCCCTCACCGCAAGTCCCTAGTCATCACCGCCTCCTACCGCTCTCAAAATCGATGCCATGAAAGAAGGTGTGGGGAGCAACAGCGGACTAGAGCCCGGCTCCTCAACTTCAGCACCCCCCCTCCTCCTCTCGCCCCAGTTCCGCACCCTTTCTTCCCGCTCCCTAAGCTCCCACTCGGTGACCTCGCTCTCTGTATCTTCCTCAGCGGTCTCGGGAATCCGTCTGCCATCATCAGTAGAAGCGAGGAATTCCAGCCTGGCGCTGGTGGAGATCTCGCCGGAGCGTAGGCGTCCGAGTCATATCTGGTGCCGGACGCCTAGCGACCTGTTGCCATCATGCGTCTTATTACCTGTTCCGGTATCACTCCTACTTTCCACTTTCCTTTACCATGTTCCACTATCCCTGTGCATACTCCCCTCGTTTCCTTCGTGGCTTATGTACTTACCATTGACTGTGGCTTCTCAGTATAGTACAATCAGCCTCGTCAGCTGAAAGCCTTGAACCCCCTGCGCCAGCCGAGTCCGGCGACGAGTATCGTCGCACCCTCAGTCTGGCGCCCGGTCTTCTCCTCGTCCACACGAGCTCGATTCCCTTCATAAGTAGTCTTCTTTCTCTTCTTTCTCGTAACAATACATCAATCAAGTCAAGTTATTCTCTCAACTCGAACACGTCCGGACCGTAGGCGTCCAAAGTCCTGTGTGGTGCCCTGAGCGTGCTGGGGTGCACGAACAGCCCACCGACAGGGCGAGCCTGGAGGCGATTTACATGCCACCTGTATATTTAAGAACATCTACCGCTGCAGAAGAAGTGGACAATATTATCAAGACTTTACACTTCTATATTTGACACGTATATTGACCTGGTACTATACGTGGGACTTTTGTGTTTGGTACCTACTTGCCTGTGGGTTATGCTGCGGTCCTGCCGATACGTGGAATAACGTGGGCGGTACGACAGGAATATCATGTGGATAGAAAACTGGACGCGATAGTGCATATCTGTCCTGTGTCATCTGGAAACACGGTCGCTGCGAGATGAGACAGGGCGACGAAATCTGTTGGCGCTCGTACTAGATATTTAACCTATCACTCGACACCTCGAAATTGAGCTCATCAGTCCCATCGATTTATTCTCGCGCTTTTGGAAAATTAATCCCCCAGAATGATCAAGCTACTGCTTAATACTTCCCGGCCGGTACTTCAGATATCATTCTTTTGACGGTAAGCTTGTATTGAGAACCGATGCGCTAGGCATCGCGAACCCGGCCGTAACGACTTTCATACAAGCTATGAGATGCGCCACAATCTATGGTGGTTCTGACAAAATCGCTTCATCATAGGCACATAGAGAAAAAAGACAGTGATCAAATGCTCCACGTAAAACCCCGTTCTACCTTTCCTTCCCGCAGTCAGAAACCGTCACTCGCCATCCCCTCCAGCCGCCAATATCCCCCATTCCGCAGAAACAGCCGCGCGAACGCCAAATTGAACTATTGCACCGCACATCCTTCTAAATCTACCATGTTATAGCTTCTTCCAGCTGACCCACCTTCATGGGTTTCAACTTACCGGTCTCTTCATGATGTATCACCACCGACTGCAAATATATCTCCTCAATCCTAGAAACCACGCAAATTGTGGAAGAAAAAAGCAACGAAAAACAGATGGCAATGTAAAAGTGAAATTGAACCGCCTTGAAAAATCGAAAAAGAAAAAGAAAAAAAACCACCGCCCCGGCCCCGGCCCCCAAGCAAAATCAAACGCTGCTCGGCCGCCCCCACCCCCACGACGGTACGCCTACCTCTGCGCGCTGTCGCCCCGCTTCCCCGCAAGCCTGATACTGGCTCGGGTCCCCCCAACCCTTGCCTTGGCCAGCTTGCCCCCCTTCGCCGCAGTGCGACCCTTCCCATGTTCGCGAGGAGCCTTCCCTGACGAAGGGGCAGGAGACGCAGGACGGTGAGCGTCCAACGGTGGCTCAGCCTCCTGCGCCCCTTGCTCCCCTAGGGGTTCCTCCTGCACCGCGCACCCTACTCCAACAGCAGCAGCTCCGCGAGTGTCGGGCTCGTCGTTAGACGTATCCGACATCGACTCGGGAGTGCTGGCCTGTGCGAGGCTGGGCAACACGGGTCCCTCCCGTCTCGACGCAATAAAGTCGCCGATATGCCAGGGGTTGAGACCCCGCAGAAGCCCATCCTTGTCATACCCGTGGCTACGATCGTACGTAGTCCAGCTGGGATGTCTGGAGTAGGGTGCCCATCTGAATGATGGGGACACCGCGGACATGGGAGTCGGACTCCGGGAGATCCAACGAGCCGGGGACATGGAAGTCCGGGCGTACTGGGAACGGTCGGGAGTGGCATCACAGGGGCTTGCCAGCACATCTGCTGGAACGAAGTAACCCTCCGCCACATCGACCTCCCCAGTACGGCCTAGGATCTCCAGGACGGCCTCCACTGCAGGGTCACTCATGGTGACGTCAGGCACCATCTTGTCGTCGTGTACTGCAGCTTCGTCGGCCCTGCAGTCTACCCGTCCCTCGTCAACCTCCTCCGCGGCTTCCCCGAGGTCACAGTCCATCTGCTCCCCACCGGCAGCGGACTGCGCCTCGGCCTCAGCATCCAGGACTTCGTCACTGGGAGCTGCCGCCGTGGCGGGCCGCGTGGCTCTTGGAGCCGGAGTCTTCCGGTACGACTTCCTCGCCCTTCCCACATTGTCCATGGAATCCCCCCGCCTCTTCCGGAGCTGTCGCTCTGGGCTATCCCACTTCTTTCCTCGGGGGGAATCTGCACGGGCGACAGGCGGAAGCCAATACCAGATGTAAGATTGCTCGTACTCTGCATCAGCTTCCGCCTGGCTGTCGGCTGAGATCTCTCTCTCCGCCTGAAATGAACGCCCGACCGGGGAACGGATGTCCGTGGGGGTGACAGGAGTCGGGATCCCAGATTGTTCCTCGTCTGAGAAATCATCGGAATATTCGGCTGGAGCCGCGGCGAACTCGGAGGATGCGCTCGGGGGTGTGCTCGGAAAGAAAAACGAATGCTCTAGAGATGCCTCGCGCGCGAGGGAACTCGAGACAGACGGATTCTTGGGAGACGCACTTCGGCGTGGAGAGCTTGGAACATCTCCTTGACCTGCAGGATCTCTTTGATCAGGCTCTTCGGCCTCTGATTCATCTTCCTCCTCAGCAACGCTGAGATTATCATCATCCTCCTCAGCCTATAAAATGTCAGCTCCAGCGCAACACGAGAAAGAACGATTGATACGTACGTCTTCGGTATCACTCGCGACCGTAGTCGGGTTACTGGAAAATGGGATAGCAATCGTCTTATTTGCTTCCCCGGGAACGTATCCATCGGTAGAATTGTTGTCTTGAGGGGGGTTGTTATCATTCTGGTAATCCTCTTGACTTGCAGGATCTCTCGGATCGAGCTCTTCGTCATCTGATTTATCATTCTCTTCAGCAGTGCTGATATTATCATCCTCCTCAGCCTATAAAAAGTCAGCTCCAGCGCAACACGAGAAAGAAAGGTTGATACGTACGTCTTCGGCATAAAATTCATCTTCCTCTTCAGTAACGCTAAGAGTATCATCATCGTCCTCATCCTATACAAAGTCAGCTCAAGCCCAACACGAGAAAGAACGATTGATACGTACCTCTTCGGCATCATTCATGACCGTAGTCTGATTACCGGAATTTGAGAGATCAATGGTCTGATTCGCTTCTTCAGAATAGGATCCATTGGTATTATCGTTATCTTGAGGGGGGTTGTCATCCTGCTGGTCGTCTCCTTGACTTGCAGGATCTTTCTGATCGAGCTCTTCGTCGTCTAAACCATGGGTAGTCTCAGAATTGTTGTCTTGAGGTGGGTTGTCATCTTGCTGGTCGTCTCGTTGACTTGCGGGATCTCGCGGACCGAGCTCTTCGTCATCTTCGTCATGATCACTGCTACCGTCGTAATCTGGAGCATCAGACATTTCGACGTCTTCATCTTGATCGTCCTCCGCTTCGTCATCATCATCATCATCATCGAAATCGCCTCGTAGCTGTGCGGCTTTAAACGCAGCCAACTTCGCAGCTCGGTCAGCGGCGGCTTTCTGCTGTGCTGCCAACTTCTTCTTGCCAACGCGCGGCGGTCGCTTGTTGATTTTGTGGGTTAATCGAGCCATCGTGTGATTCAAATGAGTAGAGAAATGTAAGGGGAGAAAAGTGGGGGAAAGGTGAGGGTGGAAGAAGTCGAGACTGGGGAAGAGGTAGCCAAGGTCGGATGACTCGTATCGTGTCGCTAAGGTTGTTCGCAAAAGCTCAAAGAGTGGGCAAGACAGAAGTTCGAAGTTGTCACAGAGCCGTATGTGAACCAGAAGCGTGGGGAGAAAAGAAAGGAAGAAGGAGGGGAGAGGGTGAAGGTGGGGTTTTGTGGTATCTGCAGCCTTGGAGCTAGTGATTCTGAAGTGTGCTCCACAGCCTTGCGCGTCCCGGTTTACGGCCCTTCAAACCTCCCTAACTCGCTGTATGTACTAGGCAGAAAATTAAACTCAGTCTCGGCGGAGGATGCAACATCCAGAGGCTAAACCGAGGGAGTCACTCACGCCGACTGTGAGTACACATTCCTGCATGAAAGCAGATTGATGTTCCGCAGCTTCTCATGCTGCTTCACCGAATGCAATTGAACGGCCGTGAGTAACCGTTACAGGTACAGTATGACGTACTTCACACCGAGATGAGATAGGTAAAACTGCGAACTTGTGCAGCTGCAGCAGTCCTGGGCTGGTGTTTTCAAGAAACGGTTACCTGTGCGGCTACTTGCATGCACCCGTTCAATGCATAACACTCCCAACAAATCGGTAATCGGAGCTAAAGCACTACAGAGATCGGCATCAGGCCGAAGGATCGGGTTGACGTGGTGGAAGGCCTGGGTGCGACATCTAATATCACTCGTCCCAAACTCTCTCGATCTGCGTCCCTAGTAGATTCCTTGTGTGCCGTTGCACATAGGCTGCAGCGAAAGAAACTAAAGATCTCTCTGTCTTTCCTTGTGCACCATTCAAGAGCTAGACTAACTATCCTGGAGGGGAAGCGCACATTCAACAGGCACGAAATTGAAGTGCCCCGCACGGCCAGCCACCTGACGAAGCGCTCACTGTGGTTGGTGCAAGTGATCCTAAAAGTTCGGCACCATGGATCTAGGTAAGCCTCCCTGTGTTCTTCCGGACCTGTGCTCACAGAATTGCGGCTGAATCTTCCATTCAGCGCAGCATTTGTAGAGGTGCTCCCGGGTCTGTGTCTTGTAGCGGCACCACCCCTTACCTAGATCTCTTCATATTGACGCCTGACTCTAGATCATGATCTTGAAAACGTTTTTATCGAACGATTGTGATATCGTCTCCATGTATCTCACATAGCCGGAGACTGGTGTACGTTCCGAGCTGAACCCGTGGGCAAGGGACAAAGACCGCTTCAAAATCCTGGGCCTCTTCGGAGGCGAGCGATGCAGCCAGGACTTTTTAGATTTCCTGTCCACCACTGATGCCGCGGATATTGCCATGATCTACATAGGCCGTATGAAATCAATGCGTGAACTAAAAAAACCGGATTGTAGGCGGTTCAGGTTTCAGCAGTCCCGGACATGTTCGTGACGCAGTGTCCCCAGTTGGCTCGTCTTTTCTCCGTCACTAGTAGGCGTTGTTCAGGTCGCTCGACTCCTTCACCAACCACGTATTGTCGAACACCTTGCCGCCGTATGGACAGTAGCCGCGGTAAGCCTCAGTGCTGGGGCGCATTCGACCCCATATTGTCACGTGATGTACTAGCCGACGGGCGTGTTGAGGGTGAATGAAGCCTGCGCAAACCACCCTTCACTACCAAGTGGTATTGAAGTTCCGGCGACTCGCCGAGGGTACGCACTCCGTATAAATTGTTCGATGACAACCTTTCTTCCTTTCCTCCTCATCTCTCCGGTTCCTATCATAACCCAGATAGCAACGATCGCCACTACTTTCTTCCTTTTCGCCAACCCTTTCGCTGTTACCAAAAAGCATTCACGGTGAGAGTCAGCTGCTACTATGCGCTGATCGGTGTTGCACACGACGCAACAACCGAAGAAATACAGGCAGCTATCGAGCTGGCCTTCGAGGAGGCGGATTCCAACGGGATAAGCGTCAAGACTGTACTTTCACGCAATATTGACCACGATGATGATAACCCAGACTGACGCTGCAGCTATAGCTGCGCACGGCCTACAACGTATTGACGAGCCTGCGGCGTCAGGAAAACCACGACCGACGGCATGCTCATGGATGTAAGTTGCTTGCCCCTGCACATACCTACCTCTTCCCTCGCTGATGGTGTTAGGTACACTGTGCATCTATGAGCCCGTCAAGCGGAAGCCTGAAGTCGCGCTCATGAAGCCGTGGGTCGGAATGCCTAGCGAGTCGCCAATCGATCGCACAGGCCCCGCACCCAGAATCTCCGAAGGTCCAGACGTCACCCAATCGGTCGACGTGTATGAGACCAGCCCACTTCGTGCTCTCTTAGCAGTACGGAGTAGAAGACGGCAGAGGAAAGGTCGTACTTTTCTTCAGCCGCTCTGGGAAGCTGCGGATACGAAGACGCACGCGGCGAAGGAGAAGCTGGTGTTGGTGGCAGAGGGGACGACCACGGTGGATTCGATCTTGGGACAGATGGGGTGGACCATCGGCGCTGAGTGAAGCGACATTCCATGGCCACTGGTTACGTGGTGAGGTTTTTTACCTTCAGGTTTTCCTCTTAAAAAACATCGTCTTCCTCGCCGCTGCGCGAGTGGACGAGGTTTTTGCTTTGCTGCTTTGCTGCTGCTATCACAAACAATCGAAGGGTGTGCATTCCCACCTATGTGGGGTGAACCGTCGGTACGTGATGGATGGGAAAGGGGGGATCATCCGAGAGGGCCTAAATGACTAGCAATACGATCGTGCGCCTCAACTACC
The DNA here is from genome assembly GCF_024521635.1 of Tricharina praecox. Classification (NCBI taxonomy): domain Eukaryota; kingdom Fungi; phylum Ascomycota; class Pezizomycetes; order Pezizales; family Pyronemataceae; genus Tricharina; species Tricharina praecox. Next base: position 1,654,276 of record NW_026250407.1, read on the forward strand.
GCTTCCGCTCGGAAGGTAGCAAAGTCTCCGGCGGTTTGCAGTTCTTGGAGACCATATCAGAATTGTTCGGTGTTAAACATGTTTAGGAGCATGTTCTATCACTGGTTTATAACCATAGATCTAGGCATGGCCCACCTACCGCTTTCGCTCAGGAGATAGCAATGTCTTCAGCCGTTCGAGGTACATGGAGACGTTATCAGAATCGTTCAGTACAAAAATATTTTATGATCATGTTCATTCACTCGTAGATATAGAGATCTAGGCAAGCCTTATCTTCAGCTTCCGCTCGGAAGATAGCAAGATCTGCGGCTAGTTGAGGTACATACGGACGGTATCAGAAACGCTCTGTCAGTGCGGTCCCGAGAACACGCGGTATCACTCGGATATATGTGAGGACATCACGGTGCCGAGGTTTTTTGGTGTTTTCTTCACCGACTCTACTACTTGCTCTCGAGTTCAGTTGCTTCCAACTCACTTTACTTTGTCCTTACTATCCCCTATCTTTACTGTCTTCCCCCACTCAGCGTCTGTCGATTAATCACTACTCCTCCACTATGACTGCGAAAGAAACCCATCCGGCGACCGAGATGTCGGTGCCCACCAGCGAGATTGCACCGTACGGCTACCATTTGCAGCGAATCAATAATAGCCACTGACATCTGAAATTAACTCTAGGGCCAAAGAACAGCAGCCCTCCCTGAACGCGGAAGATTTGCAGTCCACCTCTGAGCTCATGCGTGATCTAGGTACGTGATTCCCAGTTTTTGATTCATACCGGCGGCCACAGAAGTTGATGTTTATCACCATGTGAACAGATGGCTTCCTCGCGGCACTTCCGCTCCCCGAGGAGATCGCCTTCAAGCCCCTCATCGTCGACGGTAAGAACGAGGTCGACTTTCCCGAGCCGGAGGTTGTGGGGTTTAAATCGGTGATCGACGGTGACGCCGGGGTTTACCAGCGCAGTGACGGTGCAATTCCAACTCAAACTCCCATCAAGGCGACGAACGAGACCAAGAACGGAGCGGGCAGCAGCGTCAAGTCCGTGATCGACGGTGACGCCGGGGTCCAGCAGCGCAATGATGTTGCAACTCCAACTTCCACCACGACGCCGGTGAAGAACGCGATCAAAAATGGAGCTGGCAGCAGCAGTGCTGAGAGGCGCAGGAGGAGGGCTAGCGGTGCGACCGGCTCGGCAGCGGAGAAAGCTGCCAAGATGAAGCAGGCGCTCGCTGCTAACCGGCCTGCTGAATCGACGCCGAAATCGCTCGCGGTATTGATGCGTCGTGTTATCTCGCTTGACGATAACCTGGATGAGGGGCTGCGCGCTCGCATGCTGGAGTTGTCGTTTGCTGCTGACAGGGAGGCGGAGAAGGAAGCGCGGCGTGCCGAGATGGCAGAGAAGACTGGTGGTAAGACGAGGATGCCTGCGCTCGAGGCGGGAGATGGCGGAGAGAAGGTGGATCCTGTCACGCAGTTGGTGCGCAATGGCCGTTAGTTTTCTAGGCTTACGCCTTGAACCCCGCCGCTCATGTCTAAGAGCTGTAGGGCTGCCTTTTCTGAACTGGCTCTCTTCAATTCATCCTTACCATTAGGGGTGAAATAGAATTCTATCCGTCTTCTTCATATGCTGTGAATATCGTCAAACAAACTCGCTGATGTCAACTCGACATATGCAAATGCTCGTATTATAGCTCCACTGTCTGGCCGAAAGGTCATCCGCAGACCTGCTCCGGCGACAAAACCACCTCATCTTCGGCAACCCAATAAAAACCGGTACCAGATCAACAGAAAATCCAAAAAATAACTCCGCAAAAGGCTCCCAGCGCAAATCAAAATTCGACCCTAGTAAGAACAAACAGGCAAAGCAAACAGGTGAAGAAGACAAGAATCGATGCAACAATCAATGCCAACAGGGTCTGCAGCCCCATTTCCACCCGGTCTTTCGTGAGAGTTCCGATCAGTGCTTGTTGAAGAAGGTCTTCATCTGCCAGACGTTGACTTCGACCTGGGATTCAGACCCGCTCGCCCACTTGACGACCCGCCTGTTATACAGTGTATTAGTAACGAACTCGGTAGATAGGGAGGGGGAGGACAGTACCTCTTGTAGCCACCGGCCACGCTGCCCTTACGACAGTTGATCATGATATCCAGATTGGCCTGTGCAGCCCATCCGCAGCGGACACATGAATGCAACGTGGTGCAGATATCGGTAGCATCACGCCAGGTGCGATGTAGCAGCTGGCATCCGTTTGGCGAGGGCCACTCCAGACAACACCAGTTGTTCTTGATGCTGTTGAGGTACTCGATGTTCTTCTGGATGCCCTGCCACCACGGGGAGGCATCGGAAGTCTCGCAGACGTGCCACTCGACGATTTTGTCGGCCCTACCGGATTTGGCGTCGGGCTCCACCGAGGGGGTGTACCGGATTCCGACGTGCTCGCCGGGGTCGACGATGGGGATGGAAGCGTTGGGGAAGTGCTTGCGGAGTTCGATGCTCTCCTCGTCCTGCAATTCGAACGGCTTGTAGTCGAAACCCTCGGGGAGCATAAGAGCGTCATACATTCCCTCAAAGGGAACCATCTCGTTGTAAGCCTTGAGAGCAACTTCGTTGAACTTCGCTTCGTCGAACGGCTCGGAGGCTTCGCCATCTTCAACAGGGAGGGCGATGGTGGTAGCCACAAAAGCGAGACTGATAAGGGCTAGGAAGAGGTTCTTGAAGTACTTCATTTTAAAATAGATGGTGGGGGTAAGTGTGAGGTTATTGGAAAAGATGGTGTAGATTGTGGGGGGTAAGTGTGAGGTTGTTCAAAAAGGGGATATGGGTTTGATGAAGATCGTTGATGGTGAAGGGAAGAGGATGGAGTGAAACGGAGCGAGAAAGCTAGAGAGGTTTTATAGAAAGTGTGGGGTGGAAAGTGCCCGCTATCAATTCAATTTCACGGTAGCGTTCGCCTGGCTTACCTCTCCGGACTAGCGGCCAACCCATACTATGACTTGAGCCGCAGGTCTTCACGCGATGCGTTGCGGGAAACTGGGGAAGTACCGGGATCTTTGGGATTCGATCAAGGCAGAGAATCCGATCTCAAACTCCCTCATTGCCTGCCATGGCCACCTCAAAGCAGATGCGTGCAATGTCAAGCCAGTCTATACACCCTCCCCGGCTAGTTCTATATTGCTCCGGCATTCTTACATTCCTCCATTCCTCCATTCCTACCATTCCCCCATACCATTCACCATCTTTTTCCCGATCTCCAGCTCCTATCAAATACTTTCTCTACCGCATCCAGCTACCTCAAATGCCATCACAAACCATGCCGTGGCGTCCCAGGAACGGTGTTCTCTACACTGCTCTACCCGTGAGTTCAAGCACCGCGTGGTCGACCGTTTCCATTGGGCCCACTGCTAGTTTATTGACCGGTGATCGTCTGATAATCGTTGTCACAACTCAGATTGCTTTGGAAATGGCCCCGTTGCCGGAACCCGAGGTGATGGAGGAGCAGGAGGTCAAGAAAAACGATGAGTCGGGCTTCAAGGGGTCACTTTCTTCTGCCTCCACCTTACAACCTACCTTCCTGTTTCCGAACTGACAGCTATGTTGTGACTAGATTCCTCAAGCATAGACTTCGCAAGCTGACAGCATCGACGTCTTGCAAGACGCGTATTCGGAAGCTCGTCTGCCTTGCCTGACACCCCCGCAGAAACGGCGCCGTCGGATCTACTTTGACTTTCGAAGAAGATGCGTGTAAACGATGATGGACCTGTTGTTGATGCTTGATATTTCAATGTTCTGCTTCGAGGAGGAATGATACTATGTCCATGACGATTGGGTTATGCTAGTTTACGGGACGGAGCAAGGGACGCGGCAGTGAGATTTACACTTCACTTGACCATTCCTGAATAACATATCGACAGCCGAATGATTGCTGTGCTTCAGTCGCATGGTCAAGAACCTGCTATTCGCACCATACTCACCATAGCCTTGGCTTTACAGACCGACCACCAACCAAGCCATTTCCAACGGAAGCATTTCACGCGACTCGAATAGCTGGTATGCTAGTAATCTTGCAACGGCGGTTTATGCGTGAAATGAAGGAAGAACGCCCAGTATATACAACCTGAAAACCCCGCGCACTTCTTCCAGAACCAATGTGCAGAACTGCGTGCAATTTGAGCTTAGAACTGAAAAAGCTCGTCACCGCGGTACCCTTCAACGCCAGATATATCCATCGCTGGGCGTGTGATTGGTAGCACGTAAGTTATGTAGAGATGTGCTCTAGACCAACACGCAGCATCGGAATACACAACAATATCGTCAGCCTTTTCTTCACTTTTTCTAATACGTATCGAGCCCTGGCCCCTGGTTTATCCGCGATCAATCCCCGAAGTCATTGGCACTGACAGTCCCTGTCGATCTTCGCTTCAACTCGCGTAGCTCAGTATTAAACCCTGCGAGACAGGTCTCCCAGCCTCAACAAGCTTCATCGAACCTCGTACCTCAAAAAGCACCATGGACGCCACAATGTTTGTTGGCGTAGCCCAGCAACGGAACGGTGAAATGAAGCAAGATGAAGACTTTTGAGGCCATATTCAACCTCGAGGTGAAATCTTATATGGCCCTTTTCTGCTGCTTTAGACTAACCCGGAGATGCCTAGTGTCGACTCTGTCGGACTCTCCCGCATTCCGAAGAACCCGATCCGGCCAGCCACCATCCTTATCTTATCGAATCGATCGCTATGATCTCATTCCACCCCTCTATGCTACATACCAAGGGCACCTCTCATCGTGGTGGTAGCCAACATTTTTCTACGAGCCCGGAAGCATTGATCTCCTAAACTCCAGTAGTCACTACTCTCGGGAGAGCGCCATTACTATCGAGGAAACGCAATCGGAATCGTACGCGGAGCCGAGGGAGAACCAGCTGCAAACGCCCCGTTAGAGTTCCAAGAAAGTCACTGGAAAAGCTTCGGCGATGCGCTAAGTTCTCCCCTTTTCACTGAGCCTGAAACCCGGACGAAATATCCGATAACTTCCTGATTTACCACCTCCTCGATAGCGTTGCGGACACCTACAGACCCAGAGTCGATATCCTCTCCTTCTAACCCGAGGATAAGGTTTCCGTTAACTCCCTAACTGCCAAACCTATCGAGTACGGACTACGAAACGTCGCTAGTACTTTTCAACGGCAATGTCGAATCGATACCTCGAAAGCACGGAAAAAACGGCAGAAGCGGGTGGCAGGCCTGGGAATCGTCCGTCCCGTCCGTCCGAGGCTGTGCCCCGGACGAGACGGAATTTGTCGGGCCCGGAATATCAAGGACTATAGGGCTCCGGGCAAGCCGGAGGACGACTGGGGCCCCATTCGGGCCCGGATATTTTAGCGCTAATACTAGCCTTGGGCGGTGGCGTAGTGACGCAGTGGCATAGCAGGCAGGAATGAAGCTAAAGAGTTGGCAGCACGGCGATGAGCAGACAGCTAAGGGCGTGGCAGCACGGCGAGAATTAAGGAGTTGACAATGGGTACTCCCGTATGCGATGGGATGCAAAATTCTCACCGGCCAAAATATTCCGGACAGCCGGCACCGTACACTTAGTAGCCAGCCGCTTCCGCACTAAACATTTTCGGGCCCCGGGCTTTTTGGACGTGGGACGGAGCCCGACTCGTCCGGCTAAATCCTCGCCCCAGATGGGACGGCGCCGCCGGGCCCCAATAGTCTTCCGCTCGGACGGACTATTCTCAGGCCTGGCGGGCGGTGGCCCTACGAGCAACGAGAAGATTCAGGAGGCACCGGTCCAGCATGCTACTTGCCTTTACACATTGCCGCTGTTTGCCGACTTTTGGGTGGAGGGGAAGCACCACGATAAGACCCACAGTGTCACCCTTTAGGTACGACGCAAGTGCATCAGCTGTCACTCGTACGATTGCAACCGCTGTCACTCGTTTGCTTTGGAACTCACTGTTGCTCACTCGCTGTGTCACTCGTGTTGCACACGGATCGCTGTCTCACACAGGCACAGTTTATATTCTTCGTCCTTCGCTGGCAAATACAGCATCTTTCTGATCATTCACATTTCGTCCGTTGGCTTGACTTTGTCAACGTGACACGCAGCGGAAGTCGTGCTTTGAAGGCTACAGTGATACTAGAGTGTCTGTATAATAGTAGCGGATCCCGCATCTAGTTGTGAGCACGGATTTAGCGATCATCTCCTGCCTGATGACAAAACAACCATGTGTATCTTCAAAGATTTACGCATCTATTCCTGAAGTCTGTCCAAGGCTCGGGGTGGTCCCCGCTACTGGTAGAATGAAGAACGAGACGAAATCAAGATGTCTAGCGAAGTGCACAGGAACAATCACTCTTCACACCATTCACGGCGGAGATCACTTTACAAGACATGTGGACAAAAAGCACGCGAATGGCAGTCAACGATTCATTATTTCTAACGATCATGGGACTGGAGCTTCAAAAGGAGGTGAAAATCCAAAAAAATAGTTCCAGATCCCACCAAACTGACTGTCCGAGGGCCTGAACTCAGTAATCACGATCACTTCCATCCGATGGTTCCCCGGAGGAGCCTGGGGTCTTCTTTTCGGATGAGGGTTTCATTGTGTTAGTCGGGACTCCCACTATCTCCTGAAGGCCTCCGTCGTTATTGGCGAGAGTGGGGCCTTCGTTCTTTTTCCTTGTGACCCGTGGCTTTTTCTCCTTGGGTTCTTCACCTGTATCGGTGGGGCCTCCGTTGTTCAACTCGTCGAGACCTGTAGTGTTCGTGTCACTGCCTGCAGCCTTCCTCTTCCTTGTGGCGCGTTTCGTTTTCATTGCAACTCCTCCCTGTTCCTCAGGAAGGCCTCCATCATTTAACTCGACGGGGTCTCCATTAGTATCGGTTGGGCCTTTATCGGACTTCTTTAGGGGCTTCGAAACCCGAGGTTTAGCGGGACCTGCACGGCGGCGCGGTTTGGGAGTCGGCTTGGTGTCATTCGTCTCGGTAGCATCACCATCAGACTCGTCCGTGACTTGGCCTTCGTCAGTCACATTGCGGCGTCCTGAAACCCGAGGTTTAGCGTGACATGCACGGCGGTACGGCTTTGGGGGCGGCTTCATATCATTGGTCTCGGTAACGTCACCATCAGACTCATTCGAGACTTCCTGGTAGATCCAGTAGGTCTTCTTGGGGCGCTTTGACACTCGAGGTTTAGCGGGACCTCCACAGCGGTACGGCTTGGGGGGCGGCTTCATGTCATCGGCCTTGGTAACGTCATCGTCAGACTCGTCCGAGACTTGGCCTCTGTCGGTCATCTTGCGGCGTCCTGAAAGCCGTGATTTAGCGGGACCTGCACGGCGGTACGGCTTGCGGGTTTGCTTGAAATCATTCGTCTCGGCAACGTTATTATCGTACTCGTCTAAGACTTGGCCTTTGTTGGTTGTCTTGTGGCGTCCTAGAACCCGAGGTTTAGCGAGACCTGCACGTCGGCGCCGCTTGGGAGGTGGTTTCATCTCATTTGTCTCGGTATCATCACTGTCGGAGTGGTCCGAGAATTCCTGGCGGATCGAGAGCGGAATCCCGGACACAAAGTTCATCCTGTAGGGAGTGCCCTCCTCCGTGACGGTAACGGGGGGGACGTCAAGTTCCCACGGGGCCGTGTACTGTGTGGCGTAATCACGAGGTTGCCGGTCGATATAATCCAGATGCATCCAGTGCTTGAATAGGTATCTCTGCTCCTTCGTGAGGTCCGCCTCCGCTGACACTATCTCCTGGTGACTGATGGTAGCTTCAGACTGGCATGATACGTAGTTGGGCGTGTCCTGCGGGACGAGACATCTTAGCATCCGCGAAATCAGATGTGAGTACCGAAAACGTACACGTTCTATACTGGGCTCAAAGCTGCAGCTAGGAGCGCACACGTAGTGCTCCTCGTGCGGGGGCTGCTGGAAGAAGTCGCCGAAGGGAGCTTCAAAGATATACTTGGTCCCAACCACCTTCATCATCGACGCGTGCCCGAAAACGCAGCTTCCATGTGTTTCTCTATATCCGACTTCCATTGTGTATTTTGGTGTGACGTCATTCTGGGCGACGTTGTCCTGGATGATCTTCTTTTGGGCGATATGGCGGTCATTCCCAGGGGCCGCGTGGTGGTTGTGTTGTTGCAGGCTCGCGTTACCCATTGCTTGGTAATGCTCCTCCTGAGCCCTTTCCAACATCTCAGACAGCTGTGTTTCAGCATCAAAATTCATAATGGCATCCCCAGCTGGAACGCCATTCGAATGGTCGAGTTCCTCAAAGCCGCGATATGAGACGGTATCTAGGTGGTCGCCGATGAGCTTTGAGACCTGAAAATCCCCGTAGGCACCCGCGTGTGGGTGCTGATAGTATGTTAGTACCGTCCAGAAAGGCGCAATAGAAGTCAATAATGGCTCACCCTCTCAAACAAATTCTGGTAAATTTGTTTGAGTTCGCCCTTACCCATTCCTTCCAGGGTTTGACGGACTCCGGCCTCGATGAGATTTAATCCGAGCTGATCAACGTTATCAGCACCGGTAAATGCAGCCCAAACAAAAACAGGTTAACATACTTGCTTGAGAACGTCCAGATAAATCTGAACTTGGGGAGGTCTCTTCGGAACGAAGTTCACCGGGATTCCTTCATACCCCTGCCAGCCGGTGGCCCAGGATTTCGAAGGTGTATAAGCTCCATACAACCTGTCGCCTGGGAAGCGACCGTTATTGTAGTACTCTGCCAACAGGATTGGAGCTCTTCCGGTGTCCTGCTCAACGACTAGGGGAGGGTACAAAGACGACATCTTCGTGGTGGTTGATGGGAGCCAACCGAATTTGCTCTTCGGAGAGGAGGGTATGCGTGCGTGACTATATCAGTAGGAATTGGTGAGAGATCGTTGGCTGTGGGTTTGTGGTAGAAGTGGTTGGAAGGACAACGGGGCGAAGACCGAGTAGGAAGGAAGCGAAAGCATTAGAACAGCCGTGCCAGGTTATATGACGGCGTGACCACGTGGCTATAGTGGCGTAGTTTTATGCGCCGGATCGAAAAGCGTGCGAACTTGGCCTAGGCAATTGTGAGTAGGGCTCCGATTAGTTGGGTACTGCGGCTTAAAAATCTAGAGCACTACAACCCCGCAAAGTTCAGTTTCCGCAAAGTGATAGCAGTCGCTAAGCTGTTGCTCACCTGAGGCTGTTCCCAGCACACAATCGTGCCCTACAATTCTGTCAGGCTTTTTTGGCAGCTTCACGAGATGTGAATCTTCACTAGATATCATTCGTATCGAGATTGTTCCAGCTATGCAATTACATCGCAAGCAGTTTCGTAGCGGACGACTGGAGGGCGCGGGGCGAGTGCGAGGGCGCGGGGACGAGTGCGGGGGCGGGGGCGGGACGAGTACGAATGGTAGAGAGATATACTTTCGGGAAAGGCCAGAGCGGAGGGCAGGGAGAGCCACATTGGGGCCGCCTGACGAAAGCTAGGTTGAACAGTGGCGTGGAAATGTGGGGGGGTGGGGGGAGGGGGGGGGCACGTGTAGATGATATTGCCATGATCTAGATATGTCGCATGCAATCAATGACTGAACAAAGAGCAAGCAGCTTCGCATTGATCTAATCACACAGATGTTCTGTTGCCTCTTCCTACGAAGCAGTTCCAAATTTGACGGGAAAAACAAGGCTCCTTCACGACATCTCATTCGTATTGAGATGTATCCAGCTATAGCCTTCGTTCTGGATTTCATAATAGCCAAATATCAGGCGGCTGAATACGCATGCCAGGCCGACCGTGGTACGAAGGTTGTATACCAAGTGACATCGGCGGGTCACGTTGCGCAATCACAGGAGGATGTAGACAAATCTGCCATCTTGCGTTTTGGGAACTTGATAACCTGCTGTTGAATACCAAAGAACTGGTAGCTTGCATTTTGGGCTGCCCAGTGTCAACGTGCACAGGATGTAGAAATTCCTCCCAGAAGGGCACAGACACGGTGGGTGTATATTAGTTCGAAGATCCAACCTTCAGTGGTACCGCGAAGACAGCCAGGCTCACGTGTCGGTGTCTAACCCTGACGCCACGCTGTAGCGCCGGTGCCCTAACAGGGGCATCATTGAACGAAAAGGATGGCTTCAGCAGTAACTGTCCATACAAAACAAGGAGCCCACCCTTTCCGCATTGCCCACCGGGGAGGTTGCACCTCGGCACCACTCTATTACGCGGTGAATGCTGCCTAATTTCAAGACATCACGCAGCATGCCAGGAGAAACCACCTTTCCCGATTAAAGAGTACAGATACGCCTAAAGGACGCCGAGTACTAACGTTGCCCTGATCCACGCCCCAGCGCGCATATCAAGGTCGGCCACGAGCAGCGCAACCTTCTGTACACCTGTTCACACTGCTGTCCCAGCATGGGATCCAACAGCCAAAAAAGAGGAAATAAAACCATTCACTGAGGCTTCTGGTGCGGCTTTTGGGATCAAAACAGCACCTCTGCCCACATACATGGCAGACGCGAGTGCTGTCCGGGTTCTCTGTCCAACAGCGTCCGCACATCCAGAGTCCTGGCATGCGTAATTTTCGATCGCTTGTTCGTCGTTCTCTAAGCCGGTGGTGAGTAGGTGGCATAGACAGGGCGGCAGATGTATATGTACGGTTCGCCGAGGGAGCAGGTTGAGAGGAGTCGGTGCCCGTTAAAGACAGGCTGTCACTCTCAGACCTGTGTTTCAACGGCATGCGACGCGAACACCACGAGCGACCATGACGTGAGCTGTTTCATGTGGATCAGTTTAAGTCGATCTCGTGGAGGGGGAACTTTGCTCGTACGTTTTTTCCTACCTATATTGGCTTGCTCTCAGCGCATGCTTCGACTCTTCGCCGTCCTCCACATCGTTCCAACCCAGACCGCCACGCCAAAACGTAGTACTACTAGCCGGGAATTCTGATAAAGAATTCACATCGATCAGCTTTTCTCCCGCAGATCCAACGTTCCCTCCCCATAAAACGTGGGAATTGCGTTCACGGTAGCCACATACTCGATAGTATGGCGATAGAGTGTAAACAACCGAGGAGAACGTCTTCGTCGAGACAGGGCCATACACTCGCTTCCGGCAACGTGGGATTGTTCGCTAACTCTATTTTTGCTGACATTGACAGTAACATTCGTGCTGAAAGAGTTGACGTCATGATACGAGCCGGCTGTGTGCAATTTCGTTGTGTCGGGCATCCGAGCGTTCGTGATAGATCGTCAGGCTTCAGCTGGGCGGATCGGACACGCCTCGACGCCAATTTCGCGACCTCCGACGCATGACTTTGTGTATGAGGTTGCACTCGCGGGTCCGTTGCACTGAAGTTTGTGTATATCCGACCAGGGCTGTCAACCGTCCGTCCCGTCCGTCTTTGAGGTTGCCCGGCCCGGGACGGAGTTAGTCGGGCTGAGGAGACCAAGGACTGCAGTCTTCCGGGCTGGTGAGCTGAGGACGGATACCCTACAGGGCTTAGAATTTACTGGGACACTAGGACACTGCTAGCAGCGTGGCGCCACACAGTGGCGCTGGTGTGCAGATGTGTGGCTGTGCACCTCTATCTCGCAGTGTCTCTCACGGTATAGAACTTTTACACCATCCGCGTTCCTACTTCCAGCATTGTCTATCACCTGAGCGTTTGACGACTCTGAAAATTATGCTCAAGGCTGAAAATTCTGTTGGTAGTTACCGCGCTACTCCGCAAACTAGTAGTCAGCATAGCACGCTAATGCTATAGGTACCTGGCGGGTATCGGGGCTTTTCGTCCTCCGGACGGAATGGATCAGTCCTCTGGAAAGCCTGCCCGGGACGGGACGGACGGTTGGCAGCCCTTTATCCGACGAAACCGGCGTTGTGATTCGGGGGTAACGATGCGGTGTTGGCTGCCACGGGAGAGAAACAGACTGCGGGACAGGCTGTCAGTTGCCGATATATGTGTAAAAGCAGTCTGGGTGACGTACTAACAAAGGAGGGATGTCACTGCTCACATGACCTCAATATTCTTCAGGCTCCATCTTTATCCGTCACAAACCCTACGAGATTGTCCCCGATGTTTGCCGATGTGACGATGGTTGCCACAGACACCCGTTGAGGTGTTGTAGGAAGACGGAGGACTGATGGACGGCACGGCCGGACTCAAGGAACTGTGATGCGAAAGCGGAGACCCAAGACAAGGAGACCCAAAAATGATGGGACGAAAACGGTGATGAATTGTGTGGGTTGTCAATGACGATATGCGTGATGTTGCAGAGAATGACTAGGACGAACAAGATGAAGAGTCAGACCATCATAGGAACAATGGAATACAACTCAACGTTGACCCTCCGCATCGGGTATGATCCTAGTCGCACCCCCGTAACAGCAACACTGAGTCGCCTGGAACCCCGCACTCCTTCACTGTCTAACAAACGGTCGTAACAGACCGTAACAAGCTCCAGTGACGTCATGCAGTCCAGCTACACTATCAAGAAAGGCACTGGTCCCTCGGTCGGCTTCCGTTACCTGACACATCACTCGTCTATCGCTTGTCTATCACTCGCATATCCCGTGCAGCTCACCTGCTTCTCCAGTCTTCCGTCATGCCTTTTATTTGTCCATCACGTGCCGATACTACAATTTGAGCTCCCTCCTCTCAACGGCATAAAGCAAGGACGCAAGGATAGATACTATTCTCACAGCCGTAGCCTTTGCCGAGCTTCCCGGAAAACATCACCGCCGGCAACCTCAGCTCATCAATTCCACTGAAGTGCATGACGAAAGCAATGCAGTACGGTTTGTGCGAGGTGCGAGAATACCATTTATTAACTTCAAGTGTATCGGAAATGATTATATTCGACAAACTGTGTATGACCTCTGGACAGGAAAGAACTATGGGGATTGCAGATGGAACAAAAATGAGATCTGATTGAGACGACAGGCAACGTGGGCTTCACGACAGCGAATCAGAATGTCATTCTTTGCGCATAGTGAAGTCCCATCCCCCAAAAAGAAAACCGAAAGACAGAAAGCACGCACAAGTACATGTCGGGAAAAAATAATACCATGAAATGAAATGCCAAAAGAGTGACTGGGGATCGGTGCAGGGAACGGAAAAAGTTTGCATGAAAGCGTAATTCACTATTGTGAAGAAGAAAAAAAGGACTCGGATAATGTCAAAGGCGATGCCCAACAGAAATGATGTGAACCGCAGCTTAGTCGCAGAAAGTTAGCAGAACATTACCGGCATTAGGAGAAAGAATCTTACCTCGACTCTGTGATTAGCTCGCAGAGCGGTCTCCCGGGAATCAATCCCGTTTAACTCGCTTTGGCGCGGGAAGTTCGTTGAGGTTCGGAAATCTGTGTTTCGGGGACTTCATAGGCGGGGGAAGTCTCGCGAGACCGTCGCTGGTGTAGACGCCGAAGTCGTTGATTAGCGAGGTGTGGCCAGCTGACGTAGCGCAGTCGGGTATGTTCTCGCTTGGGCTGTGTTCGCCCTCATGGGCCACGGCTTTTTCGGTAACCGTGGTAGCCGTACGGGGCTGTATGCTGTTGGAGGTAGTTGGATTACCGGCAGCAATGGCATGGGTCCGTGTTCCTCTGTAGCGGACATCCGCCGACGGGGTTCCATGAGTGTAGATTTCTTCTATGCCCGTATGGTCGTCGTGCGGTGTCCCATTCGAATCGCCGCCCATGCCGTGAAGCGTCGCGGCAGTCCCGTCGTTGGCCGAACAGCCACCGATATCTCCCAGGGGAACGGAATATTTTGGCCCATCTGGGGTATTTGGGACGAATAAGGCTTCCTGTTTGGCGACCGTCCGCCGCCCACCGCTGTCAGCGTCGTCCAGACTGTCATCGCGGACCCCGCGGTGGTTCAGACGCACCCGCCGTCGCTCGAAGGCTGTTAAGTCTTCGACACACTTTTTCATTTCAGAGTAATCGAGACGGTCCACTTCATGAGCTCCTTCGTGGTTGCCAACAATGCTTGTGTCACGAAGGCAGACGTTTCCTGGGGGATTGCTGGCCTGTCCCTTCCTGTTCGTGGCTGGCGAGGGGACGAGATAGTTTGAAGCCGCAGTCTTTCGCTTGTTGTAATCTTTGCACAGTGCCACATTCTCTTCATCAATAACCCCATAGCCAACCTCCGTCCTCTCTGCTCCTTCGTCTTTCTCACAGCAACCTTCACCATCGGCGTGATCCTTTAACACGTCTTGCTTCTGACGGCTAGTGACTCCCGGAGCCGTGGGCTCATTTCGATCTTTGTGGCTGCCAACCAAATCCAACATGTCGGCAGCTCTCTCATCAGCGGCGGTGTGCGTAACTTTCGCTTTTCGTGACCGAGATCCGTCTCCCCGATAGTCGGGATCAGCGTCTGAGTCGTCATAGTCGTCCACGTCCTGCACCGTATATGAAATCACGATCTTTCGGCGAGTACTTCTTCGTGGTTCGTCTTGCTCTGGAGCTACCTGTTTGCTCTTCTTCGGCTTTGCAGCGGTAGCCTTCGCAGGTTTCTTCTTCCGTGGAGCAGATGCAGGGCGACGGGTATGCAGGGTGGACTTTGGGGGGATGGAGGGCGGCCGAGAGACAGTAGTGCTGACGATTGCTGCACGAGGGGTAGCTGGCGGAATCGGAGCTTCTTCCTGCACAGTGTGTGTAGCTGGCGTGGCAGACGGCGATGCACTCGGTATCGGACGGGGAGCTCGAGCTGTGGCTACTACAGTCAGTATCTGCGATGTTTGATAGCAAAACTCAATGTTTGCAGGCTACATACCATGGGAGGTCGCATGCCTCTTTTCGGGCTTTGCTGGGCGATGTCGCACCCGTCGGTCGACACGGTGGGTAAAGCGTGCCATGGTAGATGGACTGATCAGGCGAATGTCAGCTTTCTAAAACCGGTCTGATGCTTCGTTTATGTTGTGAGCGGCATCACCTGTATTTGACCTCAGTTGGAGATACTTACTCGGTTTTGACGTAGGCCTTCGGGTTTGTGGTTGAAAGAGGCAGGGTCGAGATGGCGAGGCTAATGGGAGGGTGGAATAGATCGTGGTGTAGTTGTAAGGGCGTTTAGAGGAAGAATAAAACCAGTAATTCGCACGTAAAACGGCGGTAGTTAGTGTAGAAATGTATCCATGGAAGTAGGTGATTGTAGAAGCTTCGAGTGGAAGTTCAGAGCTCTGCCCCGGATGAACTTTGCACCATCATCAGTTGATCGATTTTTGCTCCTACACATGCGAATCGACAGTCCAAGTCCAACAAATATCACTTCCCGTATAGAGAAAAACGGGATGGGTATTTCGTCCGGTTCTGTGGATTTTGTGGCTACGATAGTCGAAAGATACAGCGGTCATCGTCGAGTTTGACCATTCCTTCATTCTAGAGGAGGGCATTCCGTGCTAGGAGCGGGGCGATCCCTTTCTCGGCGGTGAATTTCCATTCTAGGACTCCTGCAGCTCCACGAAGTTTTCGCGGACGGACTGGTGTGCCAGGAAAGCCTTCTCTCGCTTCCTTCCTTCCTTCCTTCATTCCTCTCTTCTCCACTCCACTTCCTTCAACTCCTCTGCTTTCCACACCACTCCTCCTCTTTCCACATCACTCCTCTCCACTCCGCTCGACTCTAGTCTGTGGTATCTCCAATCTAGCTGCTCTCATAATTTGATCGTCTGTTACAAATTCTCCAACGCCCAATGGATTCTCAAAGGCTTACACCTCGTTAGGAATCCATCTCCAACATGTCCACCCCTCGCCTCCCCCACGTGGACACCCCAGAGGACGGCCAGTCAAGCACCGAGAATAGGGCCGTTGCTAATGGTTCGGCACCAGTTCCTCTATAGCAAGCGTCTCATACTAATCATCCTCGCAGTGCAACGCAGAGGTGCCATTCCAGCCTCCAGGCTGGCCACCATTGCTAAACGGCCCGAGGTGAAGCATCGTGTCAACAGGCAAAAGGGAGACTGGCATAGATGGGCTATTGTAGTCGAAAATCCTCACGAGGATGATGAGGCCGCCGACGAGCGCGGTGTTACTCGTTGGAGCAGTACGTCATCTATGCTAGTTTCGATCGTCTTAGAAGTTGATGCTGACCTGATTTAGAAAGCTCCCGCACCGCTTCCGCCACTACGGCGGGGAAGCGTAGGATGGTGGCGGTCCTCGTGGCCGAGCGCCGCAAGGACGGCGACGGAGGTATATAACTAGTTGCAACCTAAATCTTAAAAACAATGACTGATATGGTGTCGCAAAAGATATTTCGGTGGTCGTCGGCGGAAAGCAGGCCGACAACAGGTCCGACGTTGGGCCGTCTCCCAGCAGGGGTATCTCACCTCTGCAGTGATGAATATTGACATTGGGTGCTGATCTCATACATTGACAGATGCTTGGGAAATGGTCGACGATGATGACGAGGAGGAGGGGGGTGTCCTCCTCGTCAGCGACAGCGAGGATGATGGTGATTCAATCACCTCTGGCACCAGTGGTCAAACCCGTAAGTTTCCACACGATACATTATGGAAGTAACTAACATCTTCCAGCTACCAGACCGATTCCGATTCCCGGTGGTCCAATGGCAGCCAATACCGCGATGCAGTCCGCTGAGCCACAGTTGGGACAGATCACGACACCAGGTATTTTCTTCTGCTCTACCATTCGATAATAATGTCTAATAGCGGGCAGATGATGATTCTCCGCTCTCCAAGCCAGTCAACACATGCGGACCCACCACTGAGTCCGAAAGCGAGGACGAATGGTTTTCTATGTATGGGTATGCTGCCGCGGAGCGCCTACTTGAGAGCATCCGAACAGCTATGCTCGACAACAATGACGCGCCATATGTTCTCCCGAACTGATTTGTTTCTGCATTTTCTGGTGTTTGGCTTGCTTAGGTGTTTCTGTTTTTTTCTTGTGTTTGGCTTGCTTCGGTGTTTCCCTTCTTCTTTTCATTCTTATCTTTTCCATATGCATTTCTTCTCCCTCCTGTTTTTCTTCTCATTCTTACTATTTTTATATGCCTTTCTTCTCCCTACCATTTCACCTTTACTTGTCGTTTCCTTTATTCTCTTTTGATTTTCGTTTGCATCTATTTTTCTTCTTCCTCCCCATCCTATTTTAATTATTTTCATTTTAATATACTTCATTCCCCGTTTAATCCTCTCTTGACTCTTGCGTTTCTTATCCTCGCGTCTTTTGTACAATACTACTACACAGCAGTGTCCCCAGAGATTATTTGCTGCGGGGACAATGACATGACTTGCGGTGGCTATCTCTGACAAACTGCACCCACATTACCGTACTCCGAGATAATGGTTGATAAACAGTAACGGGGGTAACTACACTAGGTGCTATTATCGGAATGACGTCCGTGTCCCCTGTAGGGAGCCCGAAAGTGAGAGTCGTGGACGGTGGCGGCGGTGTTGCATAGCGTCCTTGAGAAGAAGTGCCAAATAGTGGCCAACAGCGAGACAATTCTCCTTGTTCCAGGATGCAGGCTACACAACTGAACTACACCTACCACCGCCTCACTATCATCTCTAAATACCAGCTGGCGTTCCTCAACTTGACGGCGAACAAATCCTTGCTACTACTCTGTTACCAACTCTTCCCCCAACTCCCTGCTCCCCCCCAGTGGGCTGCATTCGTTTTCGCCGTCTACGGATTGAGCTTGTGGCTGTCGTTCTCCTGCATAGTAGTACCTATTCCACATCGCCCATACTACACAACTCCGTGCACGATACCTCCTCTAGTTCCAACGAACTTCGATCCAGAAAGCAGCCGTACAGCGTTCCTTCAACATTGATCCTCGAGATACAGCCATTCCTGCCACCCGGTTTTCCCGGAACTAACACGTGTCGGATACATCTTTTACGGTAACTACTTCGGTCCCAGTTATAATAATCATTATCTTAATTCAGCACGCAACTGCCAGTCCTACAATGCCAGCCCGCGAAAGACATTCCCCGCTCTCGGCTTCTTCAAAAATCGTCAGTCGTTATTCAGACTTGTCGCTGCTGCAGAGACATGTAATGTCACTCGCTAAGCGAGTGACCATCGGTGAAGATTTTCGTTTGAAAGTTGAAACACGGAGCAGCCGGTAGTCACGACCGCTTGCATTCGGTAAATAGGCTCCAATATTTACTGAGAAACCATATATTACACTTTGATAGGAACGCATATCGCGTATATACTGCTGCCTAGAGCCCCAGCGAAAATGTCAATGGTATAGTTGAGCTGGCTACGAGATGGCCGGCGCGACGAGCTTGAAATGACAAAACGTCATTGAGGATTCAGTTATTTGCGATAATATTTGAAATAAAAACAGACTATAAGGGCTCCCTCAACTCTAAGCAACCTCCTCGTCATCGCCCTTCACTTGGTCTTCCATATCCTTCCCGTGACCTACTAGTAGGTGGCAATCATGTTTGCTACGGTGTAGTTACTGCGATCCCTACGTAAAATTGCTTATCGGATGGCTTCTTCGCCGCCGAAGTGTCACTCTAGGCGCTAGATTGGTGGTGGGACGGGGTAGATTAGTGATCTGATAAGTACGATCTGATAGTGGATTCCAGCGACAGTAGCAACCACAACCGAGTGATCTAGCGGAATTCGCTGTGAGTTGGGCGTCAAAAAAAAACCAAAATTAGGGCAACGACTAGTGGTCGACGTCACCCATACAACGCGCGAGAATTTCCTCCACAAAACCTCTTCTCCTTTCCACATCACAACCCTGGTTCCACAAATCTCCTGCTGCCTTCTTTACTCAATCTCAGAAACGTTTCCACAACTTTCCTCCTCTTCGCTGCGCGATCTTTCGAACATTCCCACGACTCTCAGTTTTGTCTTCTCTGCTCGATCTCTCCAACATTCCCACAAAACTAACCAGCTTTTCTCCAGCTCAGTCTGGTTCCTCCCCTCCAGCTGAGTCTGGTTCATTCGCTCCAGCTCAGTCTGATTCCCCCGCTCGGGCTCAAGCTACCGCAAAGGCTCTAGCAGCATTCTCGCAAACCCGTTTCATGCGATGGTGCCCTTTTGGTACGGTCACGGGCCGGCGACGATGCTGGAGGCTGAGATGGAGGAGAGGAGGATGAGGGCGGGGTACTGAACACGGGGGTGGCCTGGGAGGGGGGGCGGTTTTTTCCGGCGGTTTCTTTTCTTTTCTTTTCTTTTTCTTTTTTTCGGCTGGGTTTTCCCCTCGATTTTTTCTTGGTTTTTGTTGTTGCCTGTGTTTTGCCGGGCATTTTTTCTTGTTGGCCGGCATTTTCTTGCCGGTCATTTTTTCTTGTTGCCGGGCTTTTTGTAGTATTTCAAAAGTCCTTTTTTCCTTATTTTGTGTATGATTTTGGGGTGATTTCGCGGTGATTTTGGGTTTCGTTTTCTTCTCTTCTCTGCGGAGTGTGTAAAGTAGAATGTATGACGTAAGGATGTGGGCTCCTGGAAATGCCGGTCATCTGATCTCGAGGTCGACCGGCCGCCGGCCGCCCTAGTTACTCGACTGTGCTAAACGGTACACACATACACAGATAAGTACATACCCACTTGAAAGCTAATATTCGAAAGCGATTTGGCAGTACCGGCCTTAAAGTACCGGTAGTAAGAAACAAAAGTTAATTGCAAGTTACCGGTCCTAAACAGTATTGATTGGCAGGAAGCGGTTCCGCTGCCACCAACCACCGCGCCAGTCACGGCACCAGCTACTACTAACTACTACTAGCAGAGTGCGCTCGGTACCGGCTATGGTATCGGTGGTTAATACCGCACTGGTGACTGCCCTGGAAGATTCTGCCCGTAACTATGGGCCGTAGCTTATATCTACTGCTCGGTACATGGCCCTGCTCAGCCAAGAAGGCCAATATGTCGAGGAAGCTACTCATGGCCTCGAGGGTGGCATTATTGTCGGTGGTGGCCGCGTGGAGAGAGGCGGTAGTGGCAGTTGTGGCAATAGCCGCCGTCGTTGAGATTGTGGTTGTAGAGGGTGGGAACGTGTGAGGGTTTTCGCTGTTATTTTCGTTCTCGGTGAGACGTTACTGTCAGATTGGTGGTGTGGGAGGAACAAGGTGGTTGGAAGAAGCAAGTGAAAGAGATAGATGTGTGGGAGAAGAACCCCGATGAGGTGCTTGGATCTGAATCGCTGTTGAGAGTTGTTATTCAAGCGTGTCGCGGCGTTCGAGGCATGCGATGTCACTTGTGAACCAAGTGATGCTTAGTGGAGGGCTGCCCGACAATCACGGAGAAGCGGATAGTTGCGACAGCTTGCTTGCTGAACACTAGCTCTGGTACGTACAGAGAGACCGTGGGTGGTATTTCCAGAGAAACGGATGTGGCATATATTTCGCTGCCTCGAGCCCCCAGCCGCCAAGTCCATGGTCACTATAGCGGAGCTGGCTGCGAGCCTGCGACAACCATCTGGTACATAAGTGTCGCAGCCGGCGGCCAGCGTGACGAGCTCGAAAGGATACACAGCCATTGAGGATGCAGTTATTTCCGATACTATTTGAAAGAATAAAACAAAATAACGGCTCCCTGAGCTCTGAGCAACCTCCTCGTCATCGCCCTCTTGCTTATCTTACATATCCATCTCGTCAATTTTCTCCTTCATGGATCTTCTCCTTGTTCTTCTCGTTCTCCTCCTAGTCTTCCACCAGCTCCTTCCTCTGTTCGCCTCCCATGTTGTTCTTGTCGGCTTTCACATCCACGTCGGCGGGGGTGCCGGCGGCCGCAGCGTTGTCGTCATCTTCGATCGCGAAACTGAGGGCCAGTTCTGCGAGGAAGGCCAAGATTTCCAGATCTGGCGAGGAACACTCTCACGAGATACTTGAAACTGAATCGCTGTTGAGAGTCGTTATTGATGCTTTTTGCAGCGGCCAAGGCATAGGATATCACTCGCACGCCGAGTGTTGCTGTGTGAAGAGCTGGCCAAAAACCAGGGTGCAGTGGGTAGTTAGGACAGCTTGGATACCGTACGTTGGTTCTCGCCAAGTTAGTTGATGTAAATCTACAAAAGTAGAGGAGGCGGGGTTTCCGACCTCGCGCAGGGTTTCCCGCGATCGGGACCGCCCACGGTGGCATATGCGATATTGAAAGCCTAACGATTGGAAATTATGGTCGGATGAATATTGGGGAGTATGGAATCACAATGACACTAGGTATTACACTCAGCGAGCTGGCAACATACCCACCTCATGCACCCGGAAATACATATCAGTACAGATGCAGTTGACCTTAGGCTATCCAGGTAATAGCAACATCACGGAAGCATTACATCAGGCATGAAGCGCACACGGTTAATTCATTGTAGGATTGACTCTAGTCACCAAACAGGAATATATCCCAGATCGTGCCCCACCCCGATTCTCAACATGCAAAGGCATAGGCCATTATGCCTCTACGTGCAGAAAGGCGCATTCATAGGCATTGTTACTCTTGGGGGAGTCCTGGGTTGTATGGTCCAGTAATGCTGCAGACGACAATCAATTGATGTTCTCTCTCTTGTATTATGTACTGACACTGCTGGGCTTAATGTGGACTATCCTCGTCCCCCATAAAAATAATGAATCATCCTCGTCCCCCCCGTGAAAGTTAAGCTCCTCAATTACTACATGCTATGCATCCTCGTCCTCGCTGTCCTCGCTGTCCTCGTCGTTGGAAACTAGGTTCTGCGTCGGACCCGGCCCGACCCCCATGCTCTCGATCTCCTCCCTCAACCTCGGGGAGAAACCCTCCATTATCACGTCCGCCTGATGGACAATCCACCTGGCTCTGGCCCTCTCCAGGTCAAAATCCGCCTTCAGCTCCTGCAGCTTCCTGATCCTGCGATTATCCTCGCTTGTGAGGGTAAGCAGCGGGGATCTCGCATCCGCACGCTGAAATCAATTCGGAGAGGTACGGGTATCCGGCGCGGAGTCGAAGACTGCCGGAGCCCAGAGGAGACCTTTCGCTGGCTGGGCGTGGGCTGGCGGTGGGAGGTAGGTGCGGGAAGTCACCATCCGCGTGTACAAGGGTGTGGGCTTCGGGCGCCGAGCGGGTGCGGGTGCGGGTGACGGCGGCATCTCGGACCTCTGTCTCGTTGCATTCAGCCTCTCCTTGAAGACATCCATGCCAGGGCCGCCCTGCTGTGCCACCAGCTTCTCCTTTCGCTGGAACTTCGAATCGTCATCGTACGTAAATCGTACTCGTCGATTATCCGGCTCTACTAGAGAGCCCATGGAGTCGGAGCTGCTCCGTCGCCGTTTCCTCGACGGACTGAAATCGGCGGACGCCAAGCCCAATCTCGGTGGGAGGATAGCGGGCATTGCTTTCAATGCGACGACTCCATTGAAAGCTAGCGGCGGGAAAGGTATAACTCTCTTTCCTCTTCTGCAGTCGTCGCCGGTTTCGGTCTCCGCTGCATCCACCTGTCTCGTGCTGGGAGACACCACCTTCTTCCTCTCTAGGCCCAATCTTCCTTCCTTGTCCTTCGTTATCACCCATTCCAATTTTTCCTGGGCGCTCTTCCTTGCAGCATCCTTCCTCCTCTCGAATCGCCTCCGCCTCTGCTCCTCAACCTTCGCATTGAGCCCCTCTCGAAAAACATTGAGTCTCGTCTTATACAAATTCAAGCTCCGCCGGCGTTGAGCTCCCACTATCTCCTCGGAACGCTTCTTCTGATTCTGAACCTTCTCGTTGAGTCTGGCCCTGAAAGCATTGAGTCCCGTCTTATATGAATCCATGCTATGTCTGTGTCCAACTGTCACCAGCTCCTCCGAGCGGCACTGCCTCCGAGTTGCAATATTCTTATCGAATTTTAGCTGAAATACATCCGTGCCAGGGTTGCGTTCACGTACCAGAAGCTTCTCGGATACCCGTCTTATCGACTCTCGCACGGGCTTCACCTCCTTCGGCTGGATCTTCTCCTCCGGCTCGCTCTTCTCCTCTGTCTCCTTCGAATCTTTCGATTCCTTCGACTTTGTCGTTATATTCAGATCAGTGGCTGTGGATGGACTAAGTGGGGGTGGATCGTTTACCTTCTCGGACTTTCGCCACCCCTGCTTATCAAACCGCTCGTCGAGCCTCTCCCTGAAGGCACCGAGCCTCGTCTTGAACCAGTCCATGTCACGGTTGTTCCCTTCGCGTCCCACCATCCCCCCGGACCACCGCCGCCTCTGTGTTTCAATCGGAATGTTGAAATCCTCTTTCAATGCGCCCGTGCTAGGGCTGCATCCCCGTGCCATCAGCTTCTCCGATAGCCGTGATATCCTCTCCTTCAGCTCCTTCAAGTCGGTCGTCTCGGTCGACTTCTTCTCGGTCGACTCCTTCGTCTCGTTGGAATTGTTCTCCTCGTTAGATTCATTTGACTCCTTGGAATCCTTGGTCTGCTTCAACTCCGTCGAAACATTCATCTCGATGGCTGGGCAGGAGTGATTGGGGCAGGAGTGATTGGGGTATCATCCGTCAATCGCACCCTTCGACTACTCGGGCCTTCAGGAGATGGAGTGTTTGTGTTTGTGTCTATGTTCTTCGCGTCGGAGGTGCCGCATCTCCGTTTCTTCAACCGAAGGGTGTCAGATCCCGATCCAGATCCCATACGATATCTCGGCAAGGGAATGGCAGCGGGATTGGTCTTCGGTGGGACGACGTTGTTAGTTACTGACGCCAGTGGGGAACGCGTAGCAGCTTTGGGTTGTTTCTCGCTGGTGTTCTCGCCGTTGTCTGCACCGCGTTTACTCATCTGCACGCTGCGTGCTTTATCCATTGTTCTCGTGGTTTGCTATCAGTAACTGAAGCGTGCAGTGGTGAGAAAGATGTGTGGTGGTTTCAGAAGATGTGTGGTGGTGGAAGCAGGAGTTGGGGGGTTGTGGTGGATGTAGTGGATGGGAAGAGAGATAGTGGGAAGAGAGAAAGAGGAGAGGTGGGAGGTGAGGTGAAGCGGTGTTTATCGCTAAAGGTCACCAGCTGCTCGAGGCGGCGTTGTTTCCAAGCCTAAGGGCTATATGCCGAGTGACAAGCAGTGTTTAGTACTATCCACGTGAAGTCACATTTATTTATTTATTCATTCTTCATACGGCTTAGGGCCCTAAGGCTATAGCTGGTATGAATAGGAAAAACAACAACCAATCCTCCACACGGCCGCCGGCCGCCGTCCTCCCCATCTCCGTGCTCAGTTGTGTAAAGAAATTCGTTTGATGGTTGATAACCCTTCCGTGTTTTCGGCGTTGTTGTTTTCGTCGCTTCGTGGTTGTCGTGGTTCTGGCCGTGTGCCTCGGATCTCCACCTTGAGTTCACCCTTTCCTCCGCTCTTCTCTGCCGACAAATAAACGCTCTACCGCAGATCTTTTACTCTACTCTTGGCCTCTTCAACGTCCATCCAGGAACTCGGGATGTCCACCATCCGCTCCCGGCATCTTCTCCGCTCTCACCGATCACCACCTTCTCCTGATCACTAGTTTCACACATCGTATGTACCCGTCACCGTCACCGTCACCGTCCCTAGCACAGCACTCATCATCGACAGCATCATCACCGTCGTACCATGCACCGCCCCACGCACTATCCGCTTTGTTTTGTTTTTTGTTTAATCACTAATTTCATACGACCTATCAAGATTATGGCGGTATCGCCCCGTTCACCCCACTGTCCAACCCAGCTTTCACTGAGCGGCCCGAGGTGACTTTCCCTGCCCTCTCCGCCCCGGCCTTTCCCGAAAGTATATGAGCTCACCAATTAAAGCAGAGACAGAGCTACGAACAGGAATAGGCAACAATCGTTCCCTCTCGCCTCGCCACGTCCTTCTCCACCGTTCGCCCCGCACTCGCCCCCCCGCACCCGCACCCGCCCGCGCCCTGGAGTCTTCCCACCTCCGCCGCACGTCTCTGCAGTGGTCCGCTATTCCAAATCGCTCGACTCCTCAAATTCCGCACCGTCCTCCTCCTCCTCCTGCTCCTCGTCGAGTGGCCTTAGCTCCGCTCTCTCTTCCCAGGTCTGAGTTCTGTACCGGCACTAGCCGTTGCGGCCTGCGGCCATTGTGACCGTTATTTGGGCATCGGAGATACTGGCCAGTGAGGCTGTGTCCTGTCTGCAGTTGTTAGAATCTCGCGACTAGGCGCTTGCGGGCCGGGCCGTCTCTGGATTGGGTCACGTCTCTGGCCAGACTTCCGGCTGTGTGTACATACCGATACCTCTTGTGAGTGGGTTTTCTGTCCGCCCAAGCCTCGGCTTCCTTCAACTTCCTTTCCGTGACGCCTCGTCTCAGCAATGCCAGTGATGCACTGCAGGTGGTGGCTGACTGGAGCCATGGCGGTACTTGTGGTGAGGGCCCTCCACTCCTCTGCGAGCAGTACGGTTGTCGGCTGCCAGTTGGGACCATTCGTCCGCCTTCCCGTTCCCACGGACATATTGGTGGGCCGGGCCGGCAGCATCCATCTGATCTCAGTGCTGCTTTCAGGTTCCCTTTGGCCGCTGGCGGAGAGTGGTGATCTGCTTCCGTACCTGGAGTGTGTACTTCTAGCCGGGGCCTGATGCATTGCGCGTTATTCTCCTAATGGCGGCTTGTGCGTCGGTGTACCTAGATGGTAATCGAGGAGGCTGAAGATAGTCGATTCCAACCACAGGCTAGAGGCCGAGTGAGATCGCATGTTTAGACATGGCTACTTGTTGGAATTGGGAGAAGAACTTGACTTGATGTATTGATACGAGAAACATGAGAATGGAGAGAAAGAGGACTACGTATCGAGGGGAACGAGCTCGTGTAGACGAGGAGAAGGCCGAGCCTCAGACAGAGGATGCGACGGTACTCAGCGCCGGATACTCTTCGCCAGACTGGGCTGGTGGCTTGAAGGGTTTCAGCTGACGAGGCCGATTCAAATGAGAAGCCACAGACAATGCTAAGCAGCTACGAAGGAAATGAGGGCTGTATGCAAGGATAGTGGAAAGTAGTAAAGGACAGTGGAAAGTAGCAGTGACACCGGAACAGGTGATAAGACGCATAATATCAACACTACGTGAAGTCTAGACGCCGAGAGACGGCCCATGTCTGGCCGTATCCACGTGAAGTCACATCGCGCAACGCTCCTATAGACACCCACTGTGGGACGCAGCTGGAACGGTCGTCGTGGCAGCATTTTTTGACCCTGGGCTGCGGACCTTGCGCAGATTTTCTGTGGAGACGTTCGGACTGGCTGTCGTACCTGGGGCTGCAGGCCTGTGCAGGGGGACCTGTTTTGTTTTGCTCGCCGGTTCCGGTTTGTTTTGATCGTTTCTGTTGTTCTCAACGGCGGTACGACGATGCGGCGGGGGCCAAGGTTGGCCGCTCTGTTTTCTCGATTCCGAGGTCGGAGAGGGCCGCACTTCTCTGAAGGCCGTGTGTCGTTCATCCTCGATCATCGCTATCATCCATCATCACTATTCTTCGGGCTGTTCGTTCATCGCTTGATTTCATCGCTGCTTGCTTTGCTTTCTTCAGTCTCGGTAGTTCCTCTTTGCTTTGCTCGAGTGTGCTTCTTTTGATATTCGGTCGCTTGACTCGTTGTTACTCTCTCACCTGATCCTTTCTTCTGTGTCACGACTGGTGATGCACGTTCCTCGCCCCTGACTACGACGCCTCTCCCCAAAGTCGGCTGCTGCTCCCTCACCACCTCATCGCGCAAGCAGCTTCAACATCGTCGACGATCAGCAGTTCTACCGACGATCTTTTACTCTACTCGCCGCCTCATCGACGACCATCTATATAGGAACCCGCGATGTCCAACATCCGGCCACGCCATCGTATCCTCTCTCGCCGATCACGCGAGAGCGGTTCACCGGTTTCGCACCTCGTGTGTAGCCGTCACCGTCACCGTGCCACGCACCATCGGCATCACCGTCGGCATCACCGTCGGCATCACCGTCGGCATCACCGTCCGCATCACCGTCGGCATCACCGTCGGCATCACCGTCCGCATCACCGTCCGCATCACCGTCCGCATCATCACCACGCGCAGTGACTTTTTGTTTTGTTCATTCATTGATTGCATGCGACCTATCTAGATCATGGAAATATCTACCCGTTCACCCCCCGTTTCCCCGCCACTGTCCAACCCAGCTTTCATCAGGTGGCCCGATGTGGCTTTCCCTGCCCCCCCCCGTGGCCTTTCCCATCGATGTATGAGCGCACCAAAGAAATGACACTAAGAAAAGACAACTTCCACTTCCTCAACTCTTCCCTGCTTCACCGCAGGTCCCTAGTCGTCACCGCTTCCTGCCTCTTCCAAAAGGGATGCCATGAAGGAAGGTGGGGGGAGGAACAGCGGGCTAGAGCCCGGCTCCTCAACTTCAGCACCCCCCCTCCTCCTGTCGCCTCAGTTCCGCACCCCTTTCTTCCCGCTCCCTGAGCTCCCATTCGGAGACCTCGCTCTCTGTATCTTCTTTAGCGGTCTCAGGTATCTATCTCCCCACATCAGTGGAAGCAAGGAATTCCAGCTTGGCGCTGGTGGAGTAGTTGAATCGAGCCTTAACTTCTCCATCATTCTTCATTTCACCGTCCCCTTTGCCGGGCCACACCATCTCTCTCATCGTTGTCTAAAGAATTGACGACCAACCTTTACCTCCCCTCATTCTCTCTCATCGTCATCTACAGAATAAGTAGACGCTCAACCTCTTCCTCCTCTCCCCCCCTAGTATCCACTGCAACGCGAGCATAATATCCACGGCGAGGACATGCTTGCGAGGGCTCTTTGCCAATGCCTCCCCAGCACACGTGACGAGGAAGGGAGCGTACAAAGAGGAGAGAGCGGAGATGAAGGTTTGACCGTTTACTCAATAGATGATGATCGAGAAAGAAGAAGAAAAGTCGTGGGTGCGAGCTTAAGTCCCCCTCCTCATTCGACCGACCCCGCCATGCCCACCAACGTTGATGCTCACTAATAATCACATTACTTTGCCCCCGACCCCCCGCCGACAGCTCCTCCTTCACTTCCTCATCTCACCGACAGCTCCTCATGATTCATCTTACTGGCAGCTCCTCCTTCACTTCCTCATTTCGCTGACAGCTCCTCGTCTCGCTGACGGCTCCTCCGCTACGCCCTCCACTTCATCATCTCGCTGACAGCTCCTCGTCTCTCTGACAGCTCTCCGCTACGTCCGCAATTTCATCATCTCGCCGACAGCTCCTTCCCTCCTTCAACCAATTTCTCTATTTCCTTTACTCGCTAACAGCTCCTCCTCCTCCCCCCCCCCCCCCCCCCCCCCCCCCCCCCCACCCACAGACAGCTGCTCCACCACTTCCACAAGAGTGTGGTATCCGCGGCGAGATGGCGGTGACATCTGCGGGAAAACTGAGCTGACTCGAGTGTAGGACTGCATAGTGGGAGATGGCACCGACAGCCTACAGCGAGGCTATCATGAAAGGACAAGGCAAAGACAGAGAGGCGGGCGTGCTGTCCGTAGCGGAGAGAGTGGGGAAGACCAGGCGCTGACCGCCAGTGCAGGACAGCAACAACAATGTGGTATCCGTGGCGACGACAATGTAGTATCTGCGGTGATAAACCTCTGGTATCTGCGGCGCACAGACTGTGGGAGGACCGAGGGCTGACCGCCAGTGCACGACAGTAAGGACAGCGGGGGCATCGCGGAGGAGAGTGTGCTAACCGCGGTCGGAGAGGGCGGTACGCTGCGGTGCAACTGGAGGACTGTCTAGGAGGACAAGCCGTATAGTACCACATATGAATGTAACGCATTTGATAACACTGCAAATTACCCAAAATATCGCATTTTGCAACAAAACCATCTCAAAACCCAGTGCATTCTACGTCTTGTCGCATTCATCATTATGCTGCATTGAGTGACATCTCCGTTAATGCGACATCTTGGACCTCATTCCATTCACTAATTGAGTGACCTCATTTTAGGGTGGTGTTTCTTGCGACCCATTGACCATAAAATGCCGGTTTGCCTCATTACTTGTACCCTAGGGAATGACCAGGTCAATCCGTGAAATCACGCCGCGTGATGTTCCATGCTTGCAACCCATCCTCCTGAGGCAATCATGATAGAAGCGCTTCGAGGGTAGCTACGGAATCATAGTAGATCACACGATTGAATCCTATCCACAACATGGGCTTCATCACACGGTATTGCTGCGAGGGGCTCAACAACACCATGCGCTCGATGGATCAATCGCTACCGATATTGGATGAAGACTCGGTGAATTCGATACTTTCGCTTCGCTTCACAAAGAAAAAGATAAGCTATCTCTGGCACTGTAATATGTACTAAACCGGATCCCGCTCTCCCGCTCTCTCACTCCCACTCCCGAGTCCCCGTTCCTTATTCCTCCGGTTTCCGGCCGACAACGTGCCACCTACACCGCACATCAGTAACCGATCGGGCATCATCCGGATGGTAAACACATACATCAATTGATAAGCGTGCACCCTCTTGCTGTCGACATCCGCGTGCGCAGCCCTGCACATATTAATGACCTCTTCTGAGCTCATGCTGAGGTATCTAGTCATGGGGGCCATAGCGTAGGCCTCCAGGCCTGACGCGCTGTTCAGTGTGGCGATATACCCCGCGCGCTTCAGCTGTGGGTTCTTTGGCCAGCCGCCCCACGGCTGCTTTCCTGGGTGGGTCTGGGTTGTTTTCCCGCGTCATTGGATAGTTCGCGAAGAAACGGGACCAGTGTAAGTGGGCATACCGTGACATCGACGAATCCGGCGGATTCGACCATCGACTTTAGTAGCGCCCCCGTGGGGTTGACGATGTGCACCCCCGACGTCGCTTTGATAAACGTTACGAAGTAGGTTTGCAGCGCGGAGCCTTCGAACGTGTCATCGTCGCAGTGCAGCGCCGCCTCGGCTTCTGCTAGCTCGATGTAGCCGCCGGGCTTGGTGTGGCTAGTACGTGGTCAGCCGAGAGGCGGTGGTGGTGGGGGGAAGCAAGCGGCGACGAACCGGTACATCTGTCGCAGGTAATTCGGCCAGTCACGAATGCTCTGCGCGATGTTGCGCGAGTGGATCAAGTCGAAGTAATCCTATCCGAGTCAGTCAGTCGGTGGTCGGCGGTGGTTGGGCGATCACGGGCATGCAGTGGATGCGTATGGTACATACCTTGCTGAATGTCCAGTCCATCTCGAGATCGTCGACCTCGAATCGCACGTTTGGCACGACCCAGTTGGGTTGTATCGGACTCAGATCCACGCCGACGACTTCGGCGGACGGGTACAGCTCTCCGGCATCCAGCGCCCAGATGCCGGTTCCGGTACCGCAGTCGAGAATGTGCTGTGGCTTCTCGGCGATAGGGGCGACGTGGAGCGCACCCTTGAGCAGGAGTAGCTGGAGATGGTGGTACATATCGAGGCTGTTCACCGGAAAAAATCAGCTGTGCCACACACGGCTTCGACACACTCGAGGTAGGTACTACTAACCGGTCTTGCTCCTTCTCGTCGTTTGGCAAAAGGTACTTGCCCTCCCGAAACCGGTGATACCGTCGACCATTCTCGTAGACGTAGTCGACTATCGACGAGGTTATGCTGTCGGTGGAACCTTCCCTGCGGTACCGTCAGTCGTCGCGCATGGGCCTATGGTAGGATGTGCACGTACAGTGTAGAGGAGTAGTCCGATGTAGACAAATTCGTTTCCGAGTCGACTTCCAACTGCAATCTGTGAGCCCACCGGACGGTAAAGTACGATCGTACTGGCCACGGGAACTTACAACCGGTTCGTCGGTCATCACGGCTGATGGTTTCATGTTTCCCGCTGGTCGAACTGCAATCTGGGAGGAAAGATCCGTAGGTCGACGGCTTTCGGGGGTGATATCGACAGAGATTTATGGACTGAATCCCACCACGCGGCGGTAACATCGTATTTATAGGAGCCGTAAGCGCTTCCTGGCCCCTTCTCCCCTGCAGGACTCGGGTAGACACGCAACTGCTTCACTTAAGCCGGCTAGTATCGGGCGCAGAAGCTCGCTTGTACAGGCGCAGAGGCTCGCTTCCATATGCGCTCATGTTTGCAAACGCCACATACCGACGCGGCAGGCACGAGAGGTGTATGTATATCAACAGGTGTTCCGCCCGTGCGGCCCGTTGCCGGCCCTGAGCTAATGCAGTGGGTGCATCGTTGCAACTGCCGCCACGAACGACATCTGCAGATCCCAGGGACGCGCGGGGGAAACAGGCTCAGCGGGGTATTCAGTCTCTGGATGGTCGTGCGGTGGCCGCTCCTTAAAGGCTCATAGGTAGATTGACCAGCGAGTACGTGGCTTCCCGAACGGTTAATAACCCTGGCTAATCCCTCTTCCGCAGGCATCGCGACAACGTTTCACTCCACACAGGCATCCACTCCTGCTATCAGGTCAGATTTCGCACGTGCTGGAGCACACATAATCCATGCCGGGTTGTTGCGACGCCAAGCAGACATTACCAAGTTGGAAACCGTGAAAATACCAAGCTTCAATCGGCCGGACAGGCAGTTGGGCCACTTGTATCTGCAGGAATTAAGCTGTAGCGATCCACCGACTGGAGAAACCAGCGCTCGACACAATAACCTTCATCATCCGCGGGCAGCGTCGGTTCGGCGGATGAATTGGCATGGGCGGTGCTCACATGCGGTAACTTTCGGACCTGCGGCCACTCGCATGTGGGGGTCACCACCTGTAGGCACCTCCACCGCCGCCGCAATCTCGAGGGCGTTACTGTGCCGCGTCCCTACAGAAGTCAGGTATGGAAGATTTCGTGAATCTGTAGGGGGACTTGCGTGCGGAAGGTGTTTAAAAAACTGCTCGCTCCACATCAGGTTCCAGCTGGACGCCGAGCCGAGATTCTGGCAAACGACGAGGGCGATATATGCGGGCTCAGGCGATGTGGCCGGTGATGGCATTCGGCGATGGGAAGCGGATTCCAAAGCAAGAATGGACGAACGGTGCTGCGGTGTTGGGATTGCGTGTCCGGGCGAAGAGGAGCGGTGGACGGTGTATGATATGTACGATCGCTCAAGGATGACTGGTACGGGCTAAGGCTGATGGAGCATGTGACGAGGCTGATGGCAATCGGGCCAACCCCACGAACCAGGCTGTTTCGGTCAGCGCAACCTTGCGTTACGTCACAGAAAGCTACATGGTATGTAGTTCCCGCAGATACTACGATAGCGAGGAGTGATATCTCACCACGATTCAGATTTTACCAAGATTCAATTTGAATGAGAGCGATAGTATGTTCTCTTTGATACACCTCCATATCCACTCGTCCCGCCGGTCTTCTCATACGTTCCCCTTCTACTATGCAAACTCCAAACTCCAAAAAAATCGCCTCGTTATATCAATACCGCCATCTCACCGGCGACTCGTTGTTTCTTCCTTCTCAGACTCAACTCAGACAACTATCGACTGGTCAACCCCTATGGAAATATCAGACTCCGTTAGAAAATAGCAATCAAGTAAGATCGCATCACCGACTGCAAAAGTAAAACCGTAACCGCTCGAAGGAAGATGGAACTCACGTTACGACACTAGTATGAACGCCATGGTGTCCACATCACCATCCACGCCGGGGCCCATGTCTGCTTCCAACCTGGCATCCACGCCGGCGTCCAGACCGGTGTCCAAGCCGGCATCCAAGCCGGCATCCAATGCGAAAGTGTATTATAAACGGACGCCATCGGACTTGCCTAAACCATCGTCAGCATGCTATCTCGACATACCGTCAACGCCTGAACTGACCATCGCCTGAAAGAATGGGTTCGCCTTGAGAGCGTTAGTATACACTTTCATCGAAACGGGGAATCGGTCTCAATGCTCACCATAGCTGGCATATAATTCGCTGCGGGATGTCGCTCCGGTGACATACGATAATCCGGTTCCATGCCTCCTACTGCCCAATGCGGTCCTCCTCGTCGCTGCTGCCGCATTGGGTAATCCGGGTCGACGCCCCCCATTGCCCAATTCGGTGCGTCTTGTCGCTGCGGTGGCATTGGGTAATCCGGTTCCATGCCTCCCATCCCACAATGCGGTGCTTCTCGTCGCTGTGGTGGCATTGGTGGCATTAGGCACTCCGGTTCCATGCTCCCCACTGCCCAGTTCGGCCGTCGCTGCGGTGGCCCTTGGTAATCCGAGTCAACGCCACCCATTGGCCAATTCGGTGCCGCTCGTCGCTGCGGTGGTCTTGGGTAATCCGGGTCGACGCCATCCACGGCCCAATGCGGAGCCCCCCGTCGCTGCGGTGGCCTTTGGTATTCGTGGTCCACGCTCCCCTCTGCCGAATGATCCGGCGACCTGGGGTAATCCCGTTCCGCGGTTTTCCCAGCCCACATTTGCGTTTGCTTCTGGTGATGCGGCTGCTGCAGCTGGGGGTGCAGCTTGACGCCTCCGTCCGCAGCCTCCTGATTTTGCTGGAAGTCCGATTGCACGATCTCCATGTCGCGATCCGGTGACTGCTGGCGGTCCGGATCCACGCGCACAACCGCCCACTCCTCCGACGGCTGTTCTTCCGGCCGGTAGCTAACCATCGCCTGCTGGTCTTCCGGCCGGTAGCTAACCATCGCCTGCTGGTCTTCCGGCCGGAAGGTCACCATCGTCTGCTGATCCTCCGGCCTCAAGCTTACCAGCGACTGCTCTGATTCCTTCGTGTCCTGCGTGTCGACCAGTTCCTTGTGGGATTGCTGCTTCTCCGCCTGTCCTGGGTCTTCTTGTAGCGATGGGCACGAATAGTGATACGGCTCTCCGCAAACGCTGCAGAAATTGGGAGTGTCTGAGGACGGCATGTTGCGATACGTATTGTTGACGGGTGTCTTTGCTCGTGGCGGAGGGGACGAGGTCGAGTGCAATTCGGTGATGTTGCTTGCTCGTTCGTGTGCTTCGGTGGGCGGTGGGTGGCTATCGATACGGGTGTCGACTTCGCTGCTCGAAGGATACGTTGTCGGTGATATTTGTTGCTCAACGACAGCGGGAAGTCATCGACGGCCACCCGCCATAGTCGTAAAAGCGGAATGCGGGGACGGGGTGACGCGATTGCCTGTTGTCCGGCGGCGACACTAAGACACCCCTGCCGCAGCTCAGCAACCCCGCTGAGCCACGAAGTGCAGCTAGCGATCACTCGCCACGTGGTGGGGATGCGGGGAAGAAATCGTTAATTAGTTGGCACCAGCCCAGGCGGGAAGGAAAGCTGGCGAACTCCATTCAACCATTGGAACCAGCGTCGTCTGCTAGTAATTAGGCCAACCTGCCCAGCGCGCACTTATGCGTGACCTCCTCTCTGTTTGCTTCATCTCGATAACGACCACCAACACCACCAGTCAGTCCACACCATCCTGCTTTGCTCCTTTTCTTTTCTCGCGAATCGAGAACGGCTCCGTACTAGTATGCACTTACGAGTTGTCGTTATCGATTAATTCATGGGGTTGGTGAAATGGAATTATTATTTTTCATTTCTCGACAGGATCTAATGCAGTTAGCTGACGACTCCGCAGAAAAGGGCCCATTGAAATACCTATCTGCAGTGGCAGAACCACGTAAGTTGCCTCGACCTACGACCAGCCAACGGTGCAACATCGCATTCTCGGGCGCTGCTGATCCGGCAGCATCCAGCTCTAACAGCCCACAGAACAGTCACGATTGGATCGTGACAGCACACAGAGCATATATCATCGAGATGCCTAGCAAGTAGGTGCCTATTCCGTCGTTCGTACGGCGCTTCGATCCGCGAATGGGACATCCGATGCGGTCCAGGCCAACTCGATAACTGGTCCGGGTAGCGAAAAGGGTGAACAGGCCAACGAAGCCAAAGGACGCTGCACCCACTAGCCTCTTTTTTTCCCCACCCATCGCAATTATCGCGGGGTCGCCACCACCACCACCCAACACCATCACCGTCGACTGAACTCTCGCGAGAGAGAGATAGAGAGAGACCGCAATCTATCGGAAACACGACGCGGCCGAAATATCTCGCCGTCAGCGATTCACGGGCGCAATGCAATGTTCCGTTTTCGGGCGGCGGACCGACATGGTAGCAAACCGGCGCCGACAACGAACCCCGTGCTGGTCGAGCGCGTGCTACCGACCGGTATTTCTTGATCGACGGACGCGATTGAGTAGATTAACTGCGAGGAGCGTGAACGGTGACCTCTTGTCGCGTTTTTTTTGGGAC
The DNA here is from genome assembly GCF_024521635.1 of Tricharina praecox. Taxonomy (NCBI): domain Eukaryota; kingdom Fungi; phylum Ascomycota; class Pezizomycetes; order Pezizales; family Pyronemataceae; genus Tricharina; species Tricharina praecox. The sequence continues at coordinate 1,689,339 of NW_026250407.1, forward strand.
GCGTACCCGTACGTACCTAGTGGAAAACACAAAGACGGGATGAGACAAAAAGCGTGATCAATTGAAAGTGAGGTCTATGATGATGATGAACAGAAGAAAGCAAGACGGAAAGACAGAACAGAACAGAAACAGATCCAATCTACCAGCCTGATGCTCACGCCTACCTTTATTTGTGCTCCTGCCTTGGCCCTTTCACGAACCCGTATCTCGGCTACGTCCTCAGCCTTGCCTGCCGTGACGATAATTGAGTATCCGATACGAGACGTACTCCCGGTGGAATGACGACGGAATAACATGTAAGTAAATGATGTACTACCAGCTAACAGCAAGAAAGCTCAACAACCAGCTATCGGCGTACGACCGCCTCCGAGGGCATACCGAGGTCTGGGACACTGCCAACACCACCCGCGCAAGCATACCAGTACCGGGACCTGCGGAGATTCCCACGCCGAGACCGCACCGCCCGTCGCCTCGGGGATAAGCGATTGCCGCACGGCTCAGCGGTTCAAGCTTCCGCTATCGGTTCTCTTCGGCGTAGTAGCGCATCCGGGTAGGCACGCTCGGAGGATGCGCAGGCGCAATCCTCCCCACCATGACGTCGCGGACTCGCCGTCCTGCGGGCGCTGTACAGTAGGTATCGGCAAGAATTCCATCGACGCGTTGCGAAACATGTGCTCTCCGGTACCCGTGCATGTGGTGATTCGGTGTCGGTTGCCCGCGCTCCGGCTCGCGGCGCCGGCGGGGGTTGTGGCTGCGAAAAGCAGGCTTTGGTCGTTTCGACGTTCGACGCTCGGAGCTCGGTGGAGAGAGCTTGTGTTGGTGAAGTTAGTGGGGTTGATGTCTGCGGCGGCGGCGCGATGATGTTGCTTGGCGGTAGGGTGCGGTCTGCGGGGCGGGGTAAACTATCGTAGTGGCACACGGCTCGGCACGACCCAAGCCGCAACCCTGCACCGCCCCGGGTTTCGGGTTGTTCGTTATGTAGTTTCCCAACATAGCCGACGGAGAAACCGGCCAAAAATATGCGCAATAAATAGGATATACCGCACATATAGCCAACTATGTAAATCACATCGACGTGAATACTGGCGAGAAACCATATATGGATGACCGATGCCGGTTCGTAGGGGGATACTGGGATCTTGTCTAGCATCGCCGTATATAGACCAATCTCTCTGCTTGTCACGAACATTGCATTCAGACATGAAAATAACACCAGATTACTCCCAATCGCCACTTCGCCGCCTAGCTTGCTTCCATCTGATATCGCGCCGTAGCTGACGAGAGGATCAAGCTCAGCCCCTGCCGTGGTACCGTAAGGCGGCGGTGGTCTTGTCGAACCATCTCTCCCCACAGCAACACATTCCAATATCTCCCTGCACCACCGCCGCCGCCGTATCTCTCACTCCGTTCCCACCCCCAATGCCTCGTCGAGTCCTCCGTTAAGTAACCTACATCGCGGCCTCGGTACCCATGCATGTTCTTCCCAAGCGCCGGACGGGCAACAATCCATGCGATCCGGCAACCCGAATGCACGCCATCCAACCCCATCTGTTCCGATTGCACCCCATCCCCCTAAGCCCAGTCAGATATTTTCAGTCGATTCGCTTGTAGGGAGTTCACCTCAGCATGGAATCAAATCGAGATGAAATTGAAAAAAACAAACCCGACCAGAGTTAGATGCAAGAGCAACAGTGTTGCTTTGGACAGAGAAGATTGCGGCCCGATAATCGTGCGGAAGCAAAAAAAACCTTTGCCCTCCGAAGTATATCCAATTATCACTTACGTGAAGCATCAACGGCAAGCTAGTGAAGGTTTGGTGGTTTGGGCCAACGGGATGTCTGCTCTGCGGGATTCCTGTATTTGCCGTATAGGAAAACTGGAAGGCATCCGTTGTGTCCGATAACTTTATATTTCCCACCTCAACATCCAAAAACGAAAAACGTCCGAGGAAATATTCACATTCAAGGATCTTGCTATCAGGCGGGAATGCGACTGCTCTGACCACGCTGGAATGGCCCTCAAAAGTGACACGAAATTTTCCTGTCGTTACATCCCAGAGCCGGACGATACCGCCACATGATGCCGATGCAAGAGTCTTGCCATCAGGCGAGAATGCGACTGCTCTGACCTCGCCGGAATGGCCCTCAGAGTGACACGAAATTTTCCTGTCGTTGCATCCCAGAGCCGGACGGTACTGTCACTTGATGCCGATGCAAGAGTCTTGCCATCAGGCGAGAATGCGACTGCTCTGACCTCGCCGGAATGGCCCTCAGAGTGACACGAAATTTTCCTGTCGTTGCATCCCAGAGCCGGACGGTACTGTCACTTGATGCCGATGCAAGAGTCTTGCCATCGGGCGAGAATGCGACTGCTGTGACCTCGCCGGAATGGCCCTCAAGTACCTGCAACTTCGTATCCCAATCCCTTGGCACTGCTGGTGTGCTCTTGATCCAGCGCGGGATACTCTCCCAAAATTGTTCCCTGACTCTGCTTCTCATGGGGCTCAATGGTAGAGCGGAAAAATGAACTTGAAGGGTGCAATCTCGGTGATCGATCGAAAGGTGAGTATGAATCGCACTGCGTCATGAACCATCGTACGTAAAGGATGACTGGCATCAGACTGCAACTCATTGTCAGCATGATTCTTAGTTTAAGGTGCAAACCATCGGCCTTAAATGTACAGGGTATCACGTATTGAATGTTATTGTAGACAATCGTGCGGTCGGAAAATCTTGCTGCATTCTACGCAACGGGATGTGGTTGAGGGTAAAATTGGAAACACGGAATCCGGTTCGGATTTCTTACCGTACTCAACATTGAGTCAAATTCCTTTAACATGACAACACCGTCATGAATCTTCCCCATCAGGCTGAGAGCCTCGAACCAATGGAGCAAGTGTTTGTTGAGGAAAGCATGGACTCGGTCATGCAGTGGTTCGCCGTCACATAATTTGGCGTTGGTTCGCTGAAGATGGTCAATCCAATACCGGCAAGCGTACTGAGCCTCCAGGGGCAGGCAACCCAGTACTGCACCACTATCCAATTCGATTGCAAGGCTACCCGGGAGCTTCAGTGAACAGATATCCTCCTTCAGCGATGTTGACATGAGCTTGAGACAGCTCTCGGCAAGATCTTTATGGACGTCTTCCTTTGCTATGCTGAACCGGAGGTCATTGCATCTACCGCTGTCCAGGAGATAGTCGCGGAAAGATGGGTGCAAGATTTCGATGGGGATGTCTTGGCTGTCGGAATAATCCAACACAGAACTCAGAGAATCCAATTTTCGCTCAACCTCCCCCGGTTTGGTATGTAAGAGTTGGTTGAGTGCGCTAGCAGGTAGGGCATCGAAGAGAACCACAATGGACCGGACAATCCGCCTGAACCGTTGCAACAGCCTCTCTGTTCTTTTCGGATCGCGATCTTTTACTACGGCGTTTGTAAAAGCTTCGTGTACATCAAGTCAAGTTGTATTGTTGGCGATCCGTCCTCCATGCTGCCTTCCAGTACGAACGTGAGGCGCTCCGGCGGGTGACAGTCCACGTGACCAATGAATCGGCATACTGTTGCAGCATAGATGAATAGTCCGTCTGCCTTCTGAACGAGACGGTCCCGGATCGGTTTATCAGGCCACTCCGTAGGTAGGTAGTGGTGCCGTTTGCGGATCGTGTCGAACTTGTTGTGAGAGAAATCGGTTATGTCGACATCGACTATCGAGTTGGGGATTTCATGAAGGATGAAGTCCCGATAAGATTTACCGATGGTGCCGAAACAATAGCGAATTGGGGTTTCCGGTCTGCTTGTTATAAACACGCGTAACCGCACGGGGGTCAGAGTATTTGACTGAGAAAGCAGTTGGATAATCAGTTCGGTATCGTCTTCGTCGTCGCACTCATCAAGCGCATCAATAACCAGAACCAACGACTGCAGCCCAGATGATTGAGAAAGCGGTTTCAGGATAAGATGTTTCAGTCGGTGAGTATGAGACAGAGTTTTGTCCCATCGCGGTACAGAACAGGTTCACGAACCAAAATTCACGGGAGCAAAGAAAGTTGGGTTCAGGAAATCAAAGTGATCAGAGCCGATGTAGGTACGGGAGTTATCGGTGGTGTTGTGGCTGTTTGTCGTCGTATTCCCACGCAGGGTCGTGGAGTCATGGGCAGATATTTCGTAGCTGTCGGAGGTATGACTGACGCTCCGGGTATGCGAGGGACCTCCCAAGACACCTGTCTCGATGTTGGAGTTATCTCGCTCTTCTGTTGGCTGTGTAGATCACCTTTAGCGACTATCCAGGGTTCGGGAAGGTAATGCTAACTGTGCCACTCGATCTGCTACCTTCCTGAAAGTTCTTCCGCTCATACGGTTGCCAGCGCGCGGACTCGTTCTTCCTTCTCAGTCGTCTCGGAGGATCCATCGGCCTAAGATAGGCTGGAGGTCGATAAATCAAGTCGAACTCAAACGTCAAGCGGTAGTGTATGGTTTAGAGAGTAAAGCAAAGATCGCAGAGGGTGTCGGGTACGAGCGTAAATCAGAGATCGCGGTGGGGGTCTGGGACAAGTTTTGGTGTATTGGCTGCGGGGGCGATCTGGCTGCGGGGGCGATCGTGGATATGTCCGTCAAGACGAAACGCGGTCGTGTTGGCTTCCGATTCGTTGGATTTGCGTCGCGGAAACGCATGGCAGTATCGCCCACCATCTGACCGCACTGCGCGAGCTGTTTGACTATGACCGAAGTTTACTCTTTTCCGCTAAAGTATTTGACCTCCCAGAGATCAGCACTTTTAGCTGATGATGAGAGTCAAGACCGACAAAGCTCGAGTCTTAACCCGCGCCTATTGCTTCAACTGGAGCTATAATGAGCCTGACTCCCAGGAACCCGAAAACTCGCGTCTGTAGAGGAGGCGCAACCCGAACCGACTCACGCTCCTCACTAGCCAATGCCGTGGTCTTTGAACGAATCGAACCCAGCCACCGCCCAATGAGGCACGTCGCGTCACTCCAGTCAGTACAGAAGTGCAGTCGGTGGGACGTCACCACGAGACAGCGGTGGAACATTCTCTCCTGATACGTCACCAGCAATCTCATCGCAGGAACGGAACCCGACACCATCCAACCCCACATGAATACTTCACAACGACCTTGTCGGCAGCGATGGCTACCCGCCAGCAGTGAACATTCGTCCGAGCCATAGCTATAATGTAAACAATGCGATCGTCTGATCAGGCACGAGAATAATTCGAGAACTTAGCTTAGGTGTTCCGCAAAGTTTTTTGTGCCTGAGCCGTGCGATCCTCGAAGTTCCGGCGATCTCCGGGGATACTGCGCGAGGGTTGGTTGTTCGCCTCGACGGTGAATCACGACAGGTGGGCTGGAGATAAATGCATTTTTTCGTCCGATTCGTGTCTGCGGACTTTACGTGCTGGGATGGCGACAGAGCTTCACTACTACCCATGTGACCATTGAGTGGCTATCACTCGTTCAATAACTGCCCAAGGTGGAACAGCCTGCAGACGATGCTCTGAACAAGGCCCCGGAGAAGCGCAGGAAGCACCCAGACAGCTCGGACGAGGCACCGGACGAAGACTGCCGTACTACTTGTGGACGAGGGATGCAGTCCTGTAGTCCTGGATATCGTCACGGCAACCATTGTCGACAAGACAACAGACCCACTAGTGGCGGTAGTAGACGAAGGGGAAGTAGGCAGCGAGGCCCGAAATGGACGAATGGAGAGCGCGAACAATGGCTTGCGAAGACGGCCGAAGAAGCGGAAAGACTGGAAGGGGAGACAGTGGAGGCGACAAGATGTAGAATCAGCGAGGAAGGCCCGGTGTAATGATCCTTTCGCATCAGAAATCTGCAAGCAATTGCGAGCCGGTGTCTCGAACCTGCCGGCTCTGGGCGGCGGCCACTGCAGTTCGGCTCATCCGTAAAAGCGGTCATGATATCCTACATACGCACTACACGCGATTAATCTCGCGCATAACGACGGTCTTCTAGGTGTGATTCATATTCAGGGTGTGCCTACGACCATGTGATGGCAACCGCATTGGCCAGGATCCGACTGATGATTCACCAGTCGTCACTCGCGAAATTGGAGAAATGGTTTATGAAATAGTTCGACAAGTGGTGTGCGAGATTTGTTCGCCATAGCCTATTAAGGCTGCTTGCGAAGCGACTTGATGATCTCGCTCAATTTACTTTCGTGATGGTGGGGGGATGTGGCAGTTGCACGCAACGCAGTTGTCGGCCGTGTTCTCGGAGTGGAGAGTCTGGGTTTCGTCAGCACCGTGTAGAGGAAAAGCTTGTAATCGGGTTTACTGAGGGTGACCTCTCCGTGTTGTTTACTTCCCCTTGGAAAGACCAGTCACCATTGTTGACGGAGAACGTGCACAAAAGCAAACTGGTGATCGCTGTCTCTGGGAAAGAAATGCCCTCATAATGGGTATCAAGTTTTATGGACGCTTATCAGTTGCGTTTCTACACGTCCAGCAAAGTGTCATCATCGATGCTACAGATATAGGAGTCAAGTCGACTTGTGGGTGAAAGATGGAACTGGAGTGTTGACGAATCGGTTGCTACTTGGGGGTATCGCGACACCTCCCTCGGTAATAGCTATGGTCATCGCACGCCACAGCCGTAACCCCGTATGTACTTTCCGTAGTCCATGTTGTCACCAAAACCTCACCACGTGACCGCGAAGTTCCGGGCTCCCTTGAAACAAGGCTGAGACGCGGTTCGGGGAGGATCACCTGACCACCTAGTCCAATGACTTTAAACAATTGCGCATCGGTGTAGAAAAAGCAGCAGATTAAATTTCCCTTCAAGACACGCAAGCAATATGGACCATATCACCAGCCTCGGCTACAGCTTTGCCTTCAAAACCGGATCGATCCAACTGTCATCCGAGTTCCTGATGTAATACGCCATTTCGCCTGTCCTCTTCTCCGCAGTACTATGTCCGTTTCCCAAAAATTGAAATCGGTTACGCTTTTCCCGCGTCAGCGCCCAGTCCTCGTATCTGACTTCACGCACGGCCTCGATATAGTGCAGCGACGACCCTGGCCACAGCGCGGTAACTTTGCCGTGGATGTTGTCGCCTTTGTACCACGAGCGACAGTCTTCGGTCCAAACTGTGTGGTGTCAGCATAGTCGCCGCGGGGCAGGGAGGAGATACGGCATGTTGGTACATACCAGTGTTTTTCATGAACTCGTCTTTATGCTCGACGAAATCGTCCACAGCCTCCTCTCGCACATCGAACGTCGTGAGCATTTCTTTCTGGAACTTGCTCAGCAGCTTGACAAAGTACTCGACCTGAGCTTCGATTCCGGCGAGCACGGCGCCATTGCCGATCGGACAGTTGGGGCCGAGCGTCATCAGATAGTTCGGAAACCCCGCCGCTGCAAACCCGAGGTACGCTCGCGGCTCGTCTTTCCACTTCTCGCGGAGGTCGACACCGGCGCGACCGATCACCGGGAAGCGCGGTCGCAGTGAGGTGTCGAAGCCCGTGGCGCAGATTAGCACGTCAGTGGGGTACTCTTCGCCGGAAGACATGACGCAGCCAGCGGAGGTAACATGGGTGATGTTGCCGAAGACGACAGAGACATTGGGAGCGGAGAGAGATTTCAGGTAGTCGATTCCCGGGGAGAGGCGCCGGCACCCAACAGACCAGGTTGGAATGAGGGCGTTCTGGAAATGAGCTGTCCGTGGATCCGAGAGCTGTTGTCTCATGCGGTCTTCGAAGGCAGTGCGGATTTCCTTTTGCCGCCCGTCTGCAAGGGTGAACATTGCGAACGCGCTGTTGATGCCGGATTCGATGCCGCGGCGGAGCACGAGGTGCTTCTCGGGATCCGCAGCGAAGGAGGCTTTGTCGGCATCGGTGAAGACTTGGTATGCTTCGCCGAGAGGTGGGGCGATCCATGTTGGCTCGCGGATGAACGTGGTAAGTTCCTTCACCTCGGCCTGGATCGCAGGGAGGATCTGGACTCCGGACGATCTGGGGGGAGGTTGTTAGGCACCGAGGAACAATGCAGAGGTAAAACATACCCATTGCCGATTAGGCCCACCACCTTCCCTGTCAAATCCAAGTCCTCCGGCCATGCAGCGGAGTGCACAAGCGTCCCCTTGTAGTTTTCCAAGCCGGGAATCGCCGGCCATTTCCATGCATTTAATATTCCGCCGGCGTTCAACAGCACATGGCAACTGTCCTCTACAAGAATCTCGGTCGTTCCTTGCCGAATCTTCACATGCCACTGCGCGGCCGCCTCGTCCCATGTCGCGCCGATGACTTCGTGTTCGAGCTTGATGTAACGCCCGAGTTGGTATTTTTTCGCGAACCCGGCGAAGTACTGATGGATCTCCTTCGCGGAGGCATATGTTGACGACCAGTCCGTCTTCGGCTCGAAGGACCACGTGTAGCAGTGGGAGGGAACGTCGCAGGCGCATCCTGGGTATCGATTCTCGTACCAGGTTCCCGACACATCTTTGTTTTTCTGTCGGCTGTCAGTAATCATCGTTGAAGGTGTTCCGTCGGGGTGTGTACGCACTTCGTAGACGTTCAGCTCAAAATCATCGAAATGCCGCTGAAGCTTGTAAGCAATCAGCAGCCCAGAAGCTCCCGCGCCGATACAGATAACTTTCAACTTCCGCGTTGGCGTGTGAATGGGCTTGTCGAAATCGACTTTGTATTCGCCGTTGTCGCAGTTGTCGCCGTTCATGTTGGTTCAATCTCTGCAGACCACTTCGTGATCCTCCTTCCACTGCTGCCATCGATGACTTTATATTCGCCAGGCATCGATCAACAGCGATCGTAGAATTCACAAGCCATCGCACGGCAACTCGGCCCATATACTGATCGGATGTAAACTGTCCGAGATTCCCATCTTCCTACCCTTCCCGCATCCGCGCTACGTCACGCGAGGAAAATAGAGATGGCTACATGTATACCAAGACAACCGATCACTATATAAATTCTCCACAACCACGGCAACAATCCACCCTGCGTGAACTGCCGAGTCTTGTGGCTGCCTACGGGCGACCTAATCAAGTACCGGTCATCCGAAGCGCAGTTTGACCGTGGAAGTGTTTGCATCTAATAGACAGTCCAAACCGCAGATTGATCTAGTTGCCTCCCCTTTAAATATTAGTGCTCTCGCTGCCAAGATATATCACCGCCCCCGGTTGCAGATATATCTCATAGTGCGTGTCGCTTATAACAGCCGGCAATGTGTTCAATCAGAAGGATCGACTTGGGAGCGGTTATGTAGGAGTGTACACGCCCGACACTTTAACGGACAAGCGACGGACGAAAAATGACCCCCACTGCCGACCGCTACCCCACTTGGGCAGACGGATGCCTGATGCCGCTGGGGAAGATACAGAGAGTGAGGTTTCCTAGTGGGGGCGCGGGGAGCAGGAAGAAAGGGAAACTGAACTCAGATGTATATTGCCATGATTTACTGAGGTCGCAAGTAATGATTGATTAAACAAATAAGAAACAACGGAAACGTCTATAATGCCGTAGTTTTCTTCGACGTTTCAACCCCACCACTACTTAATTCAACCGCCACTCAAGCCCACCACCACCCGCCACCACGCAAACCCACTATGGCAAGCAATGGAAGAGCTGTCGGCGAAAGGAGAAAGTGAAAGAGGACTCCTGTCGGCGGGAGAAACTGAGTTTGATTTGTCGTGGGCATCAACGTTGGTAAGTAGGTATACATGACAGCATCAATTACTGAGCGAGGAGGGGACATACGCTGGGTGGATTGGGGGTTTTTTTTCTTCTTATTCTCTCCGGATCAGTGCCATGTACTGAAGAAACGGGAAACCATCCATCTCCACACTCTCCTCTGTGTGTGCTCCCTTCCACCTCCCACGGCTGTTGGCCTGGAGTTGGCAGAGAGTCCTCGAAAAGCCACCACCACTAAAACACCCGTCTACTTGCCAATGCCTCTCTAGACCGGAAGGCGGGTCGGCAGACGGATAACACACAAGGGGAGGGAGGATGTAGATGCTGATCTTGTATTCTGTAGACGATGAGAGAGAAACAAGAAGAAGGAGAACAGACGATGGAGATGGCAGGCGACTCGCTGGCCCCGCCAACGTTGATGCTCACTAAGTACTAACCACATCCGCTTCCTCTCACCGACAGGTCCTCTGGCTCTGTCCACTCGCTCCCTCTTCTCGCCGACAGCCTCTCCACCGCTGGCCGCAGTCGGGTTGCCTGGTGGGTGGTGGTGGTGAGTTTGAGTGGCGGTGAGTTTGAGTGGTGGTGAGTTTGAGTGGTGGTGAGTTTGAGTGGTGGTTGGTTTAAGTGGTGGTGGGGATGAAACGTGGAACCAAACCATGGCATTTTAGACGTCTGCCGTTGATACAATCAGCCTAGCCAGCTGGGACACATATTCAAGTTGTCTCGCTCCAGACTTATTCCTGTCGTAAATAACTTGCAGCTTGTACCTCGGCGCCAGTCAAAACTCCAGTCTTAAGTGTTGATTAAGTCCTTATCCAAAAAAACCTTTTTTTCACGACACATCAATATTTTCTGATGACAACCAAAAAACAAATTGACATACGTCACGTAACCACTCATCATAAAGCCCATAACAGCGAAGGCCGTACTAAGACCATGAAAGCGAATCTAGTACATAGCCATGGCAGCGAATATAGAAGAGAGGCGCTTGCATCAAATCCAGTAGAGAGTCATGGCAGCGAATTCAAAAGAGAGGTTCCAGCAGGGGATCTGGTGCACAGCCATGGCAGCAAATCTAGTAGAGAGGCCCTGGCAGCGGGTTCACTACAGCCTCCATGACAGACAGCGAATCTAGTACAGAGCCATGTCAGCGGATACAGAAGAGAGGTCCTGGGAGCTAATGGAGCGGTGAGGTCAGGGAGCGAATCCAGTACAGAGCTCAGCGAGAAAATGCAGCGGTGAAGACCTGGGAGCGAATGTAGGGGTGAAGCTCTGTGAGCGAATGCAGTGATGAGACCAGTTTTCTACATCGTCCGGTCGGGACTGCAGTGCGGACTCGACGGTCTGCTAAGATCTGTTCCGGTCCGGCCCTTTGGACAGGCCGCCGAAAACTAGTGCGTCCCGTCTATGGATCCCGAGGACTGGAGGGGACTGCGGTCGACTGCAGTCGGATGCCAAAAATTGAACAAAATAATTGTCTTCTCGAAATCGCGAGATTACACCAAAGTAAGGCAGAAAAATTTCTTTCCTATGACTTAACATCTTAATGCGAAATCTTTCCATCAAGTGACACTTCAATCGCTTCCTTTCCGCCTTAGTTCGCCATGATTTTGCAATTACTGAAGGAAAAAAAAATCTCCATTTCCTGGCATTAGACAGCAGTCGACTGCAGTCGATTGCTGTGAGACTGGAACGGTTTCAGGACGTCAGAGTCTTTGATAGATATCAAGTATAGAATAAAAGTCAGGGATTTCGATAATTCAAAGCGGAATCATGTTAACGGGTATCGCCGGTAGCGTTCGGTGTTCTTGTTGTGCTGATGTTGAGATTTTTTTGTGACGATATTCGACTGACTGTATAGTCTACGCGTACAACTAAGCACGTGATCGGAAAACTCTTTTGTGGGGAACTCCTTGTAACAGCACGTTCGTGCAAGGCTTCAGGTAGCGAAGTTGGGCTGGGGATCGGGTACTGGGCTCGGCAGAGGCAAGACGGGTTCAGGGGAGAAGGCAAGGCAGAGCTCAGTGCAGACGGCAACTGAGAACGGGGGCAGGGACAAGGACTACGGCGCAGACAGCAGCCGAGGCAAGGACAGAGGTAACAGTGATTGAGTTAACAAGTTGTTGCGTGAAGAACTAAGTACAGAGGGGCAACGGCCCGTTTATATAGGAAATCCTCCACTTCTTCCCGCAACCTGACACTGACCGTGGGCGTTTGCCAGACCCTGAGAAATCCACCTTGCCAGTACCCCGCTTCCGTGACTCATACCCTGCGCAGCCGCACTACCCCTGCTTCCTCCACACAGCCTCAATCCCGCTGCCGCACATTACTGCACTATCCCTGCTCCCTGCACACAGCCCCAATCCTCTGCGGCTCACCCTTGCACTGCCGGTGCACGGCCTGTGCACTGCCTCCTAACACTCCGGATCCTTGCGCCGACCCTCCCTTCATCATTCCGTCGCGAGCCGTGACAAATTTTCCGCAGCAGGGATTGTTGCCGAGGGATGGTAGCCGAAATTAGCATGGAAGGGCGACATTCCGGTTGCCGATGTAACCGAGTTGTTGTAGGCAAACTCAGCCATCGGTAGGAGATTCACCCAATTGTTCTGCTCGTAGTTGACGAAGGAGCGGAGGTCGGCTTCGATCGTCTGGTTGAGGCGTTCCGTTTGTCCATCCGTCTGTGGGTGGAACGCTGTTGACACCCGGGGCTTAATCCCTGGCAGTTGGATGAATTCTTTCCATGTACTCCAGGTAAACCGTGAGTCTCGGTCCGACACTATGTGTAACGGCACGGTCGGGCAAGGCTCCAGGTAGCGAAGTCGGGCTGGGGACCGGGTTCTGGGTTCGGTAGAGGCAAGACGGGTTCGGGGACAAGGTGAGGCAGGACTCAGTGCAGACGGCAACTGAGAACAGAGGCAGGGACAAGGACTACGGCGCAGACGGCAGCCGAGGCAAGGACAGAGGTAACAGTGATTGAATTAACAAGTTGTTGCGTGAAGAACTAAGTACAGAGGGGCAACGGCCCGTTTATATAGAAAATCCTCGACTTCTTCCCGCAACCTGACAATGACCGTGGGCGTGTGCCAGACTCTGAGAAATCCACCTTGCCAGTACCCCACTTCCGTGACTCATACCCTGCTCAGCCGCACTACCCCTGCTTCCTGCACACAGCCCCAATCTCCTGCGACTCATTGCTGCGCTATCCCTGCTCCCTGCACACAGCCCCAAATCCTCTGCGACTCATCCTTGCACTGCCGGTGCACTGCCTCTGCACTGCCCCCCAACTCTCCCGATCCTTGTGCCGACCCTCCCTTCGTCATTCCATCGCGAGCCGTGACAGTAGTCCCTCCTAAGGCTCGAGTTTCCACGAGAGCAAGTTCGACTGGTCCAGGCTGCATGGAGTATCGTCGATGGAAGTCGTCCACAGCTTGTACTTCGGTAAGGTTCTCCTCTGGTTGCCATGTTGGTGCCGCGTAGCCTCTCCATTTCACCAGGTACTGGAGTTTGCCCCTGAGGTTCCGGCTGTCGAGGACCTCTTCAACCTCCCATTCTTCTTGGTCGTCCACGATTACCGGAAGTGGTGGCGGTGGAATTTGTCCAGGGAAGGGATCGTCAGCGTAGGCATGAAGGAGGGATACACGAAATGTTCGGTGCTTCTGAACGGTGTCCGGGATGTCCAATTCGTAGGCGTGGGTTCCGATTGTCCGAATCACACGGTAGGGACCATGGTGTTTGTTTTCCAGCTTGCGACTGGGTCTCTCGGTGCGCCAGTTCCGACCATCCACCCATACCATGTCGCCTGGTTGGAACGCTGGTGCAAGGGTTCGGTGTCGGTCTGAGTCGTCCTGTTGCCGTGCCTGGGCATACCGCATTTGGCTGCGGGCGACGTCGTGGATTTGATGCAACCGTTCCGCTGCACTCTGAGCTTGATGTTCCTCCTTGGTGTCGACACGGATATCCAGCTCAAAGTCACACCGTGGGTGGTATCCTAGGTTAGCGAAGAATGGGGACAGGGTAGTCGTGTCGGAGACCTGGTTGTTGCCAGCGAATTCGGCCAAGAAGAGGTAGTCGACCCAGTCATCCTGGAGGTAGCTGACGTACGCGCGGAGGTGCGGTTCCATGGCGCCGTTCATCCGTTCAGTTTGGCCGTCGGTCTGGGGGTGGAAGGCAGTTGACAGGCGTGGCTCGATCTTGAGGCATGAGCATAGGTGTTTCCAGAATCTCGAGGCAAACTGGGGGCCCCTATCCAAGACGATGGTTTCTGGCAACCCGTGGTACCTGAATATCCGGTCGCTGAACAGCTCGGCCAATCCTTCCGAGGTGATGGTCGTGGTACATGGTAGGAGATGGCGTTGCTTGGTCAGTCGGTCAACAAAAACACAGATGGCGTCAAACCCCTTTGAGGCCGGTAAGCCAGTGACAAAGTCGACTGAGATGTGTTGCCATGGCTTCTCGGGTACTGGGAGGGGGCGCAGGACACCATAGGGTGCGTGCCGGGTGGCCTTGGTTCGCCGGCAGGTGTGGCAGTTTCGGACAAACTGGTCAACGTCCTTTCGCATCTGTGGCCAGTAGTACCTTCGAGCAAGTAGTTCCAGGGTTTTTGCGCGCCCTGGGTGCCCCATGGTCGGTGGGTCGTGGTGGTCCTGGATCAGTCGTAGTCGGAGTCGGTCGTACTCTGGAACATAGAGGCAGTCTCGGTAGATCAGTCGCCCGTTGACTTCGCGGCATTCGGCCAAGGAGATCTCCTTCGAGTGGCGTGTACCATTTCGGAGTAGCTGGAGGATTCGATTTGGGACGGGGTCTATGTCGTAGCCTTCTGTTATCAGTGACGTGAGGAGGGGACGGTGTTGTTCGGGTGTGTTGGTTGCTGCCAACCGGAGCTCTTCCGGTAGGTTGTCCGGTTTCAGGACCGCCTGCTGGTTGGCAAGCAATCTTTCATCCCCTTCTTTAGGGAGGTCTCCTGACCTCCTGGTCAGTGCATCCGGTTTTCCTCCCGCTTTGCCTGGTCGGTAGACAATCTTGAAATGGAAACGGGAAAGGAACTCTGACCATCGCGCTTGTCGTCGGTTAAGTAGTTTCGTTGTCATGAAATACTCCAGATTCTTGTGGTCGCTTAGGACTTGGATGGGGTGAGGAGCGCCCTCCAGATGTGGTCTCCACTCCTCAAAGGCGCGGATGATTGCAAGGAGTTCTTTGTCATAGATCTCGTAGTTGCATTCTGCCGGGGAGTGTTTCTTGGAATAGAATGCCACTGGGTGCAGAATTCCCTCGTCGTCGTACTGAGATAGGACTCCGGCAGAGACGTAGTCGGAGGCGTCAGTTTCCACTACTATCTGCCGATCGTAGTCGAAGTGCCGGAGGATCGAGGCCGAGGTGAATGCTGTTTTTAGTTCGTCGAATGCTTTCTGCTGTTCCGGTCCCCACACGAAGGGAACATACTTTCCATCCTCCTTCTTGGTCAATGCTGTCAGTAGGGATACCACCTTGGAATAGTCTTGGATGAATCGCCGGTAGAAGTTCGCAAATCCCAGAAAGCATTGCACATCGGTGACGGTACTCGGCTCCTCCCATTCCAGTATGCAGGAGACTTTCGCTGGGTCCATCTTGATCCCGTTTGTTGTAATGATCAGTCCCAAATACTTGACTTCCGTCTGGTGGAAATGCCATTTTTCGGGTTTGAGATGTAGACCGGCTGCTGATAAGGCCTGAAGTACTTTCCTGACATGTTTCCGGTGTTCATCTAAGGATCCGCTGTAAATGAAGACGTCATCGATGAATGCGGTACAGAAGACGTCGAGGAACGGGCGTAGCACATCGTTGATCAGAGCTTGGAAGTCGGCAGGGGCGTTGGTGAGGCCGAAGGGCATGACGAGGGATTCGAAGAGCCCATAGCGTGTCCGGAAGGCAGTTTTCCACTCTTCTCCTTCCGCCATCCGCACAAGGTTGTAGGCACCGCGGATATCCAGGGTGGTGAAGTATTTTGCCCAGGATAGCCGCATCAGAGTTTCTTGGAGGAGTGGGAGTGGGTACCTGTTCTTGATTGTTCCTTCGTTCAGGCCCCTATAATCCACACACAGGCGTAGGGAGCCGTCCGATTTCTTGACAAACAGGATTGGCGATTCTGCTGGAGAGGAAGAGGCACGGATGAAACCTTTGCGGAGGTTGTCGTCAAGCCATTCCTTCAGTGCGACAAGCTCCGTTTTCGAAAGTGAGTACAGGGATCAGTATGGGGGCGTAAATCCCTCCTTGAGTGGAATCTTATGGCCTTAGTGTCGGTGCGGGGGCAAGTTCTGGGCAAGGGCTTCAGAGAATAGCGGTAGGAACTCGTGGTATTCGTGAGGGATATGTGCCGTGGGGTCCTTGTTTCCTTCCAGTGCGCCGTTGACCTCGGCAAGCGTGGTGTTGAAAATCGTGAGGCTTTCCTTGTTGACCAGTTCTTGGAATGACTCCATCTGTAAGGCTGAGATTCTGACTGTGCTTTCCCTTCAAAGGTTAGTGATTCTTCCTTGGGGGAGACGTAATGTAGCGGGCCACGATGTCGCCGGCCCCCGCGCTTACCGCTGGCTCTTGCTGAGCTGCTTTTGACGCGACAGCATAGGTGGATACGTCAGGCGGGTCGGTGGTGATTCCATGTGCAACTGTGGGCACCGCATTGCAATTGGCTGTGCAGTATTGGGAGCCGAAGGTGAGGGTTCGGGAGCTGAACTGGATGGCCACACCGTACAGGTCCATCCAGGGGATTCCGAGTACAACGGGGTAGTGGCCTAGTTTGGTGACAAACATAGGGATTTCCTCGTGGTGTTCCTGTATGGACAGGGTGGTGGTGGCAACATGTGTGATGTCGCCTGACTCGATGGGACGGCCATCGATGACTTCGAGACTTCGCGGGGATTTCAGGGGTACGAGGGGTAGGTGGTGATGGCGCGCGAAGTCTTTGTCTACAAATGCAATTCCGGTTGCCCCACAGTCGATCAGCGCATGCGTGGCAATAGTTTTGTCACCAAACGAAAGGTTACACAATACAACAAGATGTTTTCCTTCCATTGTTGATTCTTCCACAACCATTCCTGACACTGAGAGACTAGACAAACAAAAAATAGGGGACATAGGAGACAAAGACTTATCCTGGGTACGACCAACAACAGTGCCATCAAGCGGTTGTTGGTCTAGGCTTTTCCCGACTGCTGGGAGGTCTCGCCGCAATCCTGGTTGCAGTTGTGATAGGTGTGAGTCGGGGTGGTTTTGGTGGGCTGGGCTGACTCCAGCCGGGCAACAGCTGCTCCGAACGGATTTCGGTTCTTGTTGGGGCAGTGCCTGGCCATGTGGCCACTTCCCCCACAGTACAGGCAGCGGCCTTCGCGGAGCCGGGCAGCACGCTCTTGGTCTGGGATCCTGCGGCTATTGGCACTCAAGTCCATGGCTACGGGGGCCGTTCCTGTTGCAGTGGTCGTCGCGGGCATGGTGTTGTGGGTGGTGTGCCTGAGCGGCGCCGTTGGGTGTGGGGCGCAACTCTGCCGACGGGGGTTGGTGGTGCGGCGTCCCTCACGAAGTTGGAGGGCACGCAGCTCGGAGTCAAGGCGTTGACAGAGGGCCACAAACTCATCGTAGTTGAGGCCCTGAGTACGGCCCACAAGTTGCCGGTGGAGTTCGATGGATACTCCTTCTCGCAGCGCGTCAAGTTTCGCATGCTCGTCCCAATTGAGCTTGGAGACAAGCATCTGGAATTCCGCAAAGTAGGAGGTGAACTCCTTATTGTCTTGTTTCGGGTGGTGTAGCTTGGCTCAAGCGGTGGCCGCTGGGTCAGGGTCACCAAATGCGTTGTTCAGGAGTGTGATGATCGCATCAGCGTCGGTGAGGGTGATGTTGTGATTCTCGATGTACGGCAGGATCTGGGCTTGGGCGCGGCCTTCCAAGCGGTTGAAGGCATAGGCCATTCGGAGTGCTGGAGTTGGGAAACGGGCTAGGTCGCTGTACAGCTTGAGTCGAAGTTGCGCAACGAACCCTTCCAGTTTCTCGCGTGTTCCGTCGAACATGGCTGGCTCTGGGACACGCTCAGCGCGGCTTTGAGGTTGGGTTTTGACGGTTGCGAGGCGGTTGGCGATGCGGCGGGCGTCAGCAAGTTGTTCTTCGAGGTCGTCGAATCGCCAGGTCGGTACGGCTATTGGGGACTGGGTGATTGCGCGGGCGAGAATTCTGAATTCATTGTACAACCCCATCAGGGTTGCATCATCGGCGGGTACATCATGATTGACGATGATCACGGTTTGTTCGTAGATAGCGGCAGGAATTTCTCGGTAGAAGGGGGGTGCCACTGGTACTTCGTCCTGCTGGGGGACGTCGGGTACCTGAGTGTTGGTGGCCATGGTAGTTCGCTAGGTGGAGAGATAGGGGACGCAACAAAGTGTAACGGCACGGTCAGGCAAGGCTCCAGGTAGCGAAGTCGGGCTGGGGATCGGGTTCTGGGTTCGGTAGAGGCAAGACGGGTTCAGGGGACAAGGTGAGGCAGGACTCAGTGCAGACGGCAACTGAGAACAGAGGCAGGGACAAGGACTACGGCGCAGACAAAAGCTGAGGCAAGGACAGAGGTAACAGTGATTGAATTAACAAGTTGTTGCGTGAAGAACTAAATACAGAGGGGTAACGGCCCGTTTATATAGAAAATCCTCCACTTCTTCCCGCAACCTGACAATGACCGTGGGCGTGTGCCAGACCCTGAGAAATCCACCTTGCCAGTACCCCACTTCCGTGACTCATACCCTGCTCAGCCGCACTACCCCTGCTTCCTGCACACAGCCCCAATCTCCTGCGACTCATTGCTGCGCTATCCCTGCTCCCTGCACACAGCCCCAAATCCTCTGCGGCTCATCCTTGCACTGCCGGTGCACTGCCTCTGCACTGCCCCCCAACTCTCCCGATCCTTGTGCTGACCCTCCCTTCGTCATTCCATCGCGAGCCGTGACACTATGTCTGCTGCTAATCCGTGAAAGCGCCATATCTCACGGGCAGAAATGTTGACGAGATCTTCAGCTATCGTTCCATCCTTGGTTAGGGGGATGAAATGCGCTATCTTGGTGTAGCGGTCGACGACCACCTATAGCTGGTCGCTTCCGTTGGATTCTGGTAGGTCGATAATGAAGTCCATGGCTATTGATTGCCATGGGGTGTATGGTAGCTCGAGGGGATTGAGTAGTCCATACGGCTGGTGCCTTGTTGCTTTGTCCTTCTGACACTGCGCGCAACTTCGGACAAAGTCTATAATCTGCTCGTCCATCTTTGTCCACCAGAAATTGCGTCGGATAAGTTCGATAGTCTTGTCCTGGCCCATATGCCCCGCGACTTTCGTATCGTGTTCCGACTCGAGGATGTGTCTGACGAGTTCCTTGTCGTCTGGTACCCATAGCCTTTCTTTCCTATACAGGCACCCCTCTTCCATCCTCAAAATCCTGGCCTTTCGACCCATCCTGCCGGAGTCCCTACTCTCGGCGGCCAGTTCCCAGGCCTTTCGGCCCTCCGACTCAGTGTCCTTCTGAGCCGCGTCCTGGTTCGTATCCTTGATGCTACTCAGAGCCTCCTGATACCCAGCATCTTTCTTTCCTGCCTTCCTGACCCAACCCAGAAATTCTTCATTCCACTTTGGCACGGGGATTGATTGTAGCCGAGTTGACGAAGCCAGGAACACGGTGCTTTCGCCTCCGGTGCTGATTGATGAAACTCTCGAATCGTCGCCTGCAAAGTGTGATTTATGCAGGATCGTCGTAATCGGCTGATCTTCACCCCCCCCTTTTTCAGGGCGGTACTCCGGGCGCCTGGATAATGCGTCAGGCTTGCCATTCTGGCTGCCGGGCCGGTAGTAGATTTTGAAGTCGATGCCAGCGAGTTCTTGTGCCCATCTCGCCTGCCGTCGATTGAGTACTTTCGTGGTTGTGAAGTACTCAAGGTTCTGGTGGTCGCTGTACACCTGGATCCGGTGTTTTGCTCCCTCGAGGTATTGCCGCCAGCGTTTGAAAGAGTCTACTATCGCGCGTAGTTCCTTATCGTGAATCTCAAAGTTGATTTCGGCTGGGGTAAACTTTCTTAAGTGAAACGCAACTGGGTGTAACATCCCATCCTCTGCGCTTTGAGACAGGACCGCGCTGAACGCAAAGTCCGAAGCGTCGGATTGCACCACGACAGGTAATTCTGGGTTAAAGAGCCCGAGAATCGGTGCCCTGGTGAACCTGGACTTCAGCTCCTCAAAGAACAGTTCCATCTCCCCTGTCCATCTTCAATCTTTCCCTTTTTCTTTCGTGCTCAGTCCTTGATGTCCACCGGCTTTGGTCGTTGAATGAGGGGCAAGCCAAGTTCTCGTGCAAGGCTTCGTTTGATGATCGGAATTGTGAGACTGGAACGATTTCGGTCGTCGGAGTCGATTGATAGAATGGGGTTTTAGAATGAAAATAGATAGTATTCTTTTCACAAGTGGAATAATCTTAA